>NC_134356.1:356306046-356635768 GCF_048569485.1 Anomaloglossus baeobatrachus
TGCACGTCTCTACCCAGGGACAACGTGGAGCCTCCCAATTTTTGGCTGCCCTGCCTAAGGGCTATACTATAATACACCCACTTCCTTAAAATGGACACTTAATGTTTTGAGGCCCTCATGCACGTCTCTACCCAGGGACAACGTGGAGCCTCCCAATTTTTGGCTGCCCTGCCTAAGGGCTATACTATAATACACCCACTTCCTTAAAATGGACACTTAATGTTTTGAGGCCCTCATGCACGTCTCTACCCAGGGACAACGTGGAGCCTCCCAATTTTTGGCTGCCCTGCCTAAGGGCTATACTATAATACACCCACTTCCTTAAAATGGACACTTAATGTTTTGAGGCCCTCATGCACGTCTCTACCCAGGGACAACGTGGAGCCTCCCAATTTTTGGCTGCCCTGCCTAAGGGCTATACTATAATACACCCACTTCCTTAAAATGGACACTTAATGTTTTGAGGCCCTCATGCACGTCTCTACCCAGGGACAACGTGGAGCCTCCCAATTTTTGGCTGCCCTGCCTAAGGGCTATACTATAATACACCCACTTCCTTAAAATGGACACTTAATGTTTTGAGGCCCTCATGCACGTCTCTACCCAGGGACAACGTGGAGCCTCCCAATTTTTGGCTGCCCTGCCTAAGGGCTATACTATAATACACCCACTTCCTTAAAATGGACACTTAATGTTTTGAGGCCCTCATGCACGTCTCTACCCAGGGACAACGTGGAGCCTCCCAATTTTTGGCTGCCCTGCCTAAGGGCTATACTATAATACACCCACTTCCTTAAAATGGACACTTAATGTTTTGAGGCCCTCATGCGTGTCTCTACCCAGGGACAACGTGGAGCCTCCCAATTTTTGGCTGCCCTGCCTAAGGGCTATACTATAATACACCCACTTCCTTAAAATGGACACTTAATGTTTTGAGGCCCTCATGCACGTCTCTACCCAGGGACAACGTGGAGCCTCCCAATTTTTGGCTGCCCTGCCTAAGGGCTATACTATAATACACCCACTTCCTTAAAATGGACACTTAATGTTTTGAGGCCTTCATGCACGTCTCTACCCAGGGACAACGTGGAGCCTCCCAATTTTTGGCTGCCCTGCCTAAGGGCTATACTATAATACACCCACTTCCTTAAAATGGACACTTAATGTTTTGAGGCCCTCATGCACGTCTCTACCCAGGGACAACGTGGAGCCTCCCAATTTTTGGCTGCCCTGCCTAAGGGCTATACTGTAATACACCCACTTCCTTAAAATGGACACTTAATGTTTTGAGGCCCTCATGCACGTCTCTACCCAGGGACAACGTGGAGCCTCCCAATTTTTGGCTGCCCTGCCTAAGGGCTATACTGTAATACACCCACTTCCTTAAAATGGACACTTAATGTTTTGAGGCCCTCATGCACGTCTCTACCCAGGGACAACGTGGAGCCTCCCAATTTTTGGCTGCCCTGCCTAAGGGCTATACTATAATACACCCACTTCCTTAAAATGGACACTTAATGTTTTGAGGCCCTCATGCACGTCTCTACCCAGGGACAACGTGGAGCCTCCCAATTTTTGGCTGCCCTGCCTAAGGGCTATACTATAATACACCCACTTCCTTAAAATGGACACTTAATGTTTTGAGGCCCTCATGCACGTCTCTATCCAGGGACAATGTGGAGCCTCCCAATTTTTGGCTGCCCTGGCAAAGGGCTATACTGAAATAGACCCACTTCCCTACAATGGGCACTTCAGGTTTACAGGCCATCATGCACGTCTCTATCCAGGGACAATGTGGAGCCTCCCAATTTTTGGCTGCCCTGGCAAAGGGCTATACTGAAATAGACCCACTTCCTTACAATGGGCACTTCAGGTTTACAGGCCATCATGCACGTCTCTATCCAGGGACAATGTGGAGCCTCCCAATTTTTGGCTGCCCTGGCAAAGGGCTATACTGAAATAGACCCACTTCCTTACAATGGGCACTTCAGGTTTACAGGCCATCATGCACGTCTCTATCCAGGGACAATGTGGAGCCTCCCAATTTTTGGCTGCCCTGGCAAAGGGCTATACTGAAATAGACCCACTTCCTTACAATGGGCACTTCAGGTTTACAGGCCATCATGCACGTCTCTATCCAGGGACAATGTGGAGCCTCCCAATTTTTGGCTGCCCTGGCAAAGGGCTATACTGAAATAGACCCACTTCCTTACAATGGGCACTTCAGGTTTACAGGCCATCATGCACGTCTCTATCCAGGGACAATGTGGAGCCTCCCAATTTTTGGCTGCCCTGGCAAAGGGCTATACTGAAATAGACCCACTTCCTTACAATGGGCACTTCAGGTTTACAGGCCATCATGCACGTCTCTATCCAGGGACAATGTGGAGCCTCCCAATTTTTGGCTGCCCTGGCAAAGGGCTATACTGAAATAGACCCACTTCCTTACAATGGGCACTTCTGGTTTACAGGCCATCATGCACGTCTCTATCCAGGGACAATGTGGAGCCTCCCAATTTTTGGCTGCCCTGGCAAAGGGCTATACTGAAATAGACCCACTTCCTTACAATGGGCACTTCAGGTTTACAGGCCATCATGCACGTCTCTATCCAGGGACAACGTGGAGCTTCCCAATTTTTGGCTGCCCTGCCTAAGGGCTATACTACAATAGACCCACTTCCTTACAATGGGCACTTCAGGTTTACAGGCCCTCATGCACGTCTGTATGCAGGGGCATTGGTGAACCTCACAATTTTGGACTGCCATGGCAAAGGAAAATACTACAAAGACTCACTTCCTCAAAATGGGCACATTAGACTCAAGAGGCCTTCATGTACGTCTCTTCTCAGGGACATCGGAGTGCCACACAATGTTTTCACGTAAAATCTTTCATATATTAATCTCAAACAGTAACATACACCAGCTCTATCTCACTATTGGGTATGTGCCCTTAACATTTCTGCCATGAAAAATCATTTTGGGGTCATTTTGGAAGGTTTTCTGGTGAGTCCGTAAAAATGGCGTGAAACGCGGACAAAATTGTTCACAGCTGTGACTTTTGAGTGATAAATGCTTCAAGGGGTCTTCCCCATGCTGTTGCCATGTCATTTGAGCACTCTTCTGAGACTTTTGTGACATTTTAGGGTTTCTCCATGCTGCCGGGGGGTCATTTCACAAAAATACTCGGGTCTCCCATAGGATAACATTGGGCTCGTTGCTCGGCCCGAGTACACGAGTATCTTGGGAGGCTCGGCCCGAGCTTCGAGCACCCGAGCTTTTTAGTACTCGCTCATCACTAGCGCTAACATATTTCGCAGGACTTTACATACATCAAGAAGACTGTCCCCATAGGGGCTCACAATCTAAATTCCCTATCTGTATGTCTTTGGAGTGTGAGAGGAAATCGGAGTACCCAGAGAAAACCCACGCAAACACGGGGAGAACATACAAACTCCTTGCAGATATTGTCCTTGGTGGGATTTGAATCCAGGACACCAGCGCTGCAAGACTGCAGTGCTAACTACTGAACCACCATGCCACTCATTTTCATATATTGTTTGACCAGTAAATGGTGGACATTACAAAAGGAGCTGTGGGGGACATGATAGAATGGACTGTGGGGACTGTGGGGATGATGGGCTCTGAGGGACACTATATCATGAAGTGTAGGAACATTACATGATGAATTGTGAGGTAAATTATATGAGAGGCCTGATATGAAGGGCTGTGATGGACATTGTTTGACAGGCTATGAGGGACTTTACATAATGGGCTGTGAGTGACAATATATGATGGGCTGTGGGGAACATTATATGAGGGGCATGATATAAAGGACTGTAGGGATATTATATATTGGCCTGTGAGAGACATTATATGATGGGCTATGAGTGACATTATATGAGGGGCTATGGGGGACAATATATGTTGGGCTGTGGGGATATTAAATATTGGGTTGTGAGAGACATTATATGATGGGCTATAAGGGACATTATATGAGGGGCTGTGGGGGACAATATATGATGGCTGTGATGGACAATATACATTGGGCTGTGGGGAACATTATATAAGGGGCATGGCTTGAAGGGCTGTGTGAATATTATTATTGGGCTGTCAGGAACAATATATGATGGGCTGTGAGGGACATTATATGATGGGCTATCAGGGAGAATATATGAGGGGCTGTGAGGGACAATATATATTGGATTGTGGGGAACATTAAATGAGGAGCTGTGGAGGACAATATGTGTTAGGTTATGAGGGACATATGATGGGCTTTGAGGGACATTATATGATGTGCTATGAGGGAAATTACAAGTGTAGAACCAAGAATGCACAGCTAATTTCAATAAGTATAACACTCACTGGTGCAATATCGTGTATGAAGAGGAAAAGACAAAAGGGAGAAAAAGCTCATACACAAGGAGATATACACACCGATAATAGAAAGCAATAAACAGTAATACCTTTATTGATAACAACACCACATGATTAAAAACATTAAAAACTGGATGTAACCATACAGACAGCCCCACAGCATGTAAAAATATAAAAATTACAATCTATGCCATTTAAACATACCCAACCACAGATAAATAGATGGTAAATAAATAACAGTAAAGCCCATGTATCCTGCAGTATCCCCGAGGATAGAGACCCAGTGGTATAAACACAGGGGGTTGCAGAATTCTGGCACTGGCCTCTTCCTTATTAGAGTTCTATTGTTGGGTAGACTCTGTTTGTATACATTATATAGCATTTGGGCCATCTTTCTGCAATCAATAAAGGTATTATTCTTTGCTATTATCGGTGTGTATATTATTATTATTATTATTATTTATTATTATAGCGCTATTTATTCCATGGCGCTTTACAAGTGAAAGAGGGTATACGTACAACAATCATTACCAGTACAAAACAGACTGGTATAGGAGGAGAGAGGACCCTGCCCGCGAGGGCTCACAGTCTACAGGGAATGGGTGATGGTACAATAGGTGAGGACAGAGCTGGTTGCACAGTGGTGTACTGGTGTATATATCTCCTTGTGTATGAACTTTTTCACCCTTTTGACCATGAGGAAAATTACATGATGGGCTATGAAGGACATTATATGATGGGCTTTGAGGGACAATATATGTTGGGCTGTGGGGAACATTATATGAGGGGCATGATATGAATGGCTGTAGGGGATATTATACATAGGGCTGTGAGAGACATTATACATTTAGGGTCAGACATATTTGGACAGTGACATAGGTTTTTGCATTTTATCTGTTTACCAAAACATATTCAAGATACAGTTAAATCAAAATTGTGTTAAAATGCAGACTTTCAGCTTTAATTTGAGAGTATCACATAATAATTGGAGAAAGGTTATAGGAAATACATCTGTAACATGTAGCTGCCTCTTTCTCAGGGGACCAAAGGCAATTAGACAATTATCACAAAAGCTCTTAAATTTGGTGCATGGGCTAATCCCTCATTCACCAATTAAGCAGATAGATCTCTGAAACTAATTCCTGGTGTGTCTTTTACATTTGGATGCTGTTGCTGTGAACCCACAACATGCGGTCAAAGGAGCTTTAAATAGAAGAGACGCTATCATTAGGCTTAAAAAGGAAAAAAAAAACATTCAGAGAAATAGCACAAATGTTACAAGTGGCTAAATCAATGGTTTGGTACATTCTTTAAAAAAAAAAAAAAAAAAAGAATACACTGGTGAGCTTGGGAATTCAACCATTTCTGGACATCCATAGAAAACTGAAGACAGTAATAGCTGGATGAATTCTGAAGTGTATAGGGCTATAGAAAGAAAATCCAGATCAAACTTTGCCAAAAGACATCTAAACAAGCCAGTCAAGTTGTGGAAAAGCATTCTTTGGACAGATGAAATTAAGAACAACCTACACCAGAATGTTGAGAGGAAGAAAGAATGGAGAAGTCTTGCAACGGCTCATGATTGATGATGTAACTGAAGACAGAAACAGCTGCATGAATTCTGTAGTGTGCAGGGCTTTATAAAGAAATACTTCATAAGAGCATATACAAAGTGTTCAACAAAAGGTGCAAACCATTAATCAGGATTAAAAAGAAAAAAAAAAAAGATCAGAATTTGCCAAAACACATTGAAAAAAGACTGTCAAGTTGTGGAGATGCATTCTTTGGACAGATGAAACAACCTGGAACAACCTGTACCAGAATGATGGGAAGCAGAAAGTATGGAGAAGGCTTGCCTAGACTCATGATTGATAATGCAACTGAAGACAGACACAGCTGGATGAATTCTTAAGTTTATAGAACTCTATTTCTTGTTCAGATTCAACAAAATGCAGCAGATTGATTGGACGGCACTTTACAGTACAGATGGACAGTGACTCAAAACATACTGCAAGGCAACCTAAGAGTTTTTGAAAGCAAAGAAGTGGAATATTTTGCAGTGGCCAAGTCAATCACCAGATCTCAACTTCATCAAGTGTGTATTCCACATGCAAAAGACAAAACATAAGGCAGAAGGACCCACAAATAAGCAACAACTGAATTCAGCTGCAGTAAAGGCCTAACAAAGCATCACAAAGGATGCTTTAAAATCTTTAAGTTGTGAAATGGGGCCTCCTCAGGATTTTTTTTAAGTTAGAATTAAAGGGGTTGTCCACTGCTAGGACAACCTCTTCTGATTCCACATGTTTCTACAAGGTAAAATAATACTCACCTCCCATACTGGTGCCCTTCAAGCGGTGTCCTGGCTCACGATGCCAGGGCTCACATTGGGTTGTGACCTCATTCAAGTCTTGAATCCAATCTGTGTCAGCTCCTGTCTCCCCACCTTCGGACCAAACAAGTTAATCAACAGGAATTGTGCAATGTGGCTGCGCTAACTTCCTTTTGATTGCTTGTTTGGTGTGAAGGATGGATGCTGAGACTGATTGGACACAGGGCTCACGGGATGTCACAACTAGAGATGAGCAAGTATCATAATATTCGTAATCGCTATACTCGTAACAAGAACTTTGTAATATTCGCGTATTTGTTCCAAATAGCGAGTACAATGCCAGTCAATGGGAAATATGAGTAATTTTTTGCTGCACCTGACAAAGAGGTCTGGGGGCCTGAAGAAAAGGCTGAAATGGATGAGAAAGTGATGAAACTAAATGGGGAGAGTCTGGAGAATATGTCTTCATGCATTTTTGACTCACATAAGGTTTGTGGGAATGAGGATGGCACAGTATTACACCACTGTTACAGATACTCAAGAACACATACCAAACCTAACCTAAATTGCATTTTACAGGCTAAAAAGGTTAACAAACAGTGTTTCTTTATAATTACTCATATGTAAGGCTAAATAAACAAGAGGAATAAAAACTATCCCTTTTAACATTTGTTCATGTGTAGTGTTTTGGCTTTTTTTTACTTTTACAATTGGGATGGGCCTGACATACATTTTGTAGGTCCCTCTGTCATACATAATTTCTAGTTCGCTATTCCTCAGCACTTTGTAAAGCCAACTAGAACGTGCCCGTTGGTATGGTGATCTTCAAGTGGTCCTGTAACATATGATTTGGAAGGACTACTGTTACTTATACATTTGGGCAGTCCCTCCCTCATTGAGACTCAGATAGTAGAAAACATATTCCATAGCAGTTTACAATCTGTTCATTGTGGTGGTGGCCTTTACCCTCCTCCTCCTCCACCATGTCATTCTGCGGCCCTCAATTCAAGTTTTCAGAGGGCCATTAGTTGTTCATCAACAATCATTGTAAATTGCTAATTAATATGTATCCCCATCTCAGTCACAATATGGGACAACCCAGGGATGTTTTTGCCAGCTATGGTGACTGACAGTAGATTTCTATCAAATATGTATCCCCTATCTTAGCCACAATGTGGGACAACCCATGACAAGGGTCTCCAATGACAAATATTAGTTTGGTAGGAGTACTGTCCTGGTTTTTCCACCACTGCATAATGTGCCTAGTGTTTACAAAAATTAGCTCTATGGCCTGAGTCATGGCTGACACAGGGAGTCACCATCACAAGGGCCTCCAATGACAAATAGAAGTTAGGCTGGAGTAGGAGCACTGTCCTGGTTTGTGCATCCCCTGCACAATGTGCCTAATATTTACAAAAATTAGCTCTATGGCCTGAGTCATGGTTGACGCAGGGAGTCACCATCAAAAGGGCCTCCAATGACAAATAGTAGTTAGGCTGGTGTAGGAATACTCTTCTGATTTGTCCATCACTGCACAATGTCCCTAATGTTTACAAAAAATTGCCCTATGGCCTGAGTCATGGTTGATGCAGGGACTCACTATCACAAGGGCCTCCAATGACATATAGTAGTTAAGCTGGAGTAGCAGTACTGTCCTGGTTTGTCCACCACTGCACAATTTCCGTAGTATTTACAAAAATTAGCCCTATGGGTTGAGTCATGGTTGAAGCAGGAAGGAAACGGCTTTATGTAGGAAGGGGTGGATGTTAACAGCAGTAGTCAAAATCAACATTTTGGGGGAAATTACTTTGGCTTGCTCTCATCTTGAGGGATTACAAACTGTGGAGAAATACACTCCTTGTTGAATTTAATCAGAATAAGTCTGTCTGCATTTTCTGTTAAGAGGCGTGTGCGCTAATGAGTGATGATTGCCCCCGCACAATTGAAAACACGCTCTGACATCACACTAGCAGTCGGGCAGGCCAGTATCTCCAAGGCATATCAGGAAAAGTCAGGCCAAGTGTTCAGCTTGGACACCCAATAATTAAAGGGAACTGAAGTGTCAGAAAGGATGCAGTTATGGTCACTTAAGTACCCCTTGACCATGTTGTGCAACTTCTCCCTCCATGGCATTGTTACAGGCACAGAGAGCCCTCCTTGATGTGCAGGTTATTGAAAATGGCCCAGTTTGTGCACATTTTCCACCTAGTGTTCGTGTCTCTCCCCGTTAATCCTTGGTGTTAAAAAGAGTCCGTAACTCTTCCACCAACGTTGTCTGAGGGTGATGTTTTCATGAACTGATCTACAATGACCATCTTGAAGGATTCCATTGTGCAACCCTTTGGTGACTCTAAAAAAAGAAAAGGAAATTTCTCCTTGTACCGTGGGTTCAGAAAGATGGCCAACCAGCACAGATTTTTGGATGAAATGTGTATCACGTGAGTGTCTTGCCACAGACACTTACATATGAACTGTGCCATGTTGGACAAGCTGCAAACAGGCAAAGGTACTGTGTCCCCAAAAGAATGAACAATACCATCTTTTTCTCATGCTGACTCGCCTCCTCCTCCTCCTCCTCTCCAGTCCTTCCATGCTGGAAAAACATGAGGCTGGGATGAGAGTTCCCTTTGTAGTAGTGGGAGTCCACTCGGTAGCACAGAAAAACAAGTCTTTTCCCTGCTCATTCTCCTCATCCTCCTCATCATCACCCATCATCATTGGAATATTGGCTGGGCTGGGTAGTATCATAACCAATTGGGAAATATGGGAACTCAAAGCTTCCTCTTTGAGATTATGCAGTGATTGTTTCAACAGACACAGCAGCGGCATGGTTAAGCTGATAATAGCCTGATCACTGCTCACGTGTTTGGTGCAGTACTCAAACTTCCCAAGAACCTCACAAATGTCAGCGATCGACACCCACTCGACAGTTGTTATGTGTGTTGGCTGACTCTCAGTCTGACAGGCATGTTGAAGCTGGTATTCAACTACTGTCCTCTGTTGCTCATTAATCCTCATCAACATATGATATGTAGAGTTCCACCGTATGGGCAGGTCTGACATGAATCTGTGACTTGTCAAATTCAAGCGCTTTTGCACTGTTGTAAGACCAGCAAAAGCTGTAGAGAAATGGCGGAAATGGGCGTTAGTACAGCGCACCTACTAAAGTAGGTATGGCAAGTCAGAGTATGTTTTTAGAAATTCCTGAACAACTAGGTTCAGTATGTGAGCCATGCATGGCACGTGTACCAGCTTGATGACCTTTAAAGCCACCACCAGGTTATGCCCATTTTTGCAGATTACCAGACAAGGTTGGAGGTGCAGCGGGGAGAGCCACTGATCTGTCTGCTCTTTTACACCTTGCCACAGCTTTGCTTCAGTGTGTGGTATGTGACATACGACAGATCAGCCTCAGCAGAGCGTGTTACCGCTCTGCAGATGCACTGCTGCACAACTCTCAACATGGCAGTGATGGGGAGGGTAATTTAGCAGAGGGCAAGGAGCAGGGGTGGAGGAGGGGAGACAGGAAGAGGTATATGATGAGGCAGAAACGCTGGTAAAAGTTGGGCCTGCTATTCTTGGCATGGGTAGAATGTGTGATGTTATAGTTTGCGACTTTGTCCCAGCATCCACCAGGTTCAACGAATGTGCCATGACAAAAATGTATTGTCTCTGTCCAGAACAACTTCTCCACATGTCTGTTGTTAAGTGGACCTTCCCGTTTATGGTGTTGGTTAGAGCATGATTGAGATTGTTTAACATGTGCTTGTTTAACGTAGGAATGGCACAATGAGCAAAATAATGGCAGCTGGGAACACTGTATCATGGGGCAACCACAGCCAAGATATCATGGAAACACTGTGTTCCCACAAGCCTAAACGGCAACATCTGTACAGCTAGAAATTTGGCAATTGCTAGCTGTAGAGAGAGTGCGAGTTTAAACTAGGATCTGTGGGGAGGGAGGGTAGTGGCGCAAATAAATAGATAGAGCAGATAGAGACAGTGAGACAGTTGGGGTCAATTAAGGTTTAGGGGCCAATCAAGGAATGTAAGGAGTCAAGGAGCAAAGAATGTGTCAATAGTATTAAATGTCAACTGGCAAATGCAAGAAGTCTTGCAAACAAAATGAATGAATTGGAGACTCTTATGTCAACAATGGAATACGATGAGGTGGGCATTACGGAAACATGGCTGGATGAGAGCCATGAGTGGGTGACAAATGTAGAGGGTTATACTACATTCGGGAAGGACAGGAAAAACAAAAAAAGGTGGGGGAGTGTGTATATTTATCAAATCTAATGTGACCACGGAGGGGGAAGTTGTAACAATCTAGAGTCAGTATGGGTAAATGTTCATGGGGAGGGAAATAATGGAAAAAAGGTTAATTGGAGTTTTCTATAAGCCTCCCTCCTAACATACATGAACGGGTAGAGGGTGAAATTCTGCAACAAATTGGAAAGGAAACAAATTATAATAATAATCAGGTTCTTATTATAGGGGATTTGAACTATCCAGACATTAAGTGGAACATAGAATCTTCGAGTTGTGCTAAAAGTTGTAAGTTCTTATCAACAATTCAAGACAATTACCTCTCTCAGATGGTAGATGAACCAACAAGGGGAGATAATGTGCTAGATCTGGTCCTGTTAAATAAACCATATACAATTTTGAATCTACAGGTCCGGGAGCACTTGGGCACCAGCAATCATAATATGGTAAGCTTCAAAGTAATATTCAATAGAACATTTAAAAGTGGAAATGCTAAAACCTGGAACTTTAGTAAAGCTGATTCAAACAAATTAAGGGAATAGCTTAATTGTGTAAATTGGGACAAGGTCATGGTAACTGGGGATGCTGAACATAAATGGGGAAAGTTTAAGGATATACTCCTAGAGTCCTGTAAAAATGTATACCCTCTGGTAATAAAATGTCCAGGAATAAAAAGAAACCACTATGGCTAAATAAGACAGTACAAAGTATAATAAAACAAAAACAAAGGGCGTTCAAAATCTTGCAGACTGAGAATACAGAAATAGCATTTCAGGAGTATAAAGATCTCAATAGGAAATGTAAAAAAGAAATCAAGTCAGCAAAATTAGCTACTGAAAGAAAAATCGCCAAGGACAATAAAATAAGTCCCAAAAAAATGTATGAACACATTAATGCCAAAAGGAAAACAAAGGATGGTATCAGCTCCTTAATATATAATAACAAGTTAATTATAGAGGACACACAAAAGACTGAGATATTAAACATGCACTTCTCATCAGTGTCCACTAAGGAACTGACTGTTCCAGGGATCATTCCAATACTTAAAAATCAAAGTTCACCACCCGAGAAAATGAATTTAACACAAGAAGAAGTACGCCTGCGTCTGAGTAAATTAAACATTGACAAATCCACCGGGCTAGAGGGAATCTATCCACAAATATTGAGGGAACTGAGTTCAGTAATTGAAAGATCGCTGTATCTCATCTTCTTAAGCGGGCTTTACACGCTGTGATCTCGCTAGCGAGATTGCAAGCGATGGTACCCGCCCCCGTCGGTTGTGCGACACGGGCAAATCGCTGCCCCTCGTGCAAAACCTCGCTTACCCCATCACACGGACTTACCTGTCCTGCGACATTGCTCTGGCGGGCGAACCGCCTCCTTTCTAAGGGGGTGGGTCGTGCGGCGTCACAGTGACGTCACACGACAGCCGTCCAATAGAAGCGGAGGGGCGGAGATGAGCAGGACGTAAACATCCCGCCCATCTCCATCCTTCTGCATAGCCGGTGGAGGCAGGTAAGGAGATGTTCCTCGCTCCTGCGGTGTCACACACAGCTATGTGTGTTGCCGCAGGAACGAGGAACAACATCGCTAATTAGATAAGAACAATTTTTTGTTTTAGGATGACCTCTCCACGGCAATAGATTTTGCGATCGTTTTAGGTCACTCATAAGTGTCACACACTGCGATATCGTTAATGACGCCGGATGTGCGTCACAACTTGCTTTATACTCGCTTATAACAGGATTGGTGCCTCAGGATTGGAGGATTGCTGCTGTGGTACCGATATGTAAGAAAAATAAGTGGGTGGATGCAGGCAACTACAGGCCAGTAAAGGCTGCTTTTCATTCAGCGACATCGCTAGCGATGTCGCTCGTGAAAGCACCCGCCCCTGTCGTTTGTGCATCACGGGCAAATCACTGCTATTTGTAAAAGCCACTAGCAATGTATTAATGTGGCTGTTGTGGACTGACGGCACAAGTTAGGTTGTGAACCCCTAAATATTGTGGAAAGAGGAACGGTACATTTAGTGTATCAGGCAGCAGTAAATGCTAGAGTACTGCATTGTAACTAGTTGGAAAGACCACCAGCAATGTATTGACGTGGCTGATGTGAACGGACGGTACAAGTTAAGCTGTGAACCCTTAAATATTGTGGAAACAGGACCTGTGCATACACTGTATTAAGCAGCACTAAATTGTAGATTCCTGCTTTAGCCACTGTCAACATATTCATGTTGCTGATGTGGATGGATGGCACAAGTCACACTGAGAACTCCTAAATATTGTGGAAACAGGAATGGTACATTTAGTGTATTAGGCAGCAGTAAATGCTAGAGTACTGCTCTGTAACTATTTGCAAAGGCCACTAGCAATGCATTAATATGGCTGATGTGGACGGGTTGAACAAGTCATGATGTGAACCCCTAAATATTGTGTAAAAACAGGAACGGTGCATTTAGTGTTTCAGGCAGTAGTAAATGCTAGAGTACTGGTTTGTGACTATTTGCAAAGGCCACTAGCAATGTATTAATGTGGCTGATATGGACAGACAGCACAAGTAAAGCTGGTGTCACACATAACGACGACGACAACGACGTCGCTGCTACGTCACCATTTTCTGTGACGTTGCAGCGACGTCCCGTCGCTGTCGCTGTGTGTGACATCCAGCAACGACCTGGCCCCTGCTGTGAGGTCGCCGGTCGTTGCTGAATGTCCAGCTTCATTTTTTCGTCGTCACTCTTCCGCTGTGACACACACATCGCTGTGTGTGACAGCGAGAGAGCGACGAAATGAAGCGATCAGGAGCCGGCACTGGCAGCTGCGGTAAGCTGTAACCAGCGTAAACATCGGGTAACCAAGGGAAGACCTTTCCCTGGTTACCCGATGTTTACGCTGGTTACCAGCCTCCGCTCTTGCTGCCAGCGCCGGCTCCTGCACTGTGACATGTGGCTGCAGTATGCATCGGGTAATTAACCCGATGTATACTGTAGCAAGGAGAGCAAGGAGCCAGCGCTAAGCAGTGCGCGCGGCTCCCTGCTCTCTGCACTGTGACATGTAGCTGCAGCACACATCGGGTTAATTAACCCGATGTGTGCTGCAGGAGAGCAAGGAGCCAGCGCTAAGCGCGGCTCCCTGCTCTCTGAACTGTGACATGTAGCTGCAGCACACATCGGGTTAATTAACCCGATGTGTGCTGCAGGAGAGCAAGGAGCCAGCGCTAAGCGCGGCTCCCTGCTCTCTGAACTGTGACATGTAGCTGCAGCACACATCGGGTTAATTAACCCGATGTGTGCTGCAGGAGAGCAAGGAGCCAGCGCTAAGCGCGGCTCCCTGCTCTCTGAACATGTAGCACAGCGACCTTATGATCGCTGCTTCTGCTGTGTTTGACAGCTAAGCAGCGATCATAACAGCGACTTACAAGGTCGCTGTTACGTCACCGAAAATGGTGACGTAACAGCGACGTCGTTGTCGCTGTCGTTTAGTGTGACACCAGCTTAAGGCTGTGACTCACTAAATATTGTAGAAACAGATTCCCTATCTAATCAACAATCTTTACCTCCTTCCTGTGACCTTGTTCAGTGGTTTCAGCTCTTAAAAGTGCTATTATATTCTGGACGGTACTATGGAGTTAGTGACCCACTGTTTTAAACTCTGTCCTTGCTCTAAAATCTGTCCCTCTGGGCACTATGCTGACCTATGCACTGCAGTAAGCCCTGAAAAGGGATTTGTATGTTATTAATAGGACTACACTCTCCCTACCAGCTGATTGCTCTATCCCTATACTCATACTATGCTGGCTCTGGACGCAATGTGTGCAAAATGGCAGTGAATGGCCTTTAATAAACCTTATCACACTGAGCGGCCAAGTAATCCCACAACCAAGATGGCTGCAGCATTACTCTAATTGGTTAAGAATCCCAGCATGTTTAGTGGCTGCAAATCAGGCGCCAAAACGGCTGGGCAGGACATCCGAATATAGCAAGGCAAATACACAAAAACTCGCAATATAATGAATACCCCAAATACAGTACTATTCATGCGAGTAGCGAATAGTAACGATTACACTCACTCATCACTAGTCACAACTGGACACTGTTGGAAGGGTGCCAGTACAGGAAATGAGTATAGCATTTATTATTTTAGCTAGGGAAAAGATGTGGAAATAGAAGAGGTTGAATTAATAGTGGCCAACCAATTTAAAGAAATTTTGAGCTAAAGCCAAAATCTTGAACTTTCTCCTTTTCATTAAACACTTCCTCCCAATAGAACATTTTCCAGAGTATTCAATATCTATGCTGAGTTCTCCTCTTTCCATAAGACATCCTGAAATCATATCCTCCCCCAGTAGTCTATATGATATAGAATAAAACTAATTTTGCCAGAACAGGTCACCACTTTCCATTGCTTTTAAATCAACTGTTATTTTTGTTGCTTTCAATGATAGACAGGGTTTTGCATGTAAACTCTGACTGGTCTCTGATTGAATAGCCCCTTAAATGGCAAGCTGTACTTTCTCATACTTTTAAATTAGTAGACATTACCTTTTTGAGCAATTTGTGGTACAGTGGCTCAAATGTGTTTAGTCTTCACTATTGATGGGCGCACTGTAAAATTCTAGATCTGCACAGATTCAAAAGTATTTGTTCACTGACCCCAGGCCTGGAGTTCTCAGGCATCTCTGGGTACCAATACAGATCTGGCCACCTGGGTAATTAAAAAAAAGTAAAGGAAAAAATATAGAAATTACTAATTTCCCATTACTAATCTAGGATTAAGTGGCAGCTGTGAGCTGTCATTTACCCATTATTACCCTGACTGCCACAACACTAGGGCAATCAGGATTAGGTAAAGTTCCAGGATTGTCGCATATAATGGATGTGACAATTCTGGGTGGCTTGAGACTTCTTTTTTTAGGCTGGGGCAGGCAATAATCATGGGTCTTCCCAGCCTAAGAATACCAGCACCCAGCTGTTGGTCTTATCATGGCTGGGTATCAAAATTGGGAGGACCACATGTTGATGTTTAAAATTATTTATTGAAATAATTGAAAAAAAGACACTCTTATTTTGATACACAGCCAAAATAAGCACAAGGCTGCAGCCTTTATCTGTGCTGGGTATCATATTATGGGGGGACCCTATGACAAGTGTTATGATCCGGAACCATGGAAGACCACCATAAATCATTGGTAAAAGGTGACAAGATCATTGGCAACTAATCTGGCTGCCATCCCCTTACTAACCATTACCACTAGAAGTAGCCGAGGGGTGAACTAACATCCTGTGTACTGCGAACCCAGCCGGAGAAGCTAGCTATCCTAAAGGAAGGAAAGATGAATAACTCTCTGCCTCAGAAAATAGATAAAGAATAGCAAGCCCCCCACATTCAAAGACTGTGGTGATATAGGAAAACACAATACACAGATAGATGATAGGATTAGCAAAAGGTGAGGCCCTACTGACTAAATAGGACAGGACAGGAAAGGGACTGATAGTGGCCAGAGAAAAATCCTGCAAAAATCCAAATACCTGATAGTACAAAAAGGCCCTAGATCTGAACTGAGTCCTATACCAGGCGCTCTTGTCATACCAATGAATAGAAAGCAGGAATCATTACAAATTCAAGAAGAAACAAACACATGGACTTATAGGAGCAATACTCCAAACATAGCTGCAGGGAGCTTCCCAGCTAAGCAACTGAGAGTGAAGATCCCTGCATGCAAATAAACTGACAACAACCACAGCAAATGACAAACTCAGATAAGAGCCAAAAGAGCCAAGCAACAAAATAAAGAGCAAAGCACTTATCTGAGGTAGATGTGGTCTGGAGCAGGATGAAGCAGGCTGGTGAACAAGGAAAAACTGACATCTGGCGTAGCCTGCTATCAGATCAGAGTTTAAATAGGCAGAGAGTTAGCAATGGAAACGCCCATTGCTCAACACACCTGGTCTCTGACCAAACCATTCCTGGCCACAAGAGGGAGCCTCACAGCAGCCAAAGCATAACTGATATTCACAACAGACAAGTTTTTATTTTTTTTTTATTTTTACACCACGATAGGGACACACACAGCACTTGTGATTGCAAGCTGTCAGATTCGCTGTCACACAGGGTGGGGGCATGGTTTGACTGCAACCAATTAGAGATGCTGAGACTGCTGGTGGGCAGAGGAAGCAGAGCATATGGATGAGGTTAATGATTGGCCCGGAAGTAGCGTTACAACCTCGCAGGAGACTGTTAAGTAAAACGTGCTTGCTTTTGCTCATTCTCCTATCCATTGTACCACCATTTTAAAGCACCAATTCTGGTCTCCATAGACTGGACTAGCATCCAGGCAGATATCAATGAACAATTCCGGGCTTGAACCAGGTTTTGTTTTTAAACCCATTTTAATCCGCTGATCCCGGGTGTCTGCGGGTCTGCCCAGTAGTAGCCTTCACTCTGCAAGTGAACTAATAATCCATGGACACCAATGACCTTATTGCCAGTTCACTGCAAGTTAGGAACACTTTTTAAGGTCTGACTTCTAAAAGATGCTATAGCACTTAACTAATCATCAAAATTTTACCCTTATCGAAGTCTCTCAGATCTGCTCTCCTGTCCATTTTACCTGTTTTTAACAAACCAGTTTTAAGAACTGACTGTTCACTTCCAAATTAATATATTTCATCTCTTTATAGGTACAATTTTCACAAGATAATCAACATTATTGACTGTTCTTGTCAGTGGTTAAATATTTTGGCTGATCGGTATACAGTATGTGTTCAATATATACGGTAGCTTTTTTTACATGCTCAAATTGTTTAATTAACCATAAAGTCTGATTCCTAACATCTAGATTACTAGGTATGTGGGAAATCTGTGGTTACAAGCATCTAAACAAGGATGTGGACCCAAAAATGTATATTTAGTGCCAATATTGTAGTATAGCAGTATATACGTCATATCAGGTAGTAGCTTACATTTTTAAATGTTTCCTAATATTTTATTCATTTTTCTATACATTTCATTTTGTAGAGATTTTACCACTCAAAATTTGTAATGAAATAATTCACACTAAAGAGATAACCAGCAACATTATACATTAAAATCTTTAATTTAGCGTCCCAATAATTCCTCTTATTAATTTCACACTTTTTTCTAGTATTACAAAAGACTAATTATTTTGATTCAAAGTCTCTTTTCCAAATATTTGATAGCCTGTTCTTATTTAGAGGTCATGCTAATTCTGAATTAAAAGAATTATATTCACTTTCGTTTAATACATTGTTTAGGCTTAGTAGTTTAACTTTCCAAATTGCATTGACAACTTATCTTTATTAGGAACATATGGAAAAATCAGGAATTACTTTATAATATATTCATTCTATACTGTATTGTGATATGCTACACAAAATATACTTAACAAAAATATAAAAGCAACAGTTGTTTTTGCTCTCATTTTTCATGATGTGAGCATACATCTAAGGCGGGCTTTACATGCGGCGACATCGCTAGCAATTGCTAGTGATGTCGAGCGCGATAGCACCCACCCACGTCGCATGGCCGATATGTGGTGATCGCTGCCGTAGCGAACATTATCGCTACGGCAGCGTCACATGCACATACCTGCTCTGCGACGTCGCTGTGACCGGCGAACGGCCTCCTTTCTAAGAGGGCGGTTGATTCAGCGTTACAGCGACACAGCAGCGTCACTGAACCGCCGCCCAATAGAAAAGGAGGGGAGGAGAGGAGCGTCCGGAACATGCCGCCCACCTCCTTCCTTCCTCCTTTTCCAGTGGGCGGAGGTAAGGAGATGTTTGTCGTTCCAGCGACGTCACACATAGCGATGTGTGCTGCCACAGGAACGACAAACAACATTGTACCTGCAGCAACACCGATATTATGGAAATAAAGGATGTGTCAACGAGCAACGATTTTGCACATTTTTGCACTTGTTGATCGTCGCTCATTTGTGTTACACGATGTCGCTACCGGCGCCAGATGTGCGTCACTAACGACGTGACCCCGACGATATATCGGCACCGATGTCGCAGCCTGTAAAGTACCCCTTAGAATTATTCTATGAATACAAAATCTCTTTTTCTCCTAAATATTGTACACACATTTGTCTAAATCTGTGTTAGCACTAGAAATGAGCCACCCCCTAGTGTTCGAGTTCGGTTCGGTTCGTCGAACGGCGGATATGTTCTACGAACGTTCGATGAACGTTCGACGAACACCTTCAAACCCCATTTAATACAATGGCAGGCAAACACAGACACATACATACACATTATACATGTACACATACAGTTAATAAACATTGCCATTATACTTACAGATCCCCGCAATGCGTCCTGCAGACTCTGTCTCCCGCCGCCTCTCCTTCCGATCATTGCTGCACCCTCCCGGTAACCAGCACTGATGATAGGACCTTCCGTGACTTCGTCATAGCATGTGACCAGTCACATGTGTATTATCTCATTGGCTACAGACTGGTCACATGGCTAGACGTCATGCTACGTCCTATCAGTGCATCTCTCCGGTACGCGGTGCTTGTTTGAGCATCTCCGTGTGTACCGATAAGATGCTTGGGCACATGCTTGGCTCCCTGTTCCTGCATGTCGGTGCTCTTTACAGAGTCAGCCCACATGCAGGGACTGGATGCCACGGCCGGGGAATAGCAGCGCCGGGAATCAGGTGATTGGAGATCACTGTTGCTATAGTAACCCGCCTGTCAGATTACTATTTCAATGGTGGAAGTGGTGACGTCACAGTTTACAACCCGCAGCCTCTACTCACTCATTAACTGATTAGACTGCACGGGAGCAGCAGCATCTTTCTCCCATGCAGTGCTGTCTGATGTAGTAGAGCTGCATGGGTTGAAGGAGAAAGAAAACAGAAGACCAGAATCATGGAGGGGTGAGAGGGAGTAATAAACATGGAGTCTCTAATTGTGTCTGTGTATTTATTTCTATTAAAGTATTTTTTCTCTGTGTGGTGTCTTTTTTTAACCCTTTATTGGAGATTCTTAATGGCCGGGTCAAACTTGCCTGACATTAAGAATATCTGGCTTAATACTAGCTAGTAAAACAAAGCTAGTATTAACCCTTTATTACCCAGCAAGCCACCCGGCATCAGGGCTGCTGAAAGAGTTGGATACAGTGCCAGATGATGGCGCTTCTATGAAAGCGCCATTTTCTGGGGCGTCTGCAGACTGCAATTCGCAGCAGAGGGGCCCAGAAAGCTCGGGCCAACCTGTCCTGCGGATTCCAATCCCCAGCTGCTTAGTTGTACCTGGCTGGACACAAAAATGGGGCGAAGCCCGTGTCGTTTTTTTTTTTCTTGAATTATTTCATGAAATTCATGAAATAATTAACACTAGAAGTCCCAGAGAGGGGTCATTAACATTTCTAAAAAAAAGGAGGGGAGCCAGCACTGCGTATGAAGGGCATGCAACAATGAAGAAATAAAAAGTGTAATATTCACAAATTCATTCCTACTGTAACAATTCAATGAGATTTTTTGCAAATGATTGATCAATGATTTGAGCCCCCCTGCCCTGTCACGGCAAATCTCTATAGGGGGGTCCCTAATGCTATATTATAAATTATTATGTACCATAAGGTCTCATATAATGAGCAGGACCATATGAAAACACCACTTACCCGAGACATATCTGAACCGCTCCCATGCTGCCAGGACTGACAACCGCAAATAAAGGCAGCCCAGGTGCCAGTGTGTGTGGCAGAACCACACACACCAGCACAATGTCAGGACTGGCCCTCACAGTGCATCATTAACATTTCTACCCTTGGAACCCAGAGACGGGTCGAATGACCTGAAGGATTTTAGCTAACTTCCTATAGTCACCGTCTTTTGTTCTGTAATTAAGGTCATTACTGTTGCATCACAGGAGTTTGTTGTTTTTCATTGAGTTTAGCCATTTAGTTTCTAGTTAGTTCTATTCAGTTTATTGTATGTCATTTGACCCTCTTTCGGGACTTCAGGGGGGAGCCCACGTCATTTTTTTGGTGGGCAAAAAACTCCTGCATACAATCCTGGATGGAGTATACTGAGCCTTGTAGTTCTGCAGCCGCTGTCTGCTCTCCTGAATACACTAGTGAATGGAGGATACTGAGCCTTGTAGTTCTGCTCCCCCTGTCTCCCCCTCGAGCATACAGTCCTGGATGCAGCATGCTGAGCCTTGTAGTTCTGCAGCTGCTGTCTTGCATACAATAGTAAATCAAGTATGCTGAGCGTTGCAGTTCTGCTCCCCCTGCCTCTCCCTCCAGAATACAGTCCTGGATAGAGGATGCTGAGCCTTGTAGTTCTGCAGCTGCTGTCTCCTCTCCTCCATACAGACAGACAGCAGACCGCAGCTGCAGAACTACAAGGCTCAGCATACTCCATCCAGGACTGTATGCAGGAGTTTTTTGTCCCCCAAAAAAATTACATGGGCTTCGCCATATTTTTGTATGCTAGCCAGGTACAGCAGGCAGCTACGGGCTGCCCCCAACCCCCAGCTGCCTATTTGTACCCGGCTGGGAACCAAAAATATTGGGAAGCCCTTTTTTTTTAATTGTTTCACGAATTTCATGAAATAATTAAAAAAAAATGACGTGGGCTTCGCCCAATTTTTGTGTCCAGCCAGGTACAACTAGGCAGCTGGGGATTGGAATCTTCAGCGCAGGGTGCCCAAGCTTTCTGGGCACCCCTGCTTTGAATTGCAGTTCGCAGCCGCCCCAGAAAATGGCGCTTTCATAGAAGCGCTATCTTCTGGCGCTGTATCCAACTCTTCCAGCTGCCCTTGTGACGGGTGGCTTGCTGGGTAATAATGGGGTTAGGGCTAGCTGTATATTATCAACTGGCCCTAAGCCCGAAATTCATGACGGGACTTGAACTCGTGAACTAATTCTTCTTAGGCAGTAGCTGTACCCATTGAGCCACTGCCTATAATGAAAAGCATAGGAAGATTTGGTAATCTTCTTGATCTCTGTATTGCAGTAGAGAATCCAGAAGTAGATTATTCAGCTACAAAGATGAGAGAGAGAGAGTGAGAGATGAGTGAGAAAGTGAGATGAGTGAGAGAGAGGAGAGAGAGGCGAGAGAGAGAGGAGAGGGAGAGAAGAGAAAGAAGAGAGAGAGGAGAGAGAGGAGAGAGAGAAGAGAGAGAGAAGAGAGAGAAGAAAGAGAGAAGAGAGAAGAGAGAGAGGAGAGAGAGGAGAGAGAGGAGACGGAGAGAAGAGAGAGAAGAGAGAGAGAAGAGAGAGGAGAGAGAGAAGAGAGAGGAGAGAGAGAAGAGAGAGAAGAGAGAGGAGAGAGAGGAGAGAGAGAGAGAAGAGAGAGGAGAGAGAGAAGAGAGAGAAGAGAGAGGAGAGAGAGGAGAGAGAGGTGAGAGAGAAGTGAGAGAGAAGAAAGAGAGGAGAGGGAGAGAGAAGAGAGGCAGAAGAGAGAAAAGGAGAGAGAGAGGAGAGAGGAGAGAGAGGAGAGAGGAGAGAGAGAGGAAAGAGAGAGGAGAGAGAGGAGAGAGAGAAGAGAGAGTGAGAGAGGAGCGATAAGAGAGAGGAGAGATAAGAAAGAAAGAGAAAAGAGAAAGAAAACAAAGATGAAAAAGAGAGAAGAGGGAAGAGAGAGAGGAGAGAGAGAGGAGAGAGAAGAGAGGGAGAAGAGAGAGAGAAGAGAGAAATGAGAGAGAGTAGAGAGAGGAGAGAGAGAGAGGAGAGATGAGAGAGAGAAGAGAGAAGAGAGAGAGATGAGAGAGAGAAGAGAGAGATGAGAGAGAGGAGAGAGGGAGGAGAGAGAGAAGAGAGAGAGGAGAGAGAGGGGAGAGAGAGGAGAGAGAGAGAGAGAGAGAGGAGAGAGGAGACGGAGAGAAGAGAGAGAAGAGAGAGAGAAGAGAGAGAGAGCTGGACACTGAAGGAGCAAGACACTGTAAGATGAGCTCCTGATTCAACCAGAGTTTATACCTTATAATGAGCAGATTGGAGGACATAATACGGAAATCTACAGATATGACGGAGTACTAAGCACACTGGACAAACTTTTTAAGGACTTTAAGCAATGACAAGAAAAATCACAAGAAAAATTAATACACAGATGGAAAAGGAGGACAAGATTGCCTAGTGGAAACCCAGCAAACAGACCACCATCAAACCCTACCAGCACAGCGCATCCCCAAGGTAAGGGCTCCATGCCAATACACTGCTAAAATAAGAATTGATCGTATATTACGCATTAGAAAATATAAAAGAAAGCCCTTTAAAATGAAACAACACGGGGATAGCACTGTAGTCAATGCAGGAGACCTGGAGAAGGCAACTGGAGCTAGCAGGGGGTCTGACACATTAGAGATAACCTTCCCTGAGAATGCCAAATCCAAGGAAGCTAGAAAAGCCATAAAACTGGACTCTATGAAGAAAAACCCAGAGACACTACTAATAGACTTGAATGAACAGGGGGAAAAAACAAATCTGTTATTCTACTCAGGGCACCATGAAGCCTGGGACCAGACTCTCAGCAAACATTACAAGAACATCAAAAAACGGGGCATTAGCAGGGGCAAACAAATTAGAGTACAGGATGAGGAGGACCCTGAGACCTTTAATCTCTCCATAAATATGTATAGAAATGGAACTATCATGGTCCAAGGAACGGAACAAAAAATGGAGGAATTTCATCAACAATTCCTGCACATTAAAAAGCAAGTGAAAACCCTAATGAAGGAAGGAAGCATATCCACAAGTGACCAGACAATCTCCAGCCACCCCCCAGCCCCATCTACATCCCAACCATCCCAACCCCCCAGGGATATACTCAGAGACTGCCTGTCCCAATTAGAATGCGAGTTTATTCAATTCAAAGAAGAATTTCAAAGAAGCCAAGGTGAGAAAAATGCAAATGACCAACTGAGGGGAGAAATATCAAGTGTGAAAACAGACCTGTGGGAATTGCAAAGGTCACTTCAAAGGCTGCAGGAAGAAAATGCATACCTCAAAGAAGAAATAACCCAGCTAAAATCCTCAATCCTACAACAAAAAACAGAGAGGGCACCTCAAAGTATAAGCACTCCCCCAAAACAAATGCCTGCACCAACTACCCTGGTGCCAGATATATCACAGACCTGCGACAACCTCAGCCAGACGGACTCTACACATAACTCCAGCAATATCAATACAGCCCCACAAGCACAGCATATCAGGGTGTCCAACACCCCTGGACCCAACAACACGAAGGAAACCCCTACCATCAACCCCAGCAATGAAAATGCATCATCACAACAAACAAAGGCAACCAACACTCAGAGACCCAACACACAGAAACCAAATGGCCCAAATAAAACACTGGATCCTGATATAGTCCTAATAATAGACTCAAATGGGAAATACCTGGACACTCAGAGACTGTTTCCGACGGCTCGGGTTACAAAAATTCACTGCTCAACGATCCCACAAGCAGAGGAGGTGATCAGTAACCCATATTTCACCGAGCCCACACACCTCATACTACACACCGGCACAAACGATATCCACCAAAAGACAGTCACAAAGGACCTATCAAAACTCGCACTAGCAGCCCAGCAAAAATTCCCCAGAACCAAAATAATCCTGTCTGCCCTGCTTCCAAGGAAAGATGTACACCAACAAATAACCCAGCAAATCAACTCAGAGCTGGCCGCCAGTATTACCTCAGCACCAAACATACAGCTGGCAAGACACCCCGAAATAACGCTCCATCACCTCTATGACGACAAACACCTCAATAAACAAGGAGTCAGCCATCTAGCAAGAGAGCTAAAGGACATGGTTCTAAACAGACCTCCAAGACCACAAGCAAGACACCCACCAAACAGATGGCAGCCCACAGAGACCCCTGGAGAGAGTCCACAGAGATGGCAGAAATACTCAAGACCACATGCCCCAAAATGGCAATACAAAGCAACAGAGGGCAGCAACATGGCAGAAATAAGGACATTGCTCAACACATTGTGCAGCAAACTCTTAGGACACTACTAAAATATGCCACCCAAACCCACCACTAAATCCGGTTATGTCCTATGAAAATCTATCCTTCCTCATTATAAGGTATATCAACTAAATATGACATCCTTAGTTATCAGCAGCTGGAACATTCAAGGATTGAATGCCTCAGCTTTTGGGTCCAAGACAAATGACCCAGACTTCAAACAAAGGCTAAAGAACATTGACATCCAGATCCTCCTGGAGACATGGGCCCGGGCAGAGGAGGAATCTCTCGCACCCATGGGATACAAGGAATTTTCTGTCTCCGCCCAGAAAAACAAGAACACCAAACATGGCCGCTGCTCAGGGGGCATACTAATATGGTACAAGGAGGAGATCCAAGAACATATCAAGGCAATAAAAAGAGGAGAAAGCCATATCTGGATGCAGATAAGCAGCTCCATCCTCACCTCTCAGCAGGACATCTACCTCTGCGCAGCCTACATCCCTCCATCAGAATCCCCATACTATAAGCCGGACATCTACGAGGAACTTCAGAGGGAGGCTGCCCAATTCCAGTCCAAAGGTAAGGTGCTCATCTGTGGAGACCTGAACGCCAGGACAGGTACAGAGAAGGACTACCTGTCACCTGACGGAAACACATACGTCCTGGGAGATGAGCCCTTCTACAGAGACTCAGTACAGACAACAAGAAACAGCTATGACAGAGTGGTGAATAAAAGCGGCAGAAAACTGCTGAACCTGTGCCGGAGCTTGGGGCTGCATATACTGAACGGGCGCACCAGGGGGGACTCATTAGGGAGATTTACACTAAACTCCCACACGGGCAGTAGTGTAGTGGATTATGCCATAACAGACATGGACCCAGCAAACATGAATGCCTTCATAGTCACCCCCGACACCCACATGTCAGACCACAACCAGACACTGCTGTACCTGAGATCCACGGACAAGTCACCCACACAAAAGCCCCACTTGAGCGGTCTCCACAATTTGCCACCATCCTTCAAGTGGTCCAAACAGTTAGCCATTGAATACACCAACACGACCAACAGAACAGAGATTAAAGAGCTGCTTGTAAACTTTCACACAAAATCCTATACATCAAACCAGCAAGGGGTCAACCTGGCAGTAAACGACTTTAATAACATCCTATATACCATGGCAGAGCTAGCAGGCCTCAGAAGGACCAACTCCAAGAGACCTACAAATAAACAAGGCCAAAAATGGTTTGATAAAGAATGCAAGACACTGCGCAACTCCCTAAGGATAGCCTCAAATCAAAAACACAGAGACCCGGACAACAAGGAGCTAAGAGTGGTCCATGACACCCTACAAAGGCAATACAAGCGAACCCTCAAGGAGAAAAAACAAAAGCACATCTCCCACAAACTGCAGCAGCTCGAAGACTCCCTCCAGGATAACTCATTCTGGGAGACATGGAGCCATATCGGTACAAGTCCCAAGCAAAGTACCCTCCACATTCAAAATGGCAACATCTGGCACAGCTACTTCAAGGGCCTCTACAAGAATATCCCAGAAGACGACCTAACCCCAGAACAAGAGCATATAATGACTAAACTGAGGGACATGGAGGAGACAATCAAGGACTTTCAAAATCCTCTGGACATACCAATCAGTGTGCTGGAAATAAAAGACAGAATCAAACTGCTAAAATCTAAGAAGGCCGCGGGCAGTGACGGCATCCTGCCAGAGATGATCAAATACAGTTCCCCAGATATTCATGCAGCACTGGCTAAACTATTCACCCACGTCCTGAGTGCCGGCTACTTCCCTCAAAGCTGGAATCAAGGTCTCATAACGCCCATCTACAAGGATGGAGACCGATATGACCCAGCAAACTACAGAGGGATCTGTGTCAACAGCATTCTGGGAAAACTGTTTAACAGCATCATTAATAAAAGGATTATCGCCTTCCTCACCCAGGGTGACGTCCTCAGCAGAAGCCAAGCTGGGTTCATGCCAAACCACCGCACCACGGACCACATTTACACCCTGCAAAGCCTCATCAAGACCCACGTCCACGACAAAAAACAGGGGAAAATATTTGCATGTTTCGTGGACTTCAAAAAGGCCTTTGACTCAGTGTGGCATCCAGGCCTGTTCCTGAAACTCCTGGAGAGCGGAATAGGTGGCAGGACCTACGACGTGATCAAGAGCTCATACACTGAGAACCGGTGCAGCGTGAAGGTGAACGGAAAGAGGACGGCTTTCTTCCGACAGGGCCGTGGGGTCAGACAGGGCTGCAGCCTGAGTCCAACTCTATTCAACATCTATATAAATGGACTAGCAACAGCTCTAGAGTCCTCCCCCACTCCAGGCCTCAGTCTGCATGACCGAGAGGTGAAGTTCCTGCTGTACGCAGATGACCTCCTGCTACTCTCCCCAACTGAAAGAGGCCTCCAAGATAGCCTGGCAGTACTGGAAACATTCAGCACCACATGGGCGCTTCCCATCAACCAAAAGAAGACCAAAGTCATGGTGTTTCAGAAGAGGAACCAGAACAAAATAAACACTCCCTCCTTCACATTAAATGGCTCCACGCTGGAGAACACCAGCAGCTACACCTACCTCGGTCTGGAGCTAAGCAATAACGGGAGCCTCAAGCAAGCAGCAGAAGCCCTGAAAGGAAAAGCATGCAGAACCTTCTATGCCATCAGAAGACAACTGTACCACCTCAAACCACCTGTGAGAGTCTGGCTCAAGATATTTGACAGCGTCATCACCCCTATACTGTTATATGGCAGCGAGGTATGGGGCCCAGTGACCTACCCAGACCACACAAAGTGGGATTCCAGCCCTACCGAAGTCTTCCACATGGAGTTCTGTAAATATCTCCTCCAAGTCCA
The DNA here is from genome assembly GCF_048569485.1 of Anomaloglossus baeobatrachus. Lineage (NCBI taxonomy): Eukaryota > Metazoa > Chordata > Amphibia > Anura > Aromobatidae > Anomaloglossus > Anomaloglossus baeobatrachus. The sequence continues at coordinate 356,333,858 of NC_134356.1, forward strand.
TCGCAGCACCTCAAACATAGCCTGTAGGGCAGAGCTGGGCCGATTCCCCTTATGGTTCACTATACACAAGAGGGCGCTATCACACCAGGCACACACACAGAACAGCAACCCCAGCTCCTACCATCATAAAGCCCTGCTGAGCCGGAGCCCAGAGCAAGCCAGGAACCCCGGCAGCCAGTCCAGCCAAAGTCAGCAACACCCCCTGACAAAAGCCCAAATAAAAGAGATCTCAGAGAGCTGCAAGATGCAATACATAGAGGACTGGAAGAGTGAATTAGAGAACTCCCAGAAACTCACCATCTACCGGTCACTGCGGAGGGACTACACTCTGGCCCCATATCTGGAAAGGCTACGCCACCCCAAAGACAGGCAGACCCTGAGCCTGTACAGACTGAGTGCCCACAGCCTAGAGGTGGAAACAGGGCGGCACCGACAGACATACAAGCCGCGAGAGAACAGACTGTGCCAGCACTGCCAGCAGGGGGCTCTGGAGGACGAGACGCATTTCCTACTGCACTGTGACAAATACTCAGCAGTGAGGGGCTCCCACTTCCAGAAATTTACCACCCATAGCCCGGGCTTTCCATCCATGGATGAGGACATGAAACTCCGCTTCCTACTGGGGGAAGAGGAATCAATGGTGGAGATCGCCGCCCAATATGTCACCACATGTCATAAGCTGAGGGGAACCTAAGACCCCTAAATGGACTGTCAGAGCCCAAATTGTGCCCCCCAACTCCCCATAACCCTGATCCCCTCCCACCACACTTACTGTATTTCTCTTGCTTTGGCAACACTAATTGTATTTTGGTCCTGCCAATAAAGCATATTTGAATTTGAATTTGAATTTGAATTTGAATTTGAGAAGAGAGAGGAGAGAGAGAGAAGAGACAGGAGAGAGAGAAGAGAGAGAAGAGAGAGGAGAGAGAGGAGAGAGAGGTGAGAGAGAAGTGAGAGAGAAGAAAGAGAGGAGAGGGAGAGAGAAGAGAGGCAGAAGAGAGAAAGGAGAGAGAGAGGAGAGAGAGGAGAGAGAGAGGAAAGAGAGAGGAGAGAGAGGAGAGAGAGAAGAGAGAGTGAGAGAGGAGCGATAAGAGAGAGGAGAGATAAGAAAGAAAGAGAAAAGAGAAAGAAAACAAAGATGAAAAAGAGAGAAGAGGGAAGAGAGAGAGGAGAGAGAGAGGAGAGAGAAGAGAGGGAGAAGAGAGAGAGAAGAGAGAAATGAGAGAGAGTAGAGAGAGGAGAGAGAGAGAGGAGAGATGAGAGAGAGAAGAGAGAAGAGAGAGAGATGAGAGAGAGAAGAGAGAGATGAGAGAGAGGAGAGAGGGAGGAGAGAGAGAAGAGAGAGAGGAGAGAGAGGGGAGAGAGAGGAGAGAGAGAGAGAGAGGAGAGAGGAGAGAGAGAGAAGAAAGAGAGGAGAGAAGAGAATGAAGAGAGAGCATAGAGTAGAGAGAAAAGAGAGGGAGAAGAGATAGAGGAGAGAGAGAGAAGAGAGAGAGAAGAGAAGGGGGAGAGAGAGAGAAGAAAGAGAGAGAAGAGAGAGGGAGAGAGAGAGAGGAGAGAGGAGAGAGAGAGAAGAAAGAGAGGAGAGAAGAGAATGAAGAGAGAGCATAGAGTAGAGAGAAAAGAGAGGGAGAAGAGATAGAGGAGAGAGAGAGAAGAGAGAGAGAAGAGAAGGGGGAGAGAGAGAGAAGAGAGAGAGAGAAGAGAGAGGGAGAGAGAGAGGAGAGAGGAGAGAGAGAGATATTTGACAGCGTCATCACCCCTATACTGCTATATGGCAGTGAGGTATGGGGCCCAGTGACCTACCCAGACCACACAAAGTGGGATTCCAGCCCTACCGAAGTCTTCCACATGGAGTTCTGTAAATATCTCCTCCAAGTCCATCGCAGCACCTCAAACATAGCCTGTAGGGCAGAGCTGGGCCGATTCCCCTTATGGTTCACTATACACAAGAGGGCGCTATCACACCAGGCACACACACAGAACAGCAACCCCAGCTCCTACCATCATAAAGCCCTGCTGAGCCGGAGCCCAGAGCAAGCCAGGAACCCCGGCAGCCAGTCCAGCCAAAGTCAGCAACACCCCCTGACAAAAGCCCAAATAAAAGAGATCTCAGAGAGCTGCAAGATGCAATACATAGAGGACTGGAAGAGTGAATTAGAGAACTCCCAGAAACTCACCATCTACCGGTCACTGCGGAGGGACTACACTCTGGCCCCATATCTGGAAAGGCTACGCCACCCCAAAGACAGGCAGACCCTGAGCCTGTACAGACTGAGTGCCCACAGCCTAGAGGTGGAAACAGGGCGGCACCGACAGACATACAAGCCGCGAGAGAACAGACTGTGCCAGCACTGCCAGCAGGGGGCTCTGGAGGACGAGACGCATTTCCTACTGCACTGTGACAAATACTCAGCAGTGAGGGGCTCCCACTTCCAGAAATTTACCACCCATAGCCCGGGCTTTCCATCCATGGATGAGGACATGAAACTCCGCTTCCTACTGGGGGAAGAGGAATCAATGGTGGAGATCGCCGCCCAATATGTCACCACATGTCATAAGCTGAGGGGAACCTAAGACCCCTAAATGGACTGTCAGAGCCCAAATTGTGCCCCCCAACTCCCCATAACCCTGATCCCCTCCCACCACACTTACTGTATTTCTCTTGCTTTGGCAACACTAATTGTATTTTGGTCCTGCCAATAAAGCATATTTGAATTTGAATTTGAATTTGAATTTGAGAAGAAAGAGAGGAGAGAAGAGAATGAAAAGAGAGCATAGAGTAGAGAGAAAAGAGAGGGAGAAGAGATAGAGGAGAGAGAGAGATGAGAGAGAGAAGAGAGGGGGGAGAGAGAGAGAAGAGAGAGAGAGAAGAGAGAGGGAAGAGAGAGAAGAGATAGAGAGACACGCAGGCAGTAACGCCCCCATCCTCATCACCGCACACACAAGCACTACCGCACGCATCATCATCCTTGCACACACGCAGGTACTACGGCACTCATCATCATCATCCTCGCACACACAAGCACTACCGCACTCATCATCATCATCCTCGCACACACAAGCACTACTGCACTCCAGTGACAGCGCGGCTCACTTAAGTTGCTGCGTGGAGCTGACACAGAGCTTTCATGTTCTACGGAGCTCCCTGTCCGCTTCATGTAGCAGGGCTGAAAGCGTCGTATGGATTATTTTGGACCTGGATGGGTGTTTGGGATTAATAAAGTGGTAAATGAGGGGGTTTTTTTGTCTTTCATTCCAAATAAAGGATTTTTTCGGGTGTATGTGTTTATTTACTTTCACTTACAGGTTAACCATGGAAGGTATCTCGGGTAGACGCCTGTCATGATTAACCTAACCTTATTACCCCGATTGCCACCACACCAGGACAATTCGGGATGAGCCGGGTAGAGTCCCGGGACTGTTGCATCTAATGGATGCGTCAATTCCAGGCGGCTGCTGGCTGATATTGTTAGGGTGGGGGGCGCCCCATAACGTGGCGCTCTCCATTCTGACAATACCAGCCTCCAGCCGTGTGGCTTTATCTTGGCTGGTATCAAAATTGGGGGAACCAATTTTTTATTATTATTTATTTATTTATTTTACTGCACGATATAGACCCGCCCGCCGGCGGATGTGATTGGTTGCAGTGAGACAGCTGTCACTCATCGTGGTGGCTTGTCTGACTGCAACCAATCATGGGCGTCGGTGGGCGGGGAAAGCAGGGAATACCAGATTGAATAATGAGTGGCAGCCATTTTCAAAAGAGGAAAAGCCGCCGTAGCTTTGTGTCAGCTGTGCAGCGCCGTGCTCATGATTGGTGAGTAGGAAAGAGAGAGGGATTGTGCTGGGGATGCAGGACGCATGCAGATACGCACATAGCCTTACTGTGAAAAGCCACGTATTGGGTGATCGAACAGTTATCGAACGGTAGATCGAACCGTTATTGAATGGTAACTCGAACGGCTGAACTTGAAACAAATCATTCACCGCTTGAAATCACTCAAATTTGAAATTGGTGAATGGTTCGATTCGAACATCGCTCATCTCTAGTTAGCTTAGCACTTCTCCTTTGCCAAGATAATCCATCCACCTCAAACTAGTGATCTATCAAATGATTAGACAGTATGACTATTGCACAGGTGTGCGTTAGACTGACTGTATTAAAGGGCCTCTCTAAAATGTGCAGTTTTACATATTGGGGGTGGCTGGGGGGGGGGCAGTAAACTAGTCAGATTCTCATGCAACCACCATTTACCAATCTGATATCTGCCCTGTACAGTGAAAACCAGGATTCAATATGATAAGTAGAGATGAGCGAACCGGTCCCGGTTCGGCTCGAGGCGGTTCGCCGAACGGGGGGTCTGGCTCGAGTTCGGCTCGTCGAACGTTCGACGAACCGAACTCGAGCCCATAGGAAACAATGGCAGGCAATCACAAACACAGTAAAACACCTAGAAAACACCCTGAAAGGTGTCCAAAAGGTGACAAACAACTCACAACATAACACAAACACATGGGAAAGTGACAAGGACATATACTCATGTGAAAACAAAACAGCTGGACAAGGAAAAAGAGGGAGACACACAGATATATGAGTATATGCAAAGAAACATCGATTCCATTATTGTGCAACTTGAGCCCTGCTCATTTTAGGCTTCCAATCTGGATAAATTGCCTGAGCTCGCCACGTACGCCTTGAGGATCTTGTCGTGTCCTGCAGCCAGCGTTCTCTCGGAACCTGTCTTCAGTGCTGCTGGGGGTCTGCTGGCAGATAAGCACACGTGTCTGTCCACTGACAATGTGGACCTGGCTCTCAGAGGACTTTTCTTCCCCTGGGTCAGCCAGGGGAGGCGAAAGGCACGCGTATTTTTGAGAGTGCTTCATGCAAAGCATCTTTTTCTTTGTCAAAAGGGGGGCTCAACCGATGCCAGTCAAGTGGGGTGTGTGTGGCCCAGTTAGTGGCAACGAGGGAGACTGTGGTTGGAGTCCCCTCGCTGTGTCTCTAAAAGAACCAAGATGAACAAGTCATGGCTCTCAGAGGACTTTTCTTCCCCTGGGTCAGCCAGGGGACGGGAAAGGCACGCGTATTTTTGAGAGTGCTTCATGCAAAGCATCTTTTTCTTTTTCAAAAGGGGGCTCAACCGATGCCAGTCAAGTGGGGTGTGTGTGGCCCAGTTAGTGGCAACGAGGGAGACTGTGGTTGGAGTCCCCTCGCTGTGTCTCTAAAAGAACCAAGATGAACAAGTCATGGCTCTCAGAGGACTTTTCTTCCCCTGGGTCAGCCAGGGGACGGGAAAGGCACGCGTATTTTTGAGAGTGCTTCATGCAAAGCATCTTTTTCTTTGTCAAAAGGGGGGGTCAACCGATGCCAGTCAAGTGGGGTGTGTGTGGCCCAGTTAGTGGCAACGAGGGAGACTGTGGTTGGAGTCCCCTCGCTGTGTCTCTAAAAGAACCAAGATGAACAAGTCATGGCTCTCAGAGGACTTTTCTTCCCCTGGGTCAGCCAGGGGACGGGAAAGGCACGCGTATTTTTGAGAGTGCTTCATGCAAAGCATCTTTTTCTTTGTCAAAAGGGGGGGTCAACCGATGCCAGTCAAGTGGGGTGTGTGTGGCCCAGTTAGTGGCAACGAGGGAGACTGTGGTTGGAGTCCCCTCGCTGTGTCTCTAAAAGAACCAAGATGAACAAGTCATGGCTCTCAGAGGACTTTTCTTCCCCTGGGTCAGCCAGGGGACGGGAAAGGCACGCGTATTTTTGAGAGTGCTTCATGCAAAGCATCTTTTTCTTTTTCAAAAGGGGGCTCAACCGATGCCAGTCAAGTGGGGTGTGTGTGGCCCAGTTAGTGGCAACGAGGGAGACTGTAGTTGGAGTCCCCTCGCTGTGTCTCTAAAAGAACCAAGATGAACAAGTCATGGCTCTCAGAGGACTTTTCTTCCCCTGGGTCAGCCAGGGGACGGGAAAGGCACGCGTATTTTTGAGAGTGCTTCATGCAAAGCATCTTTTTCTTTGTCAAAAGGGGGGGTCAACCGATGCCAGTCAAGTGGGGTGTGTGTGGCCCAGTTAGTGGCAACGAGGGAGACTGTGGTTGGAGTCCCCTCGCTGTGTCTCTAAAAGAACCAAGATGAACAAGTCATGGCTCTCAGAGGACTTTTCTTCCCCTGGGTCAGCCAGGGGACGGGAAAGGCACGCGTATTTTTGAGAGTGCTTCATGCAAAGCATCTTTTTCTTTGTCAAAAGGGGGGGTCAACCGATGCCAGTCAAGTGGGGTGTGTGTGGCCCAGTTAGTGGCAACGAGGGAGACTGTGGTTGGAGTCCCCTCGCTGTGTCTCTAAAAGAACCAAGATGAACAAGTCATGGCTCTCAGAGGACTTTTCTTCCCCTGGGTCAGCCAGGGGACGGGAAAGGCACGCGTATTTTTGAGAGTGCTTCATGCAAAGCATCTTTTTCTTTTTCAAAAGGGGGCTCAACCGATGCCAGTCAAGTGGGGTGTGTGTGGCCCAGTTAGTGGCAACGAGGGAGACTGTGGTTGGAGTCCCCTCGCTGTGTCTCTAAAAGAACCAAGATGAACAAGTCATGGCTCTCAGAGGACTTTTCTTCCCCTGGGTCAGCCAGGGGACGGGAAAGGCACGCGTATTTTTGAGAGTGCTTCATGAAAAGCATCTTTTTCTTTGTCAAAAGGGGGGGTCAACCGATGCCAGTCAAGTGGGGTGTGTGTGGCCCAGTTAGTGGCAACGAGGGAGACTGTGGTTGGAGTCCCCTCGCTGTGTCTCTAAAAGAACCAAGATGAACAAGTCATGGCTCTCAGAGGACTTTTCTTCCCCTGGGTCAGCCAGGGGACGGGAAAGGCACGCGTATTTTTGAGAGTGCTTCATGCAAAGCATCTTTTTCTTTGTCAAAAGGGGGGCTCAACCGATGCCAGTCAAGTGGGGTGTGTGTGGCCCAGTTAGTGGCAACGAGGGAGACTGTGGTTGGAGTCCCCTCGCTGTGTCTCTAAAAGAACCAAGATGAACAAGTCATGGCTCTCAGAGGACTTTTCTTCCCCTGGGTCAGCCAGGGGACGGGAAAGGCACGCGTATTTTTGAGAGTGCTTCATGCAAAGCATCTTTTTCTTTTTCAAAAGGGGGCTCAACCGATGCCAGTCAAGTGGGGTGTGTGTGGCCCAGTTAGTGGCAACGAGGGAGACTGTGGTTGGAGTCCCCTCGCTGTGTCTCTAAAAGAACCAAGATGAACAAGTCATGGCTCTCAGAGGACTTTTCTTCCCCTGGGTCAGCCAGGGGACGGGAAAGGCACGCGTATTTTTGAGAGTGCTTCATGCAAAGCATCTTTTTCTTTTTCAAAAGGGGGCTCAACCGATGCCAGTCAAGTGGGGTGTGTGTGGCCCAGTTAGTGGCAACGAGGGAGACTGTGGTTGGAGTCCCCTCGCTGTGTTTTACATGCTTTTAGAAGGGCATGAAATGGCTTGGAGGTTGACTTTCATCATATGCAAACTGTTGGCTACCAAAATGCTGCCTTTCCAACAACTGTGGTTATAGGCAATGAGGAACATACTGATGAAGATGAGACGCAGATACCCGATTGGGATGACAACTTAAATATTCGGTCAGGGCAAGAAGAAACTCGGTCTGAGGGGTAGGGGAGTGCAAACACAACAATTGATGATTAAGTTCTAGATCACACCTACTGTCAACCCACAGTCAGACACTCGAGGAGGTCAACAGAGGCGGTGGAGGAGGATGCAACCGACGTCGAAGTAACCTGGCGCCTTCCTGGACACAGTCGGAGCACTGGTAGCACGTCTACAACTGCATCCTCAGCCACCACTCTGCCTCTGAGCATTATTCGGGGTGGATCAACAGGTCGCATGGCCTCTAAGCCTTGCCTAGCCAGGTCCTTTTTTGACATAGAAAAAGATCGCCCAAATTATGTGATCTGTAAAATTTGTCATGGTTCTCTTAGTAGAGGTCAAAACCTCAGCAGTTTGACAACTTCTTCCATGAATCGTCACATGAATAAATATCATATGGCCCGATGGGAAGCTCACCGTGCTGCAATGCGGCCTAGCGGAGCGAACCATCCACCGCCTGCCCCTTCCAGTGCATCCGCGCGCTCGTCATCTTCTAGGACTGTGGGGACAGCTGTCACACCTGTTTTTCCACCCACAACTTCCACCACTGTAACCGCAACAGGCAGTTTGCTTGGTAGGTCGTCAGTTGGTTTGGAAGGGGAAACAAGTGAGTGTGTACAGCTCTCTCAGACATCGATAGCACCAACTTTGGATGAAGGCAACATCATGTCTCCGCCTGCACTTTCCTCACAAAGCTGCATTTTTCCAGGGACACCCGACTCAACACCGTCTACACACAGCAGCCAGATCTCTGTCCCTCAGATGTGGTCAAATAAAAGGCCACTTCCTGCGACCCATGACAAAGCGAAGAGGTTGACTCTATCCCTCTGTAAGCTGTTGACTACAGAAATGCTGCCTTTCCGCCTAGTGGACACACAGGATTTTAGAGACCTTATGTCTGTCGCTGTGCCCCAGTACCAGATGCCTAGTCGCCACTACTTCTCTAAGAAAGGTGTGCCCGCGCTACACCAGCATGTCGCACACAACATCACCGCTTCCTTGAGAAACTCTGTGTGTGAACGGGTGCATTTCACCACCGATACTTGGACCAGTAAGCATGGACAGGGACGTTACATGTCGCTGACTGGCCACTGGGTAACTATGGTGATAGATGGTGAAGGGTCTGCTGCACAAGTCTTGCCGTCCCCACGACTTGTGTGTCAATCCTCTGTCTGTCCAAGTTCCGCCACTGCTTCTGCATCCTCCACCTCATCTGGGTCCTCCACCTCCGCCCCAAGCCTGCCTGGTCAGGCCACCAGCGTTCTCACTGCGCAGAAGGAATCACGCACCCCTCATTACTATGCTGGTAGCAGAGCGCAACGGCATCAGGCGGTCTTTAGCTTGACATGTCTTTGAAATAGGAGTCACACAGCGACTGAGTTGTGGGCAGCTCTGGAGACTGATTTTGATAAATGGTTGTCTCCACTCAACCTGCAGCCTGGTAAGGCCGTGTGCGACAATGCTGCAAACCTGGGTGCGGCCCTTCGCCTGGGCAAGGTGACACACGTGCCTTGTATGGCTCACGTGTTTAACCTTGTTGTCCAGCAATTTTTAACACACTATCCCGGCCTAGATGGCCTTCTGACCAGGGCACGGAAACTGTCTGCAGTGCTCACTTCCGCCGTTCAACCGCCGCACCTGAGCGACTTGCATCGCTCCAGAAGTCTTTCGGCCTGCCGGTTCATCGCCTGAAATGCGATGTGGCGACACGCTGGAATTCAACTCTCCACATGTTACAGCGACTGTGGCAGCACCGGCGAGCCCTGGTGCAATACGTCATGATGTATAGCCTGGGCCAACGAGATGCAGAAGTGGGGCAGATCACCCTGATGGAGTGATCTCAGATCAAGGACCTATGCACCCTTCTGCACAGTTTCGACATGGCGACGAATATGTTTAGCGCTGACAATGCCATTATCAGCATGACGATTACAGTCATTTACATGCTGGAGCACACGCTAAACACTATTCGTAGTCAGGGGGTGGGACAACAGGAAGGGGAGGAACTACAGGAGGATTCATATGCGCAAGACACAACAACATCACCAAGGTCCAGACGTTCATCATCACCAACGCGGCAGGCATGGGACCATGGGGGACAGGGATCAACAAGGGCGCATGGTAGCAGGTGAGATGTTGAGGAAGGTGCAGGAGGACATGAAGATATGGAGGACGAACTGTCCATGGACATGGAAGACTCAGCAGATGAGGGGGACCTTGGTCAAATTTCAGTTGAAAGAGGTTGGGGGGAGATGACAGAGGAAGAAAGAACGGTTAGCACCTCTATGCCACAAACACAGCGTGGACTTGGTGCGCATGGCTGCGCAAGACACATGAGTGCCTTCTTGTTGCACTACCTCCAACATGACCCTCGTATTGTCAAAATTAGAAGTGATGATGACTACTGGCTTGCCACACTATTAGATCCCCGGGACAAGTCCAAATTTTGTGACATAATTCCACCCATAGAAAGGGACGCACGTATGCAGGAGTATCAGCAGAAGCTGTTACTCGATCTTAGCTCGGCTTTTCCACCAAACAACCGTGCAGGTGAAGGGAGTGATTCTCCCAGTTGTAACTTGACAAACATGGGACGGCCTCGTCATCTTCAACAGTCTACCCGTACCAGTAGGACCGTATCTGGTGCTGGTAACAGCAATTTTATGGAATCTTTTCATAATTTTTTTAGACCCTCCTTTGCAAGGCCACCAGAGACAACAAGTCTGACACATAGTCAACGGATGGAGAGGATGATACAGGAGTATCTCCAAATGAACATCGATGCAATGACTTTGCAAATGGAGCCTTGCTCCTTTTGTGCTTCAAATCTAGAAAAATGTCAAGAGCTCTCCAGTTACGCCTCGAAGATTTTGTCGTGTCCAGCTGCCAGCGTTGTCTCTGAACGTGTCTTCAGTGCTGCTGGGTGTGTGCTGACAGATAAGCGCACGCGTCTGTTCAGTGACAATGTGGACAGACTGACGTTCATCAAAATGAACAAGTCATGGATCCAGAAGGAATTTACTACCCCTGTGTCATCCTGGGGAGAGTAAATGCTTGTGGATTTGGAATGTGCTTGATGCAAATCAAAACATCCTGTTTGCAACTAGGGCACAAGTGCTGCCACTGATAAGGTGTCTGTGTGGGGCCCAATTTTTGGAAAAAAAGGGAGACTCCGCTTGGAGTAACCCTTGCTTGCTGTGTTTTTTAAAAATGATACAAGATGAACAGATCTGAAGGCAAGATGAAGCCAACATCATGTCTCCGCCTGCACTTTTCTCACAAACCTGCATTTTTCCAGGGACACCCTACTCAACACCGTCTACAGACAGCAGCCAGATCTCTGTCCCTCAGATGTGGTCAAATAAAAGGCCACTTACTGCGACCCATGACAAAGCTAAGTGGTTGACTCTATCCCTCTGTAAGCTGTTGGCTACCGAAATGCTGCCTTTACGCGTAGTGGACACACAGGATTTTACAGACCTTATGTCTGTCGCTGTGCCCCAGTACCAGATGCCCAATCACCACTGCTTCTCCAAGAAAAGCATGCCCGCGCTACACCGGCATGTCGCACACAACATCACCACTTCCTTGAGAAAATCTGTGTGCGACAGGGTGCATTTCAACACAGATACTTGGACCAGTAAGCATAGACAGGGTCATTACATGTCACTGACTGGGCACTGGCAAACTATGGTGAGAGATGGAGAAGGGTCTGCTGTACAAGTCTTGCCGTCCCCACGAGTTGTTTCAATCCTTGTTCTGTATGTAGAAGTTAATACACTGCTTCTGCCTCTTCAACCTCGTGTGGGTCCTCTACCTTTGCGCAAACCCTGTGTGGTCAGGCCACCCTTCCTTGCAACTGCGCACAAGGACTACCACACACCTCCTTACTATGCTGGCAGCAGAGCTCAATGCCATCAGGCGGTCAAAGTTTTACTTTGAAATGTATGGGAAATGTGAGTCACACCGCTATTACAGAGAATAGTAGTCAGGCAGGGTCAAAACATTAATTGAGGAACAGGAACAGAATGGGACGGCCAGGACTTAATCAGAAAACAAGCAGAGGTGAAATGCGTATCGGCCAACAAGGTACATAAACAGCAAGCAGGAAAAGTAGTCAGGTAACAAGCACACAAAATCATAAAACTGAACTGGGGGTAAAATTAACCAGAGGTTCATAGCTATGTCTGGCAGTGGTCTGCAGACAGGATGGGCATAAAAAAGGGTGTGGTGTCTTCCCATTGGTTGTAGCTGAATGATGGTATTTCATCTGTGAGATACCCACCAGCTACATTCAGCCAGAGATTCTGCATCTGTCAAGGTAATGCAGCCCAGTGGGTGAGCATAACCTGCGTCCACCTGCGCCGCTGGCATCGACTACTCTCCCATCATCAGCACTATTCATGAAAGGAACACGTTGTCACCTGGCGACCGGAGTACAAATTGACGGAGCGGACTCCGTTGGTGACTTAACAGCCGTGTGCGGCAATGATGCAAACCTGGCTGCGGGCCATCCTCAGGGCAATGTGACACACGTGCCTTTTATGGCTCACGTGTTGATCCGAATTCTCCAGCAATTTTTAAAACACCATCACGGCCTACATGGCCTTGTGCAGCGGGCACGCTCGCTATGTGCTCACTTCCATCGTGCGCACACAGCAGCTCAACAACTTTCATCACTCCGGAAGTCTTAGGGTCTGGCAGTTAAACGCCGGAAATGCGATGTTCCGACACGCAGGAATTGGAATCTGCACATGTTGCAGCGTGTGTGGCAGCACCGCAGAGCCCTGCTGAAATACGGTAAGACATATAGCCTGGGATAAGTTGATCCAGAGGTGGTGCAGATCACGCTGCTGGAGTGGTGTCAGATCAAGGACCTATGCACCCTGCTACACAATTTTGAAATGTCGACGAAGATGTTTAGCACTGGCAATGTCATTCTCAGCGTGACAATTCTGGTCATCTACATGATGGAGCACACTGTAATTATTATTCGGAGTCAGGTGTTGGGACAAGAGGAAGGGGAGGAAGTACAGGAGGAGTCATATGCGGAAGGGATAACAAGATCTACGAGGTCCAGATGGTCAGCGGCACCTATGCGGCAGTCATGGTGAGGGAGAGGGATTAACAAGGGCGCATAGTATCAGCAAAAAGTGTTGATGAAAGTGCAGGAGCCCATGAAGAAATGGAGGACGAACTGGCGATGGGCATGGAAGACTCAGCAGATGAGTGAGAGCTTGCTCACATTTCGGTTGTGCGAGGTTGTGGGTAGAGGGCAGAGGAAGGATGCACGATTCTCACCTCTCTGCCACCAACACACCAAGGACTTGGTCCTCCTGGATGCACAAGACACATGAGCGCCTTCTTGCTGCACTACCTACATGACCCTCGGATTGTATGAATTTGAAGTAATCCTGAATACTGGGTTGCCACACTGTTAGATCCCCGGTACAAGACAAAATTTGGCGAACTAATTCCTGCCATAGAAATAGACGCACGTATACAGGAGTATCTGCAGAATGTGGTACGCAATCTTAGATCTACTTTTCCACTAAACACCAGTGCTGCACAGAGTGAATCTCAACACTTTGTCATGGATAGGAGGAAATGGTCTTTTACTTGTCCACATCGGAGGGACCGAGGGATGGCTGCTGTGCTGAGATGGCGTTGAGTACGGTGTCCCTGCACAGTTGCACTTTTGGTCATATCCCAAAATGAGTTGAAAAAGGACAGATGCTGTTGGAAAGGGGAACAGGTGTGTTGGAAAGGGGAAAAAATTTTGGTCCGTGGATTTGGTGGTTAAACAACTGTAACATTTGCTGAAGAAACAACATCTGTTACAGTGGGACTGGCAGATTTGGATAAAGTGGTATATAATCTGTGACCGCTATATAACAAAAATTAATAAGAAAAGAAAGAGAAAGGTATATATCACCTTCAGCAGTCAGTGTCCACCGTGCTCCCAGTTGGAAAAGGAGAGGTTGGCAACTTGAAGGTTTGGTGGAGGATACAGAGCTGTGTGGCTATGAAACTAATAGTAGCCTGAACCGAGTTAGACGCCATTCGGATCTGGAGACTGTGAGCCCTGTTAGCGTCACAGGGTCCACATGCCCACCCAGCCCAGGAACTCCCTGTTAACAACACAGGGGCCATTGAGTACGCTGACCGTGTGCGTAGGGGCCACACCTGTGGACAGCAGGCGCATCAGCAGCAGCAGGCCTGTTAATGCCACTGGGCTGCACAAGCAGGACTGTTAGGACAGGAGCTGGTCTTAACCGTTCTGCGTTACCAACTGTGGTGGTGGCCTGCATCCACCACCCTATCCCTGCCTACCTCTGGCCTAAAGCCGCAATGGGTTCAACACATGGAGGTGTGCTCTTTCGGAGCATAATAGAAGACTGCGCACCTCCTTGTTGGCTCCAGCCCCTTTTATAACCTGGGTCCGCCCCAAACCAGGGTGAACCACAATGCACCTCCTGGAGACAAAAGCAGAGTGACACGTCATGAGTGGCATAACTAGCGTCCTATTTGGAAACGCAACTTCAATGATGACCTCATGGCTGCCATGACCCAAACACCTCACCAGTCATCGTCTGACCATCAATAATGCGGTGACAAGTCATAGGTGTGGGCCTCTGCAAGCCATTTGGGAGGACACCTGATGCCCTGTGGTCTATATGGGACCCCCACATCAGGGCCAGGGCCAAAGAGTTCATTACCGGACCTAGTCTCTGATGCAGGAAGTGCCTGAGCATGCTCAGTAGCATGAAATACAGTCTCTGAAAAAAGACTATCAGCTTTAGCATGGTGTCTAGGCACAAAACAGGACTTAGACCCGGCACAGAATGCAAGCACCTGTGCAAAGAGGCTTTTCACACTTAGTGTGGGAGCATGCGCTGTATCCCGAAATGAAGACTTAGCGTCAGGAATGGCACAGTCAGGCTGAGCATACTCACTAGGCGAAACACTGTAATTATGCTGCAGCTGGGGTACATCGGCACACGCATGCGCACTAGCTGCCTCTCCACACTTAGACGTGGAGGGGAAATTTGTCTTGGAGATGCTGTCTATGAACAGAAGGAAAAGCTAAAGGAAGCCTGACTTTCTATCCCTCCGAATTATGAAATGCAGCAATGAATTCCATGAGTTTGCTATAACATTAGCGTAGCTAAATGTGCATGAGGGTGTGATGTAGAGGTGCTAGAAATAGCTTGTCACCAGTGGGGCACTAATGGAATACAACAGCCAGTTCTATGATGCCACAAAATGGCAGTATTTTGTGCTATCATTATAGCTTCTTAAAAACAGAGCACGAGGTTGTCATGCAGAGGTGCTGCACATAGATTTGCAGTAGTGTGAATAGACAAAAGTACAATAGCCACGTTTAGGATACAACTAGGTACAGTGAGTGTTTGCTAGTATAATGGCTGAGTTTAAAAAAGTTTGAGTGTGCAATGCAGGCAGATGTCCTGCAAATATCGTTCCAATACTGTGAATTGACAAAAGTACAATAGCCACGTTTAGGATACAACTAGGTACAGTGAGTGTTTGCTAGTATAATGGCTGAGTTTAAAAAAGTTTGAGTGTGCAATGCAGGCAGACGTGCTGCAAATAACGTTCCAATACTGTGAATAGACAAAAGTACAATAGCCACGTTTAGGATACAACTAGGTACACTGAGTGTTTGCTACTATAAATGGCTGAGTTTAAAAAAGTTGTAGTGTGCAATGCAGGCAGATGTGCTCTGCTAATGTCTTTGCACTAGTGGGACTATAGCAAAGTCCAATAGCCACGTATAGGATGCCACTAGGTACACTGAGTGTTTGCTAGTATAATGGCTTAGTTAAAATGAGTTTGAGTGTGCAATGCAGGCAGACGCGCTATGCAAATGTCTTTGCACTAGTGGGACTATAGCAAAGTCCAATAGCCACGTATAGGATGCCACTAGGTACACTGAGTGTTTGCTAGTATAATGGCTTGGTTAGAATGAGTTGTAGTGTGCAATGCAGGCAGATGTGCTCTGCTAATGTCTTTGCACTAGTGGGACTATAGCAAAGTCCAATAGCCACGTATAGGATGCCACTAGGTACACTGAGTGTTTGCTAGTATAATGGCTTAGTTAAAATGAGTTTGAGTGTGCAATGCCGGCAGACGCGCTATGCAAATGTCTTTGCACTAGTGGGACTATAGCAAAGTCCAATAGCCACGTATAGGATGCCACTAGGTACACTGAGTGTTTGCTAGTATAATGGCTTGGTTTTAATGAGTTGGAGTGTGCAATGCAGGCAGACGCGCTCTGCAAATGTCTTTGCACTAGTGGGACTATAGCAAAGTCCAATAGCCACGTATAGGATGCCACTAGGTACACTGAGTGTTTGCTAGTATAATGGCTTGGTTAGAATGAGTTGTAGTGTGCAATGCAGGCAGATGTGCTCTGCTAATGTCTTTGCACTAGTGGGACTATAGCAAAGTCCAATAGCCACGTATAGGATGCCACTAGGTACACTGAGTGTTTGCTAGTATAATGGCTGAGTTTAAAAAAGTTAGAGTGTGCAATGCAGGCAGACGTGCTGCAAATATCGTTCCAATACTGTGAATAGACAAAAGTACAATAGCCACGTTTAGGATACAACTAGGTACACTGAGTGTTTGCTACTATAAATGGCTGAGTTTAAAAAAGTTTGAGTGTGCAATGCAGGCAGACGTGCTGCAAATAACGTTCCAATACTGTGAATAGACAAAAGTACAATAGCCACGTTTAGGATACAACTAGGTACACTGAGTGTTTGCTACTATAAATGGCTGAGTTTAAAAAAGTTTGAGTGTGCAATGCAGGCAGACGTGCTGCAAATAACGTTCCAATACTGTGAATTGACAAAAGTACAATAGCCACGTTTAGGATACAACTAGGTACAGTGAGTGTTTGCTAGTATAATGGCTGAGTTTAAAAAAGTTTGAGTGTGCAATGCAGGCAGACGTGCTGCAAATAACGTTCCAATACTGTGAATTGACAAAAGTACAATAGCCACGTTTAGGATACAACTAGGTACAGTGAGTGTTTGCTAGTATAATGGCTGAGTTTAAAAAAGTTTGAGTGTGCAATGCAGGCAGACGTGCTGCAAATAACGTTCCAATACTGTGAATTGACAAAAGTACAATAGCCACGTTTAGGATACAACTAGGTACAGTGAGTGTTTGCTAGTATAATGGCTGAGTTTAAAAAAGTTAGAGTGTGCAATGCAGGCAGACGTGCTGCAAATATCGTTCCAATACTGTGAATAGACAAAAGTAAAATAGCCACGTTTAGGATACAACTAGGTACACTGAGTGTTTGCTAGTATAATGGCTGAGTTTAAAAAAGTTAGAGTGTGCAATGCAGGCAGACGTGCTGCAAATAACGTTCCAATACTGTGAATAGACAAAAGTACAATAGCCACGTTTAGGATGCAACTAGGTACACTGAGTGTTTGCTACTATAAATGGCTGAGTTTAAAAAAGTTTGAGTGTGCAATGCAGGCAGACGTGCTGCAAATAACGTTCCAATACTGTGAATTGACAAAAGTACAATAGCCACGTTTAGGATACAACTAGGTACACTGAGTGTTTGCTACTATAAATGGCTGAGTTTAAAAAAGTTTGAGTGTGCAATGCAGGCAGACGTGCTGCAAATAACGTTCCAATACTGTGAATTGACAAAAGTACAATAGCCACGTTTAGGATACAACTAGGTACACTGAGTGTTTGCTAGTATAATGGCTGAGTTTAAAAAAGTTAGAGTGTGCAATGCAGGCAGACGTGCTGCAAATATCGTTCCAATACTGTGAATAGACAAAAGTAAAATAGCCACGTTTAGGATACAACTAGGTACACTGAGTGTTTGCTAGTATAATGGCTGAGTTTAAAAAAGTTAGAGTGTGCAATGCAGGCAGACGTGCTGCAAATAACGTTCCAATACTGTGAATAGACAAAAGTACAATAGCCACGTTTAGGATACAACTAGGTACACTGAGTGTTTGCTACTATAAATGGCTGAGTTTAAAAAAGTTGTAGTGTGCAATGCAGGCAGATGTGCTCTGCTAATGTCTTTGCACTAGTGGGACTATAGCAAAGTCCAATAGCCACGTATAGGATGCCACTAGGTACACTGAGTGTTTGCTAGTATAATGGCTTAGTTAAAATGAGTTTGAGTGTGCAATGCAGGCAGACGCGCTATGCAAATGTCTTTGCACTAGTGGGACTATAGCAAAGTCCAATAGCCACGTATAGGATGCCACTAGGTACACTGAGTGTTTGCTAGTATAATGGCTTGGTTAGAATGAGTTGTAGTGTGCAATGCAGGCAGATGTGCTCTGCTAATGTCTTTGCACTAGTGGGACTATAGCAAAGTCCAATAGCCACGTATAGGATGCCACTAGGTACACTGAGTGTTTGCTAGTATAATGGCTTAGTTAAAATGAGTTTGAGTGTGCAATGCCGGCAGACGCGCTATGCAAATGTCTTTGCACTAGTGGGACTATAGCAAAGTCCAATAGCCACGTATAGGATGCCACTAGGTACACTGAGTGTTTGCTAGTATAATGGCTTGGTTTTAATGAGTTGGAGTGTGCAATGCAGGCAGACGCGCTCTGCAAATGTCTTTGCACTAGTGGGACTATAGCAAAGTCCAATAGCCACGTATAGGATGCCACTAGGTACACTGAGTGTTTGCTAGTATAATGGCTTGGTTAGAATGAGTTGTAGTGTGCAATGCAGGCAGATGTGCTCTGCTAATGTCTTTGCACTAGTGGGACTATAGCAAAGTCCAATAGCCACGTATAGGATGCCACTAGGTACACTGAGTGTTTGCTAGTATAATGGCTGAGTTTAAAAAAGTTAGAGTGTGCAATGCAGGCAGACGTGCTGCAAATATCGTTCCAATACTGTGAATAGACAAAAGTACAATAGCCACGTTTAGGATACAACTAGGTACACTGAGTGTTTGCTACTATAAATGGCTGAGTTTAAAAAAGTTTGAGTGTGCAATGCAGGCAGACGTGCTGCAAATAACGTTCCAATACTGTGAATAGACAAAAGTACAATAGCCACGTTTAGGATACAACTAGGTACACTGAGTGTTTGCTACTATAAATGGCTGAGTTTAAAAAAGTTTGAGTGTGCAATGCAGGCAGACGTGCTGCAAATAACGTTCCAATACTGTGAATTGACAAAAGTACAATAGCCACGTTTAGGATACAACTAGGTACAGTGAGTGTTTGCTAGTATAATGGCTGAGTTTAAAAAAGTTTGAGTGTGCAATGCAGGCAGACGTGCTGCAAATAACGTTCCAATACTGTGAATTGACAAAAGTACAATAGCCACGTTTAGGATACAACTAGGTACAGTGAGTGTTTGCTAGTATAATGGCTGAGTTTAAAAAAGTTTGAGTGTGCAATGCAGGCAGACGTGCTGCAAATAACGTTCCAATACTGTGAATTGACAAAAGTACAATAGCCACGTTTAGGATACAACTAGGTACAGTGAGTGTTTGCTAGTATAATGGCTGAGTTTAAAAAAGTTAGAGTGTGCAATGCAGGCAGACGTGCTGCAAATATCGTTCCAATACTGTGAATAGACAAAAGTAAAATAGCCACGTTTAGGATACAACTAGGTACACTGAGT
Organism: Anomaloglossus baeobatrachus; assembly: GCF_048569485.1. Lineage (NCBI taxonomy): Eukaryota > Metazoa > Chordata > Amphibia > Anura > Aromobatidae > Anomaloglossus > Anomaloglossus baeobatrachus. The sequence continues at coordinate 356,353,141 of NC_134356.1, forward strand.
GTTTGCTAGTATAATGGCTGAGTTTAAAAAAGTTAGAGTGTGCAATGCAGGCAGACGTGCTGCAAATAACGTTCCAATACTGTGAATAGACAAAAGTACAATAGCCACGTTTAGGATACAACTAGGTACACTGAGTGTTTGCTACTATAAATGGCTGAGTTTAAAAAAGTTTGAGTGTGCAATGCAGGCAGACGTGCTGCAAATAACGTTCCAATACTGTGAATTGACAAAAGTACAATAGCCACGTTTAGGATACAACTAGGTACACTGAGTGTTTGCTACTATAAATGGCTGAGTTTAAAAAAGTTTGAGTGTGCAATGCAGGCAGACGTGCTGCAAATAACGTTCCAATACTGTGAATTGACAAAAGTACAATAGCCACGTTTAGGATACAACTAGGTACAGTGAGTGTTTGCTAGTATAATGGCTGAGTTTAAAAAAGTTAGAGTGTGCAATGCAGGCAGACGTGCTGCAAATATCGTTCCAATACTGTGAATAGACAAAAGTAAAATAGCCACGTTTAGGATACAACTAGGTACACTGAGTGTTTGCTAGTATAATGGCTGAGTTTAAAAAAGTTAGAGTGTGCAATGCAGGCAGACGTGCTGCAAATAACGTTCCAATACTGTGAATAGACAAAAGTACAATAGCCACGTTTAGGATACAACTAGGTACACTGAGTGTTTGCTACTATAAATGGCTGAGTTTAAAAAAGTTTGAGTGTGCAATGCAGGCAGACGTGCTGCAAATAACGTTCCAATACTGTGAATTGACAAAAGTACAATAGCCACGTTTAGGATACAACTAGGTACACTGAGTGTTTGCTACTATAAATGGCTGAGTTTAAAAAAGTTTGAGTGTGCAATGCAGGCAGACGTGCTGCAAATAACGTTCCAATACTGTGAATTGACAAAAGTACAATAGCCACGTTTAGGATACAACTAGGTACACTGAGTGTTTGCTAGTATAATGGCTGAGTTTAAAAAAGTTAGAGTGTGCAATGCAGGCAGACGTGCTGCAAATATCGTTCCAATACTGTGAATAGACAAAAGTACAATAGCCACGTTTAGGATACAACTAGGTACACTGAGTGTTTGCTAGTATAATGGCTTAGTAACAATGAGTTGTAGTGTGCAATGCAGGCAGACGTGCTCTGCAAATGTCTTTGCACTAGTGGGACTATAGCAAAGTCCAATAGCCACGTTTAGGATGCCACTAGGTACACTGAGTGTTTGCTAGTAAAATTGCTTAGTTTAAAAAAGTTGGAGTGTGCAATGCAGGCAGATGTGCTCTGCTAATATCTTTGCACTAGTGGGACTATAGCAAAGTCCAATAGCCACGTATAGGATGCCACTAGGTACACTGAGTGTTTGCTAGTATAATGGCTTAGTTAAAATGAGTTTGAGTGTGCAATGCAGGCAGACGCGCTATGCAAATGTCTTTGCACTAGTGGGACTATAGCAAAGTCCAATAGCCACGTATAGGATGCCACTAGGTACACTGAGTGTTTGCTAGTATAATGGCTTGGTTTTAATGAGTTGGAGTGTGCAATGCAGGCAGACGCGCTCTGCAAATGTCTTTGCACTAGTGGGACTATAGCAAAGTCCAATAGCCACGTATAGGATGCCACTAGGTACACTGAGTGTTTGCTAGTATAATGGCTTGGTTAGAATGAGTTGTAGTGTGCAATGCAGGCAGATGTGCTCTGCTAATGTCTTTGCACTAGTGGGACTATAGCAAAGTCCAATAGCCACGTATAGGATGCCACTAGGTACACTGAGTGTTTGCTAGTATAATGGCTGAGTTTAAAAAAGTTAGAGTGTGCAATGCAGGCAGACGTGCTGCAAATATCGTTCCAATACTGTGAATAGACAAAAGTACAATAGCCACGTTTAGGATACAACTAGGTACACTGAGTGTTTGCTACTATAAATGGCTGAGTTTAAAAAAGTTTGAGTGTGCAATGCAGGCAGACGTGCTGCAAATAACGTTCCAATACTGTGAATTGACAAAAGTACAATAGCCACGTTTAGGATACAACTAGGTACACTGAGTGTTTGCTACTATAAATGGCTGAGTTTAAAAAAGTTAGAGTGTGCAATGCAGGCAGACGTGCTGCAAATATCGTTCCAATACTGTGAATAGACAAAAGTACAATAGCCACGTTTAGGATACAACTAGGTACACTGAGTGTTTGCTAGTATAATGGCTTAGTAACAATGAGTTGTAGTGTGCAATGCAGGCAGACGTGCTCTGCAAATGTCTTTGCACTAGTGGGACTATAGCAAAGTCCAATAGCCACGTTTAGGATGCCACTAGGTACACTGAGTGTTTGCTAGTAAAATTGCTTAGTTTAAAAAAGTTGGAGTGTGCAATGCAGGCAGATGTGCTCTGCTAATATCTTTGCACTAGTGGGACTATAGCAAAGTCCAATAGCCACGTATAGGATGCCACTAGGTACACTGAGTGTTTGCTAGTATAATGGCTTAGTTAAAATGAGTTTGAGTGTGCAATGCAGGCAGACGCGCTATGCAAATGTCTTTGCACTAGTGGGACTATAGCAAAGTCCAATAGCCACGTATAGGATGCCACTAGGTACACTGAGTGTTTGCTAGTATAATGGCTTGGTTTTAATGAGTTGGAGTGTGCAATGCAGGCAGACGCGCTCTGCAAATGTCTTTGCACTAGTGGGACTATAGCAAAGTCCAATAGCCACGTATAGGATGCCACTAGGTACACTGAGTGTTTGCTAGTATAATGGCTTGGTTAGAATGAGTTGTAGTGTGCAATGCAGGCAGATGTGCTCTGCTAATGTCTTTGCACTAGTGGGACTATAGCAAAGTCCAATAGCCACGTATAGGATGCCACTAGGTACACTGAGTGTTTGCTAGTATAATGGCTTAGTTAAAATGAGTTTGAGTGTGCAATGCAGGCAGACGCGCTATGCAAATGTCTTTGCACTAGTGGGACTATAGCAAAGTCCAATAGCCACGTATAGGATGCCACTAGGTACACTGAGTGTTTGCTAGTATAATGGCTTGGTTAGAATGAGTTGTAGTGTGCAATGCAGGCAGATGTGCTCTGCTAATGTCTTTGCACTAGTGGGACTATAGCAAAGTCCAATAGCCACGTATAGGATGCCACTAGGTACACTGAGTGTTTGCTAGTATAATGGCTTAGTTAAAATGAGTTTGAGTGTGCAATGCCGGCAGACGCGCTATGCAAATGTCTTTGCACTAGTGGGACTATAGCAAAGTCCAATAGCCACGTATAGGATGCCACTAGGTACACTGAGTGTTTGCTAGTATAATGGCTTGGTTTTAATGAGTTGGAGTGTGCAATGCAGGCAGACGCGCTCTGCAAATGTCTTTGCACTAGTGGGACTATAGCAAAGTCCAATAGCCACGTATAGGATGCCACTAGGTACACTGAGTGTTTGCTAGTATAATGGCTTGGTTAGAATGAGTTGTAGTGTGCAATGCAGGCAGACGCGCTCTGCAAATGTCTTTGCACTAGTGGGACTATAGCAAAGTCCAATAGCCACGTATAGGATGCCACTAGGTACACTGAGTGTTTGCTAGTATAATGGCTTGGTTAGAATGAGTTGTAGTGTGCAATGCAGGCAGACGCGCTCTGCAAATGTCTTTGCACTAGTGGGACTATAGCAAAGTCCAATAGCCACGTATAGGATGCCACTAGGTACACTGAGTGTTTGCTAGTATAATGGCTTAGTTATCAGTTGGAGTGTGCAGAGGACAAGAGGGTACAGTGGCAGGATTGTGGTGCTCTGGGTAGAGGAATGGAAGCCTGCCTTTCTATTCCCTCCTAATGGTGAAATGCAGGTAGGAAATCCCTGACCTGGGCTACACAGACGCTGTTGCTGTTTGCAGGACCTGTCACCTATGGCTCTCTGACCCTGCCGGTTGGAGCCCTTAAAAGGACTGCTATAAAGTGCTCTCCCTAAGCTGTCTAACGCTGTGTATGCAGCGCATACAGCTGTATCGGCTATAGGACTCAGGAAGACGGAGCTGCGACAGTGATGTCTGACACCAAAGACGCAGAAGGCAGATAATGGCGTCCGTGAAGAAAATGTCCGGTTTTATAATGCAGGGACATGTGACATGCAGATCCTATCACACATGCCGTTGCTTCTCTGGCTCAAAGTCCACTTAGCTGTGTGTGTGTCTGGGATTGGCTGACATGCTGGCCCGCCCCACAAGACGCGCGCGCTTAGGGAAGGAAGACAAGAAAAAAAAAAAAAAAAAATGGCGATCGCCATTATAGAAACAGCAGTGATCTGAAGGCGCTGTTCACGCACACTATACACTGAAATGTGATAATAGTTTGATTCACAGAGTGACTTACACTATTACAGCAGAAACCAAGCTATGATTTAGCTGTTTTTTGGCTGCTAGAACCGTTCTCGAACGTTTCTAGAACTACCGAGCTTTTGCAAAAAGCTCGAGTTCTAGTTCGATCTAGAACATGCCCCAAAATCACTCGAGCCGCGAACTGGAGAACCACGAACCACGAACCGCGCTCAACTCTAATGATAAGAACACTTCTACAATATGCCAGACACCATTGAATGTGAGCATTTGCCCACTCAAGATGGTTGCGACAATGAATTGCAGTTAGGTGGACACCCCAAAGAGGACAACTTGTATGCAGATGAGCTTCCATGGGATGGTTTCTGACAGTTTATGCAGACATTCTCTGGTTATGCAAATCAAATACATCGGCTGTCTGGGTGGGTCGTCTCAGACAATCTTGGAGGTGAAGAAGCTGAATGTTGAAGTCCTGGGCTGGTGCGGTTACACGAGGTTTGCGGTTGTTGGGTTGGTTGTATGTATTGCCAAATTATCTGAAATGCTTTGAAAGATAGCCTATTGTAGAAAAATGAACATTCAAATCATGGGTAATTTCTCTGGTGGACATTCCTGAAGTCAACATGCCCATTGCACACTCCCTGAAAACTTGCAAAATCTTGTAGCATAGTGCTGTGTGATAAAACATCACATTTTAGAGTGGCTTTTTATTGTGCTGAGCCAAAGGCACACCTGTGCAATAATCATGTTGTTTAATCAGCATCTTGATATGCAACACCTGTGAGGTGGATGGATTATCTCAGCAAAGGAGAAATGCTGACTAGTCGGTAAAGATTGAAACATTTCAAAATTGTAAAATCATTTGCAGATCGGGTCAGTATAGGAAATCGGATATTTGCATCAAAAGTCGGAGATGTTCGGTTTGGATTGGTACATGTTTGCGGCTTTTCTAAAAGTTTACTGTTACGGCTATTGGGGTGGTGCTGTATAATGAGCTGGGGATGTGTTTGATGAGGGGAGGGAGTGGGAAGAGGTAAGAGGAGCAGCAGATTTTTTTTTCATTTTTTTCTTCTTAACTTTGTGGGTGGAAGTTCCCTGCAGCCAATCAGGGCACAGAAAACATCCACAATGTTCAGACAAAAGGGCTTGTGTCATTGGCTGCTTAAGTCACATGTCACTCTGCATATAAAATGCAGACATACAGCGTTGGCACTTTTTTGTGATTGCTAAAGCTTAGGTAACGTGCTGCCGCTGGACAGTTTGCTTAGCTAGTGAGTTTAATCATAGGTAGTTGAGATAGATAGGAGAGCAATAGTGTAGAATTGGAAAGTACAGTGTAGGAACTTTGTTGTGTGCCACAAAACAACATTTCATTATCTAATGTTAGGCTAGCTGATTGTGTGCTCCAGCTCATACTTGCTGCTATTTAAATAAATAGTGCAAAATATGTAGTCCAGCTCCAAAGTGCTATTTTCTGCCTCTAAATAGTGCAAAATCTGTAGTCCAGCTCCAAAGTGCTATTTCTGCCTCTAAATAGTGCAAAATCTGTAGTCCAGCTCCAAAGTGGGATTTCTGCATCTAAATAGTGTAAAATCTATATTCCAGATCAAACTTGTTACTTCTGTATCTAAATAGGGCCAGATCTGTGCTCTGGTCAAAAATATAAAGTACATTTCATCATTGTTAAAGAAATAATCTGATTTACAAGATAAGATTGTTGCTATTATTATTGTTTGAATTTGCTACACCTAACATAGAGTAACATTCAGACCTGTGTGGAGGCCATATTCAGTGTAATGGGCCTTTAAATATAAAATGATATATTAACAGAAGTCCCAGAAATTTCGAGCTCGCCCTTGAAGTCCCGAAAGAGGTTCAAATGAACCTTAGGGGTACTTTGCACACTACGATATCGCAGGTGCGATGTCGGTGGGGTCAAATCGAAAGTAACGCACATCCGGCGTCGCTGTCGATATCGTAGTGTGTAAATCCTTTATGATACGATTAACAAGCGCAAAAGCATCATAATCGTATCATCAGTGTAGTGTCCGATACTTCTATAATGTAGCTGCAGCGACGGTACGATGTTGTTCCTCGTTCCCCTGCGGCAGAACACATCACTGTGTATGATGCCGCAGGAGCAAGGAACATCTCCTACCTGCGTCCTGCGGCTCACGCTGGCTATACGGAAGGACAGAGGTGGGAGGGATGTTTACGTCCTGCTCATCTCCGCCCCTCCGCTTCTATTGGCCGCCTGCCGTGTGACGTTGCTGTGACGCCGCACGACCCGCCCCCTTAGTAAGGAGGCGGTTTGCCGGCCAGAGCGACGTTGCAGGGCAGGTAAGTGCATGTGAAGCTGCCGTAGCGATAATGTTCGCTACGGCAGCTATAACACAATATCACATGTGCGATGGGGGCGGGGACTATCGCGCTCGGCATCGCAAGCATCGGCTTGCGATGTCGTAGTGTGTAAAGTACCCCTTAGTCCAAACTGACAACTCTGATGGCTCCAATTAGCATCCTTTCATTTGTAAATGTGGCCATTGCCTGAGTTATCTGCAGGGGGCAATTGTGTTGATCCACCTCAACAAAGGTCTTGTAAGGCCTAAAACACACTTCCGCATAAAAAACGTACCAGTGACACGGTCCGTTTTTCGGGTCCGTGTTCCGTTTTTTATGGGCGTTTCTCCGGTACATAGGACATCCGTGTGATGGCGTATGCTATCCGTGTGTGCGTGTGGAATGTGGGTGTATGTGTACGTGGAATGTCCGTGTGAAATGTCCGTGTGTGTGATGCACAATGTCGTTGATACATGTCGGCTGACAGCAGACAGAGTTGCGCGATGAGAATGAACTCGGGTGAACTTCACCCGACTTCATCCTCATACCGCGACTTTGTCTGTGTCGCGTACTGATTAGCGGTCACCCGTGAAGGACTCACCGGTGACCGCTAATCCCCTGAGTGACTGAATTGAGCAGTGCAATTAGCGCTGCCATCACTCAGGTTACCCGCAGCTAGCTGGATCCTCCACCCGTGACTGCAACTCACCTGTGACTTCATCGCTGTCACTCGGGCGACTTGCTGTCACAGTTGGTGGATCCAGCGGTGGCCGCAAGTAACGTCAGTGACAGCTCAGTTGATCGCGCGACTCACCTCAGTTGCTGCGTGGAGCTGACAGGAGCGGCGGTGTTCTTCTGCCGCTCCTGTCACCTTCATGTAGCAGAGCTGGAAGTGACGCTGGACCTCCGTGGATTACGCCGGACATGGATGGGTATTTGGGGCATAATAAATTGGTGAATGAGGGAAATTGTTATTGTTTATTATTTCAAATAAAGAATTTTTTCACTGTGTGTGTTTATTAACTTTAACTTGCAGGTTAATCATTGGGGGTGTCTCATAGATGCCTGCAATGATTAATCTAGGACTTATTGGCAGCTATGGGCTGCCAATAACTCCTTGTTACCCCAATTGCCACCGCACCAGGGCAAATCGGGAAGAGCCGTGTAGAGTCCCAGAACTGTTGCATCTATTGTATGCGGCAATTCTGGGTGGCTGCTGGCTGATATTGTTAGGCTGGGGGGCTCCCCATAACGTGGGGCTCCCCATCCTGAGAATACCAGCCTTCAGCCGTATGGCTTTATCTTGGCTGGAATCAAAATGGGGGGGGGGACCGCACGCCGTTTTTTTTAAGTAATCATTTATTTATTTCACTGCACAGTATTGACCCGCCCACCGGCTGCTGTGATTGGGTGCAGTGAGACTGCTGTCACTCAGCGTGGGGGCGTGTCTGACTGCAACCAATCATAGGCACTGGTGGGTGGGGGAAGCATGGAATACGAGATTGATTAATGAGCGGCCGGCTTTTTCAAATGAATTGAAGCCAGGTATTTTCAGCATAGCTGTTCCTCGCCGCGCTGGTGATCGGGGATTGGTAAGTATGAGCCGGGGAAAGAAACAGACCGAGCGCCAATGTAAGTATGACTGAGAACAGCAGAAAAAAAGGTAAGTATACTGACTTTAATAAAAAAAAAAATATAGAGATCGCTCGTTTAAAAACGCACACGGACCAAACGTGCTGAACACGGACATGCTCCGTATGCCGTCCGTACAGGCATGGACCCATAGACTTTAGCGGTTCTGTGCCTGCGTGCTGACCGCCAAAAATGGACCTGTCGTCCGTGCGGGAAAACGCACACACGTATTTATCACATGGACACACGTTCCATGTGAGTTTACGCGTGTGTGCCATCACCCATAGAATAACATGGGTCTCCGTGTCTCCGGTACGTGCAAAAACGTACCAAACACGTACTGGAGGCACGGATGTGTGTTGCGGGCCTAAGATAGTGTAAACACAAGAATGTAAGCTGCTCTTGAGTATGTCTGCCCACCCCCCAGCTGCATTGTTGTGCAGGGGATATGCATAAAGCCTGCTTTACATGCTGCAATGTATCTTACAATGTGTTGGCGGGGTCACGTCGTAAGTGACACACATCTGGCATTGTAAGGTACATTGCAATGTGTGACAGGTACGTGCGATTGCGATTGAACGTTAAAACGTTCATCGTATACACATCATACCTTTCTCTAAAATTGCACGTCAGATTGTTCATCATACCCGGGGTAGCACACATTGCAATGTGTGACACACCAGGAACGATGAACAGATCTTACCTACGTCCTGCGGCCCCCGTCCCACAATGCGGAAGGAAGGAGGTGGGTGGGATGTTTACGTCCCGCTCAGCTCCGCCCCTCCTCTTCTATTGGTCGGCTGCCATGTGACATCGATGTGATGCCGAACGTCCCTCCCACTCCAGGAAGTGGACGTTTGCCGCCAACATCGAGGTCGCATGGAAGGTAAGTACGTGTGACGGGGGTTAATCGTTTGTGCGGCACATTCAACAAATTGAACGTGCCACACATACGATGGGGGCGTTGCAAATCGCATACGATATCGTATGCGAAATTGCAACGTGTAAAGCAGGCTTAAGGTTGCTAACACCTTAGCAAATTTGCATGCAGCCTTTTGTGCTGTGGGGGATAAATAGGTGATTGCTTCACCTATTTTGCTCACAAGAAACAAAATGCAGAGAAGGCACACAATTCAACAGGCATTGGAACTGATCCTGAGCAACACCAACCCTTCTGACTCAGATGGAGAAGACATAGTCCTTTAACCGGATTCGGACTCTGAACTATCTTTAGGTTAGATTTTTCAAATTACCTATTTTTATTTCCTGACTATCTTTTTTATTTAGAACCAAAACAAAATGTTAATTTGAAATTATTTATCTTGCAGATGAGGAGACTCCTCCTCTACCAAAAAAGAGAGCTCGGTTGGCGAGTGAGCTGACAGAGACTGCAAAAGATGGCACAGTGTGCCATGAAGTACAAGTGGGGAAACATCTCTATTTCACCCCAATAGAACCGTACCCTACAGATGGAGAGCCAAGTGCTAAGGCCAGACAAAGTGTCCGGAGTTGCCTTCAGAGCTTCCTCTATTTTATCACTCTTGACATGCTTCGCAGTATTCAAAAATGGACTACTGAACATGCACGTCACACGGAGCAGGTGGATTGGTTCATGGGTCTCCCGAAACTAATGGCATTTATTTCAGTCATTATCTTGTGGGGGGTGACCAAGGTTCCATCACTACATGACAGCTGGTCAGCAAACCTGGCAAACCCAAGGATCATTGCAACTATGACCCGAAGCCGCATCCAAAACATCATGCAACACATACGCTTTGATGACATGTTCACACGCAGTGAACGAGTGGAGACCGATAAGTTTGCTGCAATCTCCGATGTGTGGAGATCATTTGTCACCAACTGCATCGCATCCTTCAACCCTGGTCGACACATCACTATTGATGAACAGCTTTTCCCGTCAAAGACTCGCTGCTGTTTTCTGCAATACATTGCAACAAAACCATACAAGTTTGGCATCAAGTTTTGGGTGGCTTGCGACTTGAAATCAAAGTACATCTGTAATCTCCTCCCATATCTTGGCAAGGACCCCAGTCTTCCCAGCGGGGAGAGACTGTCTGAAACTGTAGTGATGAGGCTGATGGAACCATTCATGAACAAGGGCAGAACTGTAACAACGGACAATTTCTTTACATCATTGTCACTTGCATAATGACTGCTTAGCTGGAAAACCACAATCCTTCGCACAGTCAACAAGAGTCGCTGGGAAATTCCTCAATCCGCTAGACAGATGGACTGCAGTGAATTCACCACTCAGGTGTTTTCAACCACTGGTGCCACACTGACAGTGTATGCACCCAAACGAAAGAAGGCCGTCTCAATTCTCAGCAGCATACACAGCGTGGTTGAGACTGAGGATACCAACAAAAGAAAGCCAAACACGGTCACACAATACAACTACACAAAGTGCGTTGTGGATGTAATGGACCAAATGGTGCAGGAGTACAGGGTAGGTGCAGGAACACGGAGATGGCCAGTCGTCGTGTTCTAGAACATGATTGACATGGCAGCACTGAATGCTCATGTTCTTTATCAAATAAGAAAGCCTGCGGAGACACCATCACATGTTGCTCAATGCTTGCAGGAAACTAGCCAGGTCTTTCACCGGGAAGGAACAACCAAGGGAAGGGCAGTCTCTAGTCAAGGAGACCACCTATGCCAAACATGGTATCCATCCACAGACAGCTGTTTCAGGGTATTTGCCCCTCATCAGTGTGGAGTAGGAAACTGGCTAGTGGGAGCAATGCCTAGTAGAAGACTACATAAGCAAGGATGGTTGACCTTAGGGAGCTCAACATCAAACATCCTTGCTTATGCATGTTCTTTATCAGGCATGCACTGGGGTGCAGGAGAGACGGGTGGACTTCCTGGTTGAGCTTGCAAAAGAGTAAGGTGGCTCTCATGTGACTGAACAGAAGGCACGCAAGGAGAAACTCCTTCGGCAACAACCTTCCACACCCAGCCCTGGCAAAAGGGCGAAGTGTCAGGTCAACCATCGATGCACGAACAATTGTGCAACTGAGAGATGTGTTGACTGCTACAAATACACGTGTGTCAAATGTACCAGGGACATACCCAGGCAGTACCAGGTATGTTCCGACAGTGCAGACAGACTGCTGAGTGAGTGCTGAAATGCTAGTCACACAAGAAGGACATGCCACTCACACACACACACGCAGCCCCCCACTGCAGCCTATTGTAAATATGTGTGAAATTGTTTTATTCCTTGTATTTTCTTTATTATTTTTATAACAAAAATACAAAGCATGGAAACAAATAACAGTTGTTCTTTTGTATATTTTTCACACTGAAATTTCAGTCCTCTTGTGCGAATTTCGCACAAAAAAAAAATCGCACGAAAAAAATCGCAGCCCATTCAAGTCAATGTGTGCGAAAAAAAATCGCAAAAAAATCGCAGCTACTTGCAATTTTTTTGCGATCTGTCCCATTGGTCATATAGATCACTCCTCTGGGATTTTTTCGCATTAAAAAAAAAATCACACAAAAAAAATCGCAGGAAAATCACACCTATGAAAAAACAATCACACGAAAAAAAATCGCAGCGATTTTTTTCGCAGCGAAGGAAAAATGCTAGTGTGCTTGAGGCCTAAGGCCTCAAGCACACTTGCAAAAAAGGATCGTGCGATAATCGCATCGCAATGCGATGCGATTTTTTTCTGCGATTTGCCAATGTATTTCAATGGTACCAAGCACACCAGCGATTTTTTTCCCAGAGGAGTGATCTATATGACCACTGAGACAGATCGCAAAAAAATCGCAAGTAGCGGCGATATTTTTGCGATTTTTTTTTCGCACCCATTGATTTGAATGGGCTGCGATTTTTTTTGTTTTTTCGTGCGATTTTTTTTCGCGTGAAATTCGCACAAGAATGAACATGCTGCGATTTGTTTCGCATGAAAAAATCGCACGAAAAAAATGCAGGTGTGCTTGGTGCCATTGAAATACATTGGCAAACCGCAGAAAAAAAATCGCATTGCATTGCGATGCGATTTTCGCGCGATTTCTTTTGCTAGTGTGCTTGAGGCCTTAGACACATGCTTCTGGTCATTACTCACAGCTGTACCTTGCTCTAAAATTTCTAATTCTCTATTTAAAATATATAAAAAATGATTAATTGTTTCAGTGCTTTTTTGCTCAAATAAAACTAAACTAAATACAATATGTATAGTCTTTATATTATCAAATACAATAAACTGAATAGAACTAACTAGAAACTAAATGGCTAAACTCAATGGAAAACAACAACCTCCTGTGGTGCGACAGTAATGGCCTTAATTACAGAAAAAAAGACGGTGATTATAGGATGTTAGCTAAAATCCTTCAGGTCATTCGACCTGTCTCTGGGTTCCAAAGGTAGAAATGTTAAATGACCCCTCTCTGGGACTTCTAGTGTTAAGTGTTGGGACATTGCAAAATGTACCATACCTTAGCTCTAAAGGCTGCTTTACACGCGTCGATTTCATGAACGATCGCATGTGCGATCGCACCCGCCCCCATCGTCTGTGCGGCTCGGGCAATTTTTGCCCGTGTCGCACAAAGTCAGTTATCCCCGTCACACGTACTTACCTCCCGAATGACCTCGATGTGGGCGGCGAACATCCTCTTCCTAAAGGGGAGGGACATTCAGCGTCACAGCGACATCACACAGCAGCCGGCCAATAGACGCAGAGGGGCGGAGATGAGCTGGACGTAACATCCCGCCCACCTCCTTCCTTCTGCATTGCCGGCGAGACGCAGGTAAGCTGCAGTTCATCGTTCCCGTGGTGTCACACGGAGCAATGTGTGCTGCCTCGGGAACAATGAACAACCAGGACGCAGAAGGACGTTCGATATTTTGAAAATGAGCGACGTGTCAAAGAGCAAAGATAGGTGTTTTGCTCGTTCACACTCGCTCGTAGCTGTCACACGCTATGATATGTGAAACGATCCCGGATGTGCGTCACTTATGACGTGACCCCGACGACATATCGTAAGATATATCGTAGCGTGTAAAGCCCGCTTAAGAGTGGCCCCTGATGTACATGGCATGATTAGGCATGACTGCATGTTCCAGAAGTACAGTGCCTAAAAGTAGTATTCAACCCCCTGCAGATTTAGCAGGTTTACACATTCGGAATTAACTTGGCATTGGGACATTTGGACTGTGGATCAGCCTGGAAGTGTGAAATGCACTGCAGCAAAAAAGAATGTTATTTCTTTTTTTATTTTTTTTTTAAATTGTGAAAAGTTTATTCAGAGGGTCATTTATTATTCAATCCCTCAAACCACAAGAATTCTGTTTGGTTCCCCTAAAGTATTAAGAAGTATTTCAGGCACAAAGAACAATGAGCTTCACATGTTTGGATTAATTATCTCTTTTTCCAGCCTTTTCTGACTAATTAAGACCCTCCCCAAACTTGTGAACAGCACTCATACTTGGTCAACATGGGAAAGACAAAGGAGCATTCCAAGGCCATTAGAGACAAGATCGTGGAGGGTCACAAGGCTGGCAAGGGAAACAAAACCCTTTCCAAGGAGTTGGGCCTACCTGTCTCCACTGTTGGGAGCATCATCCGGAAGTGGAAGGCTTATGGAACTACTGTTAGCCTTCCACGGCTTGGACAGCCTTTGAAAGTTTCCACCCGTGCCGAGGCCAGGCTTGTCCGAAGAGTCAAGGCTAACCCAAGGACAACAAGGAAGGAGCTCCGGGAAGATCTCTTGGCAGTGGGGACATTGGTTTCAGTCAATACCATAAGTAATGTACTCCACCGCAATGGTCTCCGTTCCAGATGAGCCCGTAAGGTACCTTTACTTTCAAAGCGTCATGTCAAGGCTCGTCTACAGTTTGCAAGATTTACTGTTCAAATTGTTCCGGGATAGTCAAAATTATTCAAAGTGTAAACAAACAAATCCCCTTTAAAAATACTCTTTATTATATAAATATTAAAAACCCAAGTGATTCACCCGTATACTTAATTGTCATAGGGAATTTACACTCATATATATACACAACCAGGACAGCCGTTTTTATTAGAAATTTTATACACATTCAGTTTACGGCAGAGGTCAGAGTCTAGGCTCCTAACATAAGGGATATTTTCCCTATCATGCACCCTAGATCTGACCCCTACCTACCAACGGAGGTCCAAACGCCTTAGCTTAACTGGGCGCCCCCGCTCCTCGGCGGCTGTCCCTTAATTCCCCTGACAATTGCCCTACCATACAAGGACAAATCCTGGTCTAAACCATGCGGTATATTGATCTTACTATATGGTTGAACTACTGGATTCACTTTATCTATGATGACAATGTTCTAATCCAATGTATATATATGCATCAACCTTCCTCCCATATCAGTCAATGAAACATACTCATAATTTCTTACACCTTGTAGAGGCCCAATCAACCAAATATCCCGCACAGGATAGATCCAAATCCTGGAGCAATGCCAGTATATTAATCACACAATTTCTGTAACAATGCCAGTACATTAACCACTTATTAAACCCTGGAATGATACCAGTACTGGTATCATTCCAGGGTTTAATAAGTGGTTAATGTACTGGCATTGTTACAGAAATTGTATATATATACATTGGATTAGAACATTGTCATCATAGATAAAGTGAATCCACTTATGTTAGGAGCCTAGACTCTGACCTCTGCCGTAAACTGAATGTGTATAAAATTTCTAATAAAAACGGCTGTCCTGGTTGTGTATATATATGAGTGTAAATTCCCTATGACAATTAAGTATACGGGTGAATCACTTGGGTTTTTAATATTTATATAATAAAGAGTATTTTTAAAGGGGATTTGTTTGTTTACACTTTGAAAAATCGTCTACAGTTTGCTCATGATCACTTGGAGGACTCTGAGACAACAGACTGGTTCAAGGTTCTCTGGTCTGATGAGACCAAGATCGAGATCTTTGGTGCCAATCACACACGTGACGTTTGGAGACTGGATGGCACTGCATACGACCTCAAGAATACCATCCCTACAGTCAAGCATGGTGGTGGCAGCATCATGCTGTGGGGTTGTTTCTCAGCCAAGGGGCCTGGCCATCTGGTCCACATCCATGGGAAGATGGATAGCACGGCCAACCTGGAGATTTTGGCCAAGAACCTCCGCTCCTCCATCAAGGATCTTAAGATGGGTCGTCATTTCATCTTCCAACAAGACAACAACCCAAAGCACACAGCCAAGAAAACCAAGGCCTGGTTCAAGAGGGAAAAAATCAAGGTGTTGCAGTGGCCTAGTCAGTCTCCTGACCTTAACCCAATTGAAAACTTGTGGAAGGAGCTCAAGATTAAAGTCCACATGAGACACCCAAAGAACCTAGATAACTTGGAGAAGATCTGCATGGAGGAGTGGACCAAGATAACTCCAGAGACCTGTGCCGGCCTGATCAGGTCTTATAAAATACAATTATTAGCTGTAATTACAAACAAGGGTTATTCCACAAAATATTAAACCTAGGGGTTGAATAATAATTGACCCACACTTTTATGTTTAAAATTTATTAAAATTTAACTGAGCAACATAACTTGTTGGTTTGTAAGATTTATGCATCTGTTAATAAATCCTGCTCTTGTTTGAAGTTTGCAGGCTCTAACTTATTTGCATCTTATCAAACCTGCTAAATCTGCAGGGGGTTGAATACTACTTGTAGGCACTGTACATAGGATGACATTAAAAAGTCCTTAAACTATGTAAAAACAAGATAAAGACTAGAGATGAGCGAACCGGTCCCGGTTTGGCTCGAGGCCGGTTCGCCGAACGGAGGTCCCGTTCGAGTTTGGCTCGTCGAACGTTCGACGAACCGAACTCGAACTGCATAGGAAACAATGGCAGGCAATCACAAACACAGAAAAACACCTAGAAAACACCCTCAAAGGTGTCCAAAAGGTGACAAACAACTCACAACACATGGGAAAGTGACAAGGACATATACTCATGCGAAAACAAAAGAGCTGGACAAGGAAAAAGAGGAGGACACACAGATATATGAGTATATGCAAGGAAACATCGATTCCATTATTGTGCAACTTGAGCCCTGCTCATTTTAGGCTTCCAATCTGGATAAATTGCCTGAGCTCGCCACGTACGCCTTGGGGATCTTGTCGTGTCCTGCAGCCAGCGTTCTCTCGGAACCTGTCTTCAGTGCTGCTGGGGGTCTGCTGGCAGATAAGTACACGTGTCTGTCCACTGACAATGTGGACATGGCTCTCAGAGGACTTTTCTTCCCCTGGGTCAGCCAGGGGAGGCGAAAGGCACGCGTATTTTTGAGAGTGCTTCATACAAAGCATTTTTTCATTTTGAAAAGGGGCATCAACTGATGTCAGTCAAGAGGGGTGTGTGTGGCCCAGTTAGTGGCAACGAGGGAGACTGTGGTTGGAGTCCCCTCGCTGTGTTTCTAAAAGAACCAAGATGAACAAGTCATGGCTCTCAGAGGACTTTTCTTCCCCTGGGTCAGCCAGGGGACGGGAAAGGCACGCGTATTTTTGAGAGTGCTTCATGCAAAGCATCTTTTTCATTTTGAAAAGGGGCATCAACTGATGTCAGTCAAGTGGGGTGTGTGTGGCCAAATTAGTGGCAACGAGGGACACTGTGGTTGGAGTCCCCTCGTTGTGTTTCTAAAAGAACCAAGATGAACAAGTCATGGCTCTCAGAGGACTTTTCTTCCCCTGGGTCAGCCAGGGGACGGGAAAGGCACGCGTATTTTTGAGAGTGCTTCATGCAAAGCATCTTTTTCTTTTTCAAAAGGGGGGTCAACCGATGCCAGTCAAGTGGGGTGTGTGTGGCCCAGTTAGTGGAAACGAGGGAGACTGTGGTTGGAGTCCCCTCGCTGTGTTTCTAAAAGAACCAAGATGAACAAGTCATGGCTCTCAGAGGACTTTTCTTCCCCTGGGTCAGCCAGGGGACGGGAAAGGCACGCGTATTTATGAGAGTGCTTCATGCAAAGCATCTTTTTCTTTTTCAAAAGGGGGGTCAACCGATGCCAGTCAAGTGGGGTGTGTGTGGCCCAGTTAGTGGAAACGAGGGAGACTGTGGTTGGAGTCCCCTCGCTGTGTTTCTAAAAGAACCAAAAGAACCAAGATGAACAAGTCATGGCTCTCAGAGGACTTTTCTTCCCCTGGGTCAGCCAGGGGACGGGAAAGGCACGCGTATTTTTCAGAGTGCTTCATGCAAAGCATCTTTTTCATCTTGAAAATTGGGTCAACTGATGCCAGTCAAGTGGGGTGTGTGTGGCCCAGTTAGTGGAAACGAGGGAGACTGTGGTTGGAGTCCCCTCGCTGTGTTTCTAAAAGAACCAAGATGAACAAGTCATGGCTCTCAGAGGACTTTTCTTCCCCTGGGTCAGCCAGGGGACGGGAAAGGCACGCGTATTTTTGAGAGTGCGTCATGCAAAGCATCTTTTTCTTTTTCAAAAGGGGGGTCAACTGATGCCAGTCAAGTGGGGTGTGTGTGGCCCAGTTAGTGGAAACGAGGGAGACTGTGGTTGGAGTCCCCTCGCTGTGTTTCTAAAAGAACCAAGATGAACAAGTCATGGCTCTCAGAGGACTTTTCTTCCCCTGGGTCAGCCAGGGGACGGGAAAGGCACGCGTATTTTTGAAAGTGCTTCATGCAAAGCATCTTTTTCTTTTTCAAAAGGGGGGTCAACCGATGCCAGTCAAGTGGGGTGTGTGTGGCCCAGTTAGTGGCAACGAGGGAGACTGTGGTTGGAGTCCCCTCGCTGTGTTTCTAAAAGAACCAAGATGAACAAGTCATGGCTCTCAGAGGACTTTTCTTCCCCTGGGTCAGCCAGGGGACGGGAAAGGCACGCGTATTTTTGAGAGTGCTTCATGCAAAGCATCTTTTTCATTTTGAAAAGGGGCATCAACTGATGTCAGTCAAGTGGGGTGTGTGTGGCCCAATTAGTGGCAATGAGGGAGACTGTGGTTGGAGTCCCCTCGTTGTGTTTCTAAAAGAACCAAGATGAACAAGTCATGGCTCTCAGAGGACTTTTCTTCCCCTGGGTCAGCCAGGGGACGGGAAAGGCACGCGTATTTTTGAGAGTGCTTCATGCAAAGCATCTTTTTCTTTTTCAAAAGGGGGGTCAACCGATGCCAGTCAAGTGGGGTGTGTGTGGCCCAGTTAGTGGAAACGAGGGAGACTGTGGTTGGAGTCCCCTCGCTGTGTTTCTAAAAGAACCAAGATGAACAAGTCATGGCTCTCAGAGGACTTTTCTTCCCCTGGGTCAGCCAGGGGACGGGAAAGGCACGCGTATTTTTGAGAGTGCTTCATGCAAAGCATCTTTTTCTTTTTCAAAAGGGGGGTCAACCGATGTCAGTCAAGTGGGGTGTGTGTGGCCCAGTTAGTGGAAACGAGGGAGACTGTGGTTGGAGTCCCCTCGCTGTGTTTCTAAAAGAACCAAGATGAACAAGTCATGGCTCTCAGAGGACTTTTCTTCCCCTGGGTCAGCCAGGGGACGGGAAAGGCACGCGTATTTTTGAGAGTGCTTCATGCAAAGCATCTTTTTCATCTTGAAAATTGGGTCAACTGATGCCAGTCAAGTGGGGTGTGTGTGGCCCAATTAGTGGAAACGAGGGAGACTGTGGTTGGAGTCCCCTCGCTGTGTTTCTAAAAGAACCAAGATGAACAAGTCATGGCTCTCAGAGGACTTTTCTTCCCCTGGGTCAGCCAGGGGACGGGAAAGGCACGCGTATTTTTGAGAGTGCTTCATGCAAAGCATCTTTTTCTTTTTCAAAAGGGGGGTCAACTGATGCCAGTCAAGTGGGGTGTGTGTGGCCCAATTAGTGGCAACTAGGGAGACTGTGGTTGGAGTCCCCTCGTTGTGTTTCTAAAAGAACCAAGATGAACAAGTCATGGCTCTCAGAGGACTTTTCTTCCACTGGGTCAGCCAGGGGACGGGAAAGGCACGCGTATTTTTGAGAGTGCTTCATGCAAAGCATCTTTTTCTTTTTCAAAAGGGGGGTCAACTGATGCCAGTCAAGTGGGGTGTGTGTGGCCCAGTTAGTGGCAACGAGGGAGACTGTGGTTGGAGTCCCCTCGCTGTGTTTTACATGCTTTTAGAAGGGCATGACATGGCTTGGAGGTTGACTTTCAGCATCTGCAAACTGTTGCCTACCAAAATGCTGCCTTTCCAACACCTGTGGTTATAGACAATGAGGAACATACTGATGAAGATGAGACGCAGATACCCGATTGGGATGACAACTTAAATATTCGGTCAGGGCAAGAAGAGGCTCGGTCTGAGGGGGAGGGGAGTGAAAACACAACAATTGATGATGAAGTTCTAGATCCCACCTACTGTCAACCCACAGTCAGACACTCGAGGAGGTCAACAGAGGTGGTGGAGGAGGATGCAACCGACGACGAAGTTACCTTGCGCCTTCCTGGACAGAGTCGGACCACTGGTAGCACGTCTACAACTACATCCTCAGCCACCACTCTGCCTCTGAGCATTATTCGGGGTGGATCAACAGGTCGCATGGCCTCTAAGCCTTGCCTAGCCTGGTCCTTTTTTGACATAGCAAAAGATCGCCCAAATATGTGATCTGTAACTTTGTCATGATTCTCTTAGTAGAGGTCAAAACCTCAGCAGTTTGACAACTTCTTCCATGAATCGTCACTAGAGTTGAGCGCGGTTCGTGGTTCGTGGTTCTCCAGTTCGCGGCTCGAGTGATTTTGGGGCATGTTCTAGATCGAACTAGAACTCGAGCTTTTTGCAAAAGCTCGGTAGTTCTAGAAACGTTCGAGAACGGTTCTAGCAGCCAAAAAACAGCTAAATCATAGCTTGGTTTCTGCTGTAATAGTGTAAGTCACTCTGTGAATCAAACTATTATCACATTTCAGTGTATAGTGTGCGTGAACAGCGCCTTCAGATCACTGCTGTTTCTATAATGGCGATCGCCATTTTTTTTTTTTTTTTTTCTTGTCTTCCTTCCCTAAGCGCGCGCGTCTTGTGGGGCGGGCCAGCATGTCAGCCAATCCCAGACACACACACAGCTAAGTGGACTTTGAGCCAGAGAAGCAACGGCATGTGTGATAGGATCTGCATGTCACATGTCCCTGCATTATAAAACCGGACATTTTCTTCACGGACGCCATTATCTGCCTTCTGCGTCTTTGGTGTCAGACATCACTGTCGCAGCTCCGTCTTCCTGAGTCCTATAGCCGATACAGCTGTATGCGCTGCATACACAGCGTTAGACAGCTTAGGGAGAGCACTTTATAGCAGTCCTTTTAAGGGCTCCAACCGGCAGGGTCAGAGAGCCATAGGTGACAGGTCCTGCAAACAGCAACAGCGTCTGTGTAGCCCAGGTCAGGGATTTCCTACCTGCATTTCACCATTAGGAGGGAATAGAAAGGCAGTCTTCCATTCCTCTACCCAGAGCACCACAATCCTGCCACTGTACCCTCTTGTCCTCTGCACACTCCAACTGATAACTAAGCCATTATACTAGCAAACACTCAGTGTACCTAGTGGCATCCTATACGTGGCTATTGGACTTTGCTATAGTCCCACTAGTGCAAAGACATTTGCAGAGCGCGTCTGCCTGCATTGCACACTACAACTCATTCTAACCAAGCCATTATACTAGCAAACACTCAGTGTACCTAGTGGCATCCTATACGTGGCTATTGGACTTTGCTGTAGTCCCACTAGTGCAAAGACATTTGCAGAGCGCGTCTGCCTGCGTTGCACACTACAACTCATTCTAACCAAGCCATTATACTAGCAAACACTCAGTGTACCTAGTGGCATCCTATACGTGGCTATTGGACTTTGCTATAGTCCCACTAGTGCAAAGACATTTGCAGAGCGCGTCTGCCTGCGTTGCACACTACAACTCATTCTAACCAAGCCATTATACTAGCAAACACTCAGTGTACCTAGTGGCATCCTATACGTGGCTATTGGACTTTGCTATAGTCCCACTAGTGCAAAGACATTTGCAGAGCGCGTCTGCCTGCGTTGCACACTACAACTCATTCTAACCAAGCCATTATACTAGCAAACACTCAGTGTACCTAGTGGCATCCTATACGTGGCTATTGGACTTTGCTATAGTCCCACTAGTGCAAAGACATTTGCAGAGCGCGTCTGCCTGCGTTGCACACTACAACTCATTCTAACCAAGCCATTATACTAGCAAACACTCAGTGTACCTAGTGGCATCCTATACGTGGCTATTGGACTTTGCTATAGTCCCACTAGTGCAAAGACATTTGCAGAGCGCGTCTGCCTGCATTGCACACTACAACTCATTCTAACCAAGCCATTATACTAGCAAACACTCAGTGTACCTAGTGGCATCCTATACGTGGCTATTGGACTTTGCTATAGTCCCACTAGTGCAAAGACATTTGCAGAGCGCGTCTGCCTGCGTTGCACACTACAACTCATTCTAACCAAGCCATTATACTAGCAAACACTCAGTGTACCTAGTGGCATCCTATACGTGGCTATTGGACTTTGCTATAGTCCCACTAGTGCAAAGACATTTGCAGAGCGCGTCTGCCTGCGTTGCACACTACAACTCAATCTAACCAAGCCATTATACTAGCAAACACTCAGTGTACCTAGTGGCATCCTATACGTGGCTATTGGACTTTGCTATAGTCCCACTAGTGCAAAGACATTTGCAGAGCGCGTCTGCCTGCGTTGCACACTACAACTCATTCTAACCAAGCCATTATACTAGCAAACACTCAGTGTACCTAGTGGCATCCTATACGTGGCTATTGGACTTTGCTATAGTCCCACTAGTGCAAAGACATTTGCAGAGCGCGTCTGCCTGCGTTGCACACTACAACTCATTCTAACCAAGCCATTATACTAGCAAACACTCAGTGTACCTAGTGGCATTCTATACGTGGCTATTGGACTTTGCTATAGTCCCACTAGTGCAAAGACATTTGCAGAGCGCGTCTGCCTGCGTTGCACACTACAACTCATTCTAACCAAGCCATTATACTAGCAAACACTCAGTGTACCTAGTGGCATCCTATACGTGGCTATTGGACTTTGCTATAGTCCCACTAGTGCAAAGACATTTGCAGAGCGCGTCTGCCTGCGTTGCACACTACAACTCATTCTAACCAAGCCATTATACTAGCAAACACTCAGTGTACCTAGTGGCATCCTATACGTGGCTATTGGACTTTGCTATAGTCCCACTAGTGCAAAGACATTTGCAGAGCGCGTCTGCCTGCGTTGCACACTACAACTCATTCTAACCAAGCCATTATACTAGCAAACACTCAGTGTACCTAGTGGCATCCTATACGTGGCTATTGGACTTTGCTATAGTCCCACTAGTGCAAAGACATTTGCAGAGCGCGTCTGCCTGCGTTGCACACTACAACTCATTCTAACCAAGCCATTATACTAGCAAACACTCAGTGTACCTAGTGGCATCCTATACGTGGCTATTGGACTTTGCTATAGTCCCACTAGTGCAAAGACATTTGCAGAGCGCGTCTGCCTGCGTTGCACACTACAACTCATTCTAACCAAGCCATTATACTAGCAAACACTCAGTGTACCTAGTGGCATCCTATACGTGGCTATTGGACTTTGCTATAGTCCCACTAGTGCAAAGACATTTGCAGAGCGCGTCTGCCTGCGTTGCACACTACAACTCATTCTAACCAAGCCATTATACTAGCAAACACTCAGTGTACCTAGTGGCATCCTATACGTGGCTATTGGACTTTGCTATAGTCCCACTAGTGCAAAGACATTTGCAGAGCGCGTCTGCCTGCGTTGCACACTACAACTCATTCTAACCAAGCCATTATACTAGCAAACACTCAGTGTACCTAGTGGCATCCTATACGTGGCTATTGGACTTTGCTATAGTCCCACTAGTGCAAAGACATTTGCAGAGCGCGTCTGCCTGCGTTGCACACTACAACTCATTCTAACCAAGCCATTATACTAGCAAACACTCAGTGTACCTAGTGGCATCCTATACGTGGCTATTGGACTTTGCTATAGTCCCACTAGTGCAAAGACATTTGCAGAGCGCGTCTGCCTGCGTTGCACACTACAACTCATTCTAACCAAGCCATTATACTAGCAAACACTCAGTGTACCTAGTGGCATCCTATACGTGGCTATTGGACTTTGCTATAGTCCCACTAGTGCAAAGACATTTGCAGAGCGCGTCTGCCTGCGTTGCACACTACAACTCATTCTAACCAAGCCATTATACTAGCAAACACTCAGTGTACCTAGTGGCATCCTATACGTGGCTATTGGACTTTGCTATAGTCCCACTAGTGCAAAGACATTTGCAGAGCGCGTCTGCCTGCGTTGCACACTACAACTCATTCTAACCAAGCCATTATACTAGCAAACACTCAGTGTACCTAGTGGCATCCTATACGTGGCTATTGGACTTTGCTATAGTCCCACTAGTGCAAAGACATTTGCAGAGCGCGTCTGCCTGCGTTGCACACTACAACTCATTCTAACCAAGCCATTATACTAGCAAACACTCAGTGTACCTAGTGGCATCCTATACGTGGCTATTGGACTTTGCTATAGTCCCACTAGTGCAAAGACATTTGCAGAGCGCGTCTGCCTGCGTTGCACACTACAACTCATTCTAACCAAGCCATTATACTAGCAAACACTCAGTGTACCTAGTGGCATCCTATACGTGGCTATTGGACTTTGCTATAGTCCCACTAGTGCAAAGACATTTGCAGAGCGCGTCTGCCTGCGTTGCACACTACAACTCATTCTAACCAAGCCATTATACTAGCAAACACTCAGTGTACCTAGTGGCATCCTATACGTGGCTATTGGACTTTGCTATAGTCCCACTAGTGCAAAGACATTTGCAGAGCGCGTCTGCCTGCGTTGCACACTACAACTCATTCTAACCAAGCCATTATACTAGCAAACACTCAGTGTACCTAGTGGCATCCTATACGTGGCTATTGGACTTTGCTATAGTCCCACTAGTGCAAAGACATTTGCAGAGCGCGTCTGCCTGCGTTGCACACTACAACTCATTCTAACCAAGCCATTATACTAGCAAACACTCAGTGTACCTAGTGGCATCCTATACGTGGCTATTGGACTTTGCTATAGTCCCACTAGTGCAAAGACATTTGCAGAGCGCGTCTGCCTGCGTTGCACACTACAACTCATTCTAACCAAGCCATTATACTAGCAAACACTCAGTGTACCTAGTGGCATCCTATACGTGGCTATTGGACTTTGCTATAGTCCCACTAGTGCAAAGACATTTGCAGAGCGCGTCTGCCTGCGTTGCACACTACAACTCATTCTAACCAAGCCATTATACTAGCAAACACTCAGTGTACCTAGTGGCATCCTATACGTGGCTATTGGACTTTGCTATAGTCCCACTAGTGCAAAGACATTTGCAGAGCGCGTCTGCCTGCGTTGCACACTACAACTCATTCTAACCAAGCCATTATACTAGCAAACACTCAGTGTACCTAGTGGCATCCTATACGTGGCTATTGGACTTTGCTATAGTCCCACTAGTGCAAAGACATTTGCAGAGCGCGTCTGCCTGCGTTGCACACTACAACTCATTCTAACCAAGCCATTATACTAGCAAACACTCAGTGTACCTAGTGGCATCCTATACGTGGCTATTGGACTTTGCTATAGTCCCACTAGTGCAAAGACATTTGCAGAGCGCGTCTGCCTGCGTTGCACACTACAACTCATTCTAACCAAGCCATTATACTAGCAAACACTCAGTGTACCTAGTGGCATCCTATACGTGGCTATTGGACTTTGCTATAGTCCCACTAGTGCAAAGACATTTGCAGAGCGCGTCTGCCTGCGTTGCACACTACAACTCATTCTAACCAAGCCATTATACTAGCAAACACTCAGTGTACCTAGTGGCATCCTATACGTGGCTATTGGACTTTGCTATAGTCCCACTAGTGCAAAGACATTTGCAGAGCGCGTCTGCCTGCGTTGCACACTACAACTCATTCTAACCAAGCCATTATACTAGCAAACACTCAGTGTACCTAGTGGCATCCTATACGTGGCTATTGGACTTTGCTATAGTCCCACTAGTGCAAAGACATTTGCAGAGCGCGTCTGCCTGCGTTGCACACTACAACTCATTCTAACCAAGCCATTATACTAGCAAACACTCAGTGTACCTAGTGGCATCCTATACGTGGCTATTGGACTTTGCTATAGTCCCACTAGTGCAAAGACATTTGCAGAGCGCGTCTGCCTGCGTTGCACACTACAACTCATTCTAACCAAGCCATTATACTAGCAAACACTCAGTGTACCTAGTGGCATCCTATACGTGGCTATTGGACTTTGCTATAGTCCCACTAGTGCAAAGACATTTGCAGAGCGCGTCTGCCTGCGTTGCACACTACAACTCATTCTAACCAAGCCATTATACTAGCAAACACTCAGTGTACCTAGTGGCATCCTATACGTGGCTATTGGACTTTGCTATAGTCCCACTAGTGCAAAGACATTTGCAGAGCGCGTCTGCCTGCGTTGCACACTACAACTCATTCTAACCAAGCCATTATACTAGCAAACACTCAGTGTACCTAGTGGCATCCTATACGTGGCTATTGGACTTTGCTATAGTCCCACTAGTGCAAAGACATTTGCAGCACGTCTGCCTGCGTTGCACACTCCAACTAATTATAACTAAGTTGCATTGTCAGGGATATTTATTCTTTATTATTCTGCTGTTAATAAAGCTAGACCACCACTGCAATCTTCACCACCTCTCAATTTTTACTACCACATTTTCAGTCCACAATCTTGTCGCAATCAACATGAGTGGCAAAATGACAGATGCTGGTGGAAAGGGGAAGAGGCGTGGTGGAAAAGGCAAAAAAGGTTTTGTCCGTGGGGAAGGTGGCAAAGCTCCATTTTCATCTGCTGAAGATAGACCATCTACCAGCAAAAGTAAGATGTCTACTACTTACCGTGGACAATCCGATGTGCTCCCTTTTTTACGGACACGAACAACAGGAAGAAAGGTAGATGATGGGCAAAAAAGGAAAATGCTTGAATGGATCTCAAGTGGTCCAACAAGTGCCCTCTCAGCCACTTCAAGTACCGCATCCAAAAAACACCAGTCCTCTGAGTTGTCATCCCAATCACACTTGATTTCTCCCAGCTCTGAAGTCTCCATCAGCCCTGCACAGTATGGTGGAACTGAGATGGCTGAGTCTGCAGAGCTGTTCAGTCACACTATAGCCTGGGAATCAGAGGTCTGCTCCCAAGCTACAGTGAGTACAGAACAGGAAATGGTCTGCAGTGATGCCCAGAACCTTTGTGACTCAGATTCAGGCCGTGAGGACCAAGTTTCTGAGCATAATGTTGACCCTTTGTCACAAACTGTAACACCTGTGGTTATAGACAATGAGGAACATACTGATGAAGATGAGACGCAGATACCCGATTGGGATGACAACTTAAATATTCCGTCAGGGCAAGAAGAGGCTCGGTCTGAGGGGGAGGGGAGTGCAAACACAACAATTGATGATGACGTTCTAGATCCCACCTACTGTCAACCCCCAGTCAGGCACTCGAGGAGGTCAACAGAGGCGGTGGAGGAGGATGCAACCGACGACGAAGTTACCTTGCGCCTTCCTGGACAGAGTCGGAGCACTGGTAGCACGTCTACAACTGCATCCTCAGCCACCACTCTGCCTATGAGCATTATTCGGGGTGGATCAACAGGTCGCATGGCCTCTAAGCCTTGCCTAGCCTGGTCCTTTTTTCACATCGAAAAAGATCGCCCAACTCATGTGATATGTAACATTTGTCATGATTCTCTTAGTAGAGGTCAAAAGCTCAGCAGTTTGACAACTTCTTCCATGAATCGTCACATGAATAAATATCATAAGTCCCGGTGGGAAGCTCACCGTGCTGCAATGCGGCCTAGCGGAGCGAACCATCCACCGCCCGCCCCTTCCACTGCATCCGCGCGCTCTTCATCTTCTAGGACTGTGGGGACAGCTGCCACACCTGTTTTTCCACGCAAAACTTCCACCACTGTAACCGCAACAGGCAGTTTGCTTGTAAGGTCGTCAGTTGGTTTGGAAGGGGAAACAAGTGAGTGTGTACAGCTCTCTCAGACATCGATAGCACCAACGTTGGATGAAGGCAACATCATGTCTCCGCCTGCACTTTCCTCACAAACCTGCATTTTTCCAGGGACACCCTACTCAACACCGTCTACACACAGCAGCCAGATCTCTGTCCCTCAGATGTGGTCAAATAAAAGGCCACTTCCTCCGACCCATGACAAAGCTAAGAGGTTGACTCTATCCCTCTGTAAGCTGTTGGCTACCGAAATGCTGCCTTTCCGCCTAGTGGACACACAGGATTTTAGAGACCTTATGTCTGTCGCTGTGCCCCAGTACCAGATGCCTAGTCGCCACTACTTCTCTAAGAAAGGTGTGCCCGCGCTACACCAGCATGTCGCACACAACATCACCGCTTCCTTGAGAAACTCTGTGTGTGAACGGGTGCATTTCACCACCGATACTTGGACCAGTAAGCATGGACAGGGACGTTACATGTCGCTGACTGGGCACTGGGTAACTATGGTGATAGATGGTGAAGGGTCTGCTGCACAAGTCTTGCCGTCCCCACGACTTGTGTGTCAATCCTCTGTCTGTCCAAGTTCCGCCACTGCTTCTGCATCCTCCACCTCATCTGGGTCCTCCACCTCCGCCCCAAGCCTGCCTGGTCAGGCCACCAGCGTTCTCACTGCGCAGAAGGAATCACGCACCCCTCATTACTATGCTGGCAGCAGAGCGCAACGGCATCAGGCGGTCTTTAGCTTGACATGTCTTGGTAATAAGAGTCACACAGCTGAGGAGTTGTGGTCAGCTTTGCGGTCCGAGTTTAATAAATGGTTGTCTCCACTCAAACTGCAGCCTGGTAAGGCCGTGTGCGACAATGCTGCAAACCTGGGTGCGGCACTTCGCCTGGGCAAGGTGACACACGTACCTTGTATGGCTCACGTGTTGAACCTTGTCGTGCAGCAATTTTTAACACACTTACCCGGCCTAGATGGCCTTCTGAACAGGGCACGAAAACTGTCAGCTCACTTCCGCCGTTCAAGCGCCGCAGCAGAGCGACTTGCATCGCTCCAGAAGTCTTTCGGCCTGCCGGTTCATCGCCTGAAATGCGATGTGGCGACACGCTGGAATTCAACTCTCCACATGTTACAGCGACTGTGGCAGCACCGCAGAGCCCTGGTGCAATACGTCATGACGTATAGCCTGGGCCAACGAGATGCAGAGGTGGGGCAGATCACCCTGATGGAGTGGTCTCAGATCAAGGACCTATGCACCCTTCTGCACAGTTTCGACATGGCGACGAATATGTTTAGCTCTGACAATGCCATTATCAGCATGACGATTCCAGTCATTTACATGCTGGAGCACACGCTAAACACTATTCGGAGTCAGGGGGTGGGACAACATGAAGGGGAGGAACTACAGGAGGATTCATATGCGCAAGGGACAACAACATCACGAAGGTCCAGACGTTCATCATCACCAACGCAGCAGGCATGGGACCATGGGGGACAGGGATCGACAAGGGCGCATAGTAGCAGGCGAAATGTTGAGCAAGGTGCAGGAGAACATGAAGAAATGGAGGACGAACTGTCCATGGACATGGAAGACTCAGCGGATGAGGGAGACCTTGGTCAAATTTCAGTTGAAAGAGGTTGGGGTCAGATGTCAGAGGAAGAAAGAACGGGTAGCACCTCTATGCCACAAACACAGCATGGACTTGGTCCGCATGGCTGCGCAAGACACATGAGTGCCTTTTTGTTGCACTACCTCCAACATGACAGTCGTATTGTCAAAATTAGAAGTGATGATGACTACTGGATTGCCACACTATTAGATCCCCGGTACAAGTCCAAATTTTGTGACATAATTCCAGCCATAGAAAGGGACGCACGTATGCAGGAGTATCAGCAGAAGCTGTTACTCAATCTTAGCTCGGCTTTTCCACCAAACAACCGTGCAGGTGCAGGGAGTGAATCTCCCAGTTGTAACTTGACAAACATGGGACGGTCTCGTCATCTTCAACAGTCTACCCGTACCAGTAGGACCTTTTCTGGTGCCGGTAACAGCAATTTTATGGAATCTTTTCATAATTTTTTTAGACCCTCTTTTGCAAGGCCACCAGAGACAACAAGTCTGACACATAGTCAACGGCTGGAGAGGATGATACAGGAGTATCTCCAAATGAACATCGATGCCATGACTGTGCAACTGGAGCCTTGCTCCTTTTGGGCTTCAAACCTACAAAAATGGCCAGAGCTCGCAACTTACGCCTTGGAGATTTTGTCGTGTCCAGCTGCCAGCGTTGTCTCTGAACGTGTATTCAGTGCTGCTGGGTGTGTGCTGACAGATAAGCGCACGCGTCTGTCCAGTGACAATGTGGACAGACTGACGTTCATCAAAATGAACAAGTCATGGATCCAGAAGGAATTTACTACCCCTGTGTCATCCTGGGGAGAGTAAATGCTTGTGGATTTGGAATGTGCTTGATGCAAATCAAAACATCCTGTTTGCAACTAGGGCCCAAGTGCTGCCACTGATGGGGTGGGTGTCTGTGTGGCCCAATTTTTGGAAAAAAGGGAGACTCCGCTTGGAGTAACCCTTGCTTGCTGTGTTTTTAAAAGAAGCCAAGATGAACAGAGCTGGGATCAGGAAAGACTTTGCTACCTACCCCGGTGTCATCCTGGGGACGGCTAAGAATAGCGTATTTTTGAATGTGCTTGATGCAAATCAAAACATCCTGTTTGCAACTAGGGCCCAAGTGCTGCCACTGATGGGGTGGGTGTCTGTGTGGCCCAATTTTTGGAAAAAAGGGAGACTCCGCTTGGAGTAACCCTTGCTTACATTGTTTTTAAAAGAAGCCAAGATGAACAAGTCATGGGTCAGCAAAGACTTTGCTACCTACCCCGGTGTCATCCTGGGGACGGCTAAGAATAGCGTATTTTTGAATGTGCTTGATGCAAATCAAAACATCCTGTTTGCAACTAGGGCCCAAGTGCTGCCACTGATGTGGTGGGTGTCTGTGTGGCCCAATTTTTGGAAAAAAGGGAGACTCCGCTTGGAGTAACCCTTGCTTGCTGTGTTTTTAAAAGAAGCCAAGATGAACAGAGCTGGGATCAGGAAAGACTTTGCTACCTACCCCGGTGTCATCCTGGGGACGGATAAGAATGGCGTATTTTTGAATGTGCTTGATGCAAATCTAGCTGTGAAGTGTACAACTGGGGCACAACTGCTGCCACTGAATGGGTGGGTGTGTGTGGGGCCCAATTTTTGGAAAAAAGGGGAGACTCCGCTTGGAGTAACCCTTGCTTACATTGTTTTTAAAAGAAGCCAAGATGAACAAGTCATGGGTCAGCAAAGACTTTGCTACCTACCCCAGTGTCATCCTGGGGACGGCTAAGAATAGCGTATTTTTGAATGTGCTTGATGCAAATCAAAACATCCTGTTTGCAACTAGGGCCCAAGTGCTGCCACTGATGGGGTGGGTGTCTGTGTGGCCCAATTTTTGGAAAAAAGGGAGACTCCGCTTGGAGTAACCCTTGCTTGCTGTGTTTTTAAAAGAAGCCAAGATGAACAGAGCTGGGATCAGGAAAGACTTTGCTACCTACCCCGGTGTCATCCTGGGGACGGCTAAGAATAGCGTATTTTTGAATGTGCTTGATGCAAATCAAAACATCCTGTTTGCAACTAGGGCCCAAGTGCTGCCACTGATGGGGTGGGTGTCTGTGTGGCCCAATTTTTGGAAAAAAGGGAGACTCCGCTTGGAGTAACCCTTGCTTGCTGTGTTTTTAAAAGAAGCCAAGATGAACAGAGCTGGGATCAGGAAAGACTTTGCTACCTACCCCGGTGTCATCCTGGGGACGGCTAAGAATAGCGTATTTTTGAATGTGCTTGATGCAAATCAAAACATCCTGTTTGCAACTAGGGCCCAAGTGCTGCCACTGATGGGGTGGGTGTCTGTGTGGCCCAATTTTTGGAAAAAAGGGAGACTCCGCTTGGAGTAACCCTTGCTTGCTGTGTTTTTAAAAGAAGCCAAGATGAACAGAGCTGGGATCAGGAAAGACTTTGCTACCTACCCCGGTGTCATCCTGTGGACGGCTAAGAATAGCGTATTTTTGAATGTGCTTGATGCAAATCAAAACATCCTGTTTGCAACTAGGGCCCAAGTGCTGCCACTGATGGGGTGGGTGTCTGTGTGGCCCAATTTTTGGAAAAAAGGGAGACTCCGCTTGGAGTAACCCTTGCTTGCTGTGTTTTTAAAAGAAGCCAAGATGAACAGAGCTGGGATCAGGAAAGACTTTGCTACCTACCCCGGTGTCATCCTGGGGACGGATAAGAATGGCGTATTTTTGAATGTGCTTGATGCAAATCTAGCTGTGAAGTGTACAACTGGGGCACAACTGCTGCCACTGAATGGGTGGGTGTGTGTGGGGCCCAATTTTTGGAAAAAAGGGGAGACTCCGCTTGGAGTAACCCTTGCTTACATTGTTTTTAAAAGAAGCCAAGATGAACAAGTCATGGGTCAGCAAAGACTTTGCTACCTACCCCAGTGTCATCCTGGGGACGGCTAAGAATAGCGTATTTTTGAATGTGCTTGATGCAAATCAAAACATCCTGTTTGCAACTAGGGCCCAAGTGCTGCCACTGATGGGGTGGGTGTCTGTGTGGCCCAATTTTTGGAAAAAAGGGAGACTCCGCTTGGAGTAACCCTTGCTTGCTGTGTTTTTAAAAGAAGCCAAGATGAACAGAGCTGGGATCAGGAAAGACTTTGCTACCTACCCCGGTGTCATCCTGGGGACGGCTAAGAATAGCGTATTTTTGAATGTGCTTGATGCAAATCAAAACATCCTGTTTGCAACTAGGGCCCAAGTGCTGCCACTGATGGGGTGGGTGTCTGTGTGGCCCAATTTTTGGAAAAAAGGGAGACTCCGCTTGGAGTAACCCTTGCTTGCTGTGTTTTTAAAAGAAGCCAAGATGAACAGAGCTGGGATCAGGAAAGACTTTGCTACCTACCCCGGTGTCATCCTGTGGACGGCTAAGAATAGCGTATTTTTGAATGTGCTTGATGCAAATCAAAACATCCTGTTTGCAACTAGGGCCCAAGTGCTGCCACTGATGGGGTGGGTGTCTGTGTGGCCCAATTTTTGGAAAAAAGGGAGACTCCGCTTGGAGTAACCCTTGCTTGCTGTGTTTTTAAAAGAAGCCAAGATGAACAGAGCTGGGATCAGGAAAGACTTTGCTACCTACCCCGGTGTCATCCTGGGGACGGATAAGAATGGCGTATTTTTGAATGTGCTTGATGCAAATCTAGCTGTGAAGTGTACAACTGGGGCACAACTGCTGCCACTGAATGGGTGGGTGTGTGTGGGGCCCAATTTTTGGAAAAAAGGGGAGACTCCGCTTGGAGTAACCCTTGCTTACATTGTTTTTAAAAGAAGCCAAGATGAACAAGTCATGGGTCAGCAAAGACTTTGCTACCTACCCCAGTGTCATCCTGGGGACGGCTAAGAATAGCGTATTTTTGAATGTGCTTGATGCAAATCAAAACATCCTGTTTGCAACTAGGGCCCAAGTGCTGCCACTGATGGGGTGGGTGTCTGTGTGGCCCAATTTTTGGAAAAAAGGGAGACTCCGCTTGGAGTAACCCTTGCTTGCTGTGTTTTTAAAAGAAGCCAAGATGAACAGAGCTGGGATCAGGAAAGACTTTGCTACCTACCCCGGTGTCATCCTGGGGACGGCTAAGAATAGCGTATTTTTGAATGTGCTTGATGCAAATCAAAACATCCTGTTTGCAACTAGGGCCCAAGTGCTGCCACTGATGGGGTGGGTGTCTGTGTGGCCCAATTTTTGGAAAAAAGGGAGACTCCGCTTGGAGTAACCCTTGCTTGCTGTGTTTTTAAAAGAAGCCAAGATGAACAGAGCTGGGATCAGGAAAGACTTTGCTACCTACCCCGGTGTCATCCTGTGGACGGCTAAGAATAGCGTATTTTTGAATGTGCTTGATGCAAATCAAAACATCCTGTTTGCAACTAGGGCCCAAGTGCTGCCACTGATGGGGTGGGTGTCTGTGTGGCCCAATTTTTGGAAAAAAGGGAGACTCCGCTTGGAGTAACCCTTGCTTACATTGTTTTTAAAAGAAGCCAAGATGAACAAGTCATGGGTCAGCAAAGACTTTGCTACCTACCCCGGTGTCATCCTGGGGACGGCTAAGAATAGCGTATTTTTGAATGTGCTTGATGCAAATCAAAACATCCTGTTTGCAACTAGGGCCCAAGTGCTGCCACTGATGTGGTGGGTGTCTGTGTGGCCCAATTTTTGGAAAAAAGGGAGACTCCGCTTGGAGTAACCCTTGCTTGCTGTGTTTTTAAAAGAAGCCAAGATGAACAGAGCTGGGATCAGGAAAGACTTTGCTACCTACCCCGGTGTCATCCTGGGGACGGATAAGAATGGCGTATTTTTGAATGTGCTTGATGCAAATCTAGCTGTGAAGTGTACAACTGGGGCACAACTGCTGCCACTGAATGGGTGGGTGTGTGTGGGGCCCAATTTTTGGAAAAAAGGGGAGACTCCGCTTGGAGTAACCCTTGCTTACATTGTTTTTAAAAGAAGCCAAGATGAACAAGTCATGGGTCAGCAAAGACTTTGCTACCTACCCCAGTGTCATCCTGGGGACGGCTAAGAATAGCGTATTTTTGAATGTGCTTGATGCAAATCAAAACATCCTGTTTGCAACTAGGGCCCAAGTGCTGCCACTGATGGGGTGGGTGTCTGTGTGGCCCAATTTTTGGAAAAAAGGGAGACTCCGCTTGGAGTAACCCTTGCTTGCTGTGTTTTTAAAAGAAGCCAAGATGAACAGAGCTGGGATCAGGAAAGACTTTGCTACCTACCCCGGTGTCATCCTGTGGACGGCTAAGAATAGCGTATTTTTGAATGTGCTTGATGCAAATCAAAACATCCTGTTTGCAACTAGGGCCCAAGTGCTGCCACTGATGGGGTGGGTGTCTGTGTGGCCCAATTTTTGGAAAAAAGGGAGACTCCGCTTGGAGTAACCCTTGCTTGCTGTGTTTTTAAAAGAAGCCAAGATGAACAGAGCTGGGATCAGGAAAGACTTTGCTACCTACCCCGGTGTCATCCTGGGGACGGTTAAGAATAGCGTATTTTTGAATGTGCTTGATGCAAATCTAGCTGTGAAGTGTACAACTGGGGCACAACTGCTGCCACTGAAGGGGTGGGTGT
Source organism: Anomaloglossus baeobatrachus (assembly GCF_048569485.1). NCBI lineage: Eukaryota > Metazoa > Chordata > Amphibia > Anura > Aromobatidae > Anomaloglossus > Anomaloglossus baeobatrachus. Next base: position 356,387,787 of record NC_134356.1, read on the forward strand.
GTGTGGGGCCCAATTTTTGGAAAAAAGGGAGACTCCGCTTGGAGTAACCCTTGCTTGCTGTGTTTTTAAAAGAAGCCAAGATGAACAGAGCTGGGATCAGGAAAGACTTTGCTACCTACCCCGGTGTCATCCTGGGGACGGATAAGAATGGCGTATTTTTGAATGTGCTTGATGCAAATCTAGCTGTGAAGTGTACAACTGGGGCACAACTGCTGCCACTGAAGGGGTGGGTGTGTGGGGCCCAATTTTTGGAAAAAAGGGAGACTCCGCTTGGAGTCACCTTGCGGTGTTTTACATGACTTTAGAAGGGCGTGCCATGCCTATATCTGTGTGTCCTCCTCTTTTTCCTTGTCCAGCTGTTTTGTTTTCGCATGAGTACATGTCCTTGTCACTTTCCCATGTGTTTGTGTTGTGTTGTGAGTTGTTTGTCACCTTTTGGACACCTTTGAGGGTGTTTTCTAGGTGTTTTACTGTGTTTGTGATTGCCTGCCATTGTTTCCTATGGGCTCGAGTTCGGTTCGTCGAACGTTCGACGAGCCGAACTCGAGCCAGACCCCCCGTTCGGCGAACCGCCTCGAGCCGAACCGGGACCGGTTCGCTCATCTCTAATCGTCACATGAATAAATATCATAGGTCCCGGTGGGAAGCTCACTGTGCTGCAATGCGGCCTAGCGGAGCGAACCATCCACCGCCTGCCCCTTCCAGTGCATCCGCGCGCTCTTCATCTTCTAGGACTGTGGGGACAGCTGTCACACCTGTTTTTCCACGCAAAACTTCCACCACTGTAACCGCAACAGGCAGTTTGCTTGGTAGGTCGTCAGTTGGTTTGGAAGGGGAAACAAGTGAGTGTGTACAGCTCTCTCAGACATCGATGGCACCAACGTTGGATGAAGGCAACATCATGTCTCCGCCTGCACTTTCCTCACAAACCTGCATTTTTCCAGGGACACCCTACTCAACACCGTCTACACACAGCAGCCAGATCTCTGTCCCTCAGATGTGGTCAAATAAAAGGCCACTTCCTCCGACCCATGACAAAGCTAAGAGGTTGACTCTATCCCTCTGTAAGCTGTTGGCTACCGAAATGCTGCCTTTCCGCCTAGTGGACACACAGGATTTTAGAGACCTTATGTCTGTCGCTGTGATCCAGTACAAGATGCCCAATCACCACTGCTTCTCCAAGAACAGCATGCCCGCGCTACACCAGCATGTCGCACACAACATCACCACTTCCTTGAGAAACTCTGTGTGCGACAGGGTGCATTTCAACACAGATACTTGGACCAGTAAGCATAATAGACAGGGTCATTACATGTCACTGACTGAGCACTGGCAAACTATGGTGAGAGATGGAGAAGGGTCTGCTGTCCAAGTCTTGCCGTCCCCACGAGTTTTTTCAATCCTTCTTCTGTATGTAGAAGTTAATACACTGCTTCGGCCTCTTCAACCTCGTGTGGGTCCTCCACCTTGGCGCAAACCCGGTGTGGTCAGGCCACCCTTCCTTGGAACTGCGCACAAGCACTATCACACACCTCCTTACTATGCTGGCAGCAGAGCTCAATGCCATCAGGCGGTCAAAGTTTTACTTTGAAATGTATGGGAAATGTGAGTCACACCGCTGAGAAGTTATGGACGGTTAGCTCTGGATACCGAGTTTCAGCAATGGTTGTCTCCACTCAACCAGCAGCCAGGGAAGGCCGGGTGCGACAATGATGCAAACATGGGTGCGGCCCTTCGCTGTGACAATGTGACACACATGGCTTGTGTGTTTCACGTGTTGAACCTGGTTGTCCAGCAATTTTTAAAGCACTATCCTGGACCACATGGCCTTCTGCAGAGAGCACGGTGTAACGCCTTCCTTGATCCACACACTCAGATGGGATGTTAATGATAGGCTAGAGGGAAGCCACTCACCAAGCAGGACCCCTAGAACCCTGAAACCCTTTAACCCCTATACAGGGATTAGGAATTGCACAGGGCCCAAGGTGATTAATACCTGTGGAAGGCTGCAGTTCCAGAGAATAGTAGTCAGGCAGGGTCAAAACATTAATTGAGGAACAGGAACAGAATGGGACGGCCAGGACTTAATCAGAAAACAAGCAGAGGTGAAATGCGGATCGGCCAACAAGGTACATAAACAGCAAGCAGGAAAAGTAGTCAGGTAACAAGCACACAAAATCATAAAACTGAACTGGGGGTAAAAGTAACCAGAGGTCATAGCTATGTCTGGCAGTGGTCTGCAGACAGGATGGGCATAAAAAAGGGTGTGGTGTCTTCCCATTGGTTGTAGCTGGATGATGGTATTTCATCTGTGAGATACCCACCAGCTACATTCAGCCAGAGATTCTGCATCTGTCAAGGTAATGCAGCCCAGTGGGTGAGCATAACCTGCGTCCACCTGCGCCGCTGGCATCGACTCCTCTCCCATCATCAGCACTATTCATGAAAGGAACACGTTGTCACCTGGCGACCGGAGTACAAATTGACGGAGCGGACTCCGTTGGTGACTTAACAGCCGTGTGCGGCAATGATGCAAACCTGGCTGCGGGCCATCCTCAGGGCAATGTGACACACGTGCCTTGTATGGCTCACGTGTTGAACCGAATTCTCCAGCAATTTTTAAAACACCATCACGGCCTACATGGCCTTGTGCAGCGGGCACGCTCGCTATGTGCTCACTTCCATCGTGCGCCCACAGCAGCTCAACAACTTTCATCACTCCGGAAGTCTTAGGGTCTGGCACTTAAACGCCGGAAATGCGATGTGCCGACACGCAGGAATTGGAATCTGCACATGTTGCAGCGTGTGTGGCAGCACCGCAGAGCCCTGCTGAAATACGGTAAGACATAGAGCCTGGGATAACTTGATCAAGAGGTGGTGCAGATCACGCTGCTGGAGTGGTGTCAGATCAAGGACCTATGCACCCTGCTACACAGTTTACAAATGTCGACGAAGATGTTTACCACTGGCAATGTCATTCTCAGCGTGACAATTCTGGTCATCTACATGATGGAGCACACTGTAATTATTATTCGGAGTCAGGTGTTGGGACAAGAGGAAGGGGAGGAAGTACAGGAGGAGTCATATGCGGAAGGGATAACAAGATCTACGAGGTCCAGATGGTCAGCGGCACCTATGCGGCATTCATGGTGAGGGAGAGGGATTAACAAGGGCGTATAGTATCAGCAAAAAGTGTTGATGAAAGTGCAGGAGCCCATGAAGAAATGGAGGAGGAACTGGCGATGGGCATGGAAGACTCAGCAGATGAGTGAGAGCTTGCTCACATTTCGGTTGTGCGAGGTTGTGGGGAGAGGGCAGAGGAAGGAGGCACGATTCTCACCTCTCTGCCACCAACACACCAAGGACTTGGTCCTCCTGGATGCACAAGACACATGAGCGCCTTCTTGCTGCACTACCTACATGACCCTCGGATTGTATGAATTCGAAGTAATCCTGAATACTGGGTTGCCACACTGTTAGATCCCCGGTACAAGACAAAATTTGGCGAACTAATAAATGCCATAGAAATGGACGCACGTATACAGGAGTATCTGCAGAATGTGGTACGCAATCTTAGATCTACTTTTCCACTAAACACCAGTGCTGCACAGAGTGAATCTCAACGCTTTGTCATGGATAGGAGGAAATGGTCTTTTACTTGTCCACATCGGAGGGACCGAGGGATGGCTGCTGTGCTGAGATGGCGTTGAGTACGATGTCCCTGCACAGTTGCACTATTGGTCATATACCAAAATGAGTTGAAAAAGGACAGATGCTGGTGGAAAGGGGAACAGGTGTGTTGGAAAGGGGAAAAAAGTTTTGGTCCGTGGATTTGGTGGTTAAGCAACTGTAACATTTGCTGAAGAAACACCATCTGTTACAGTGGGACTGGCAGATTTGGATAAAGTGGTATATAATCTGTGACCGCTATATAACGAAAATTAATAAGAAAAGAAAGAGAAAGGTATATATCCCCATCAGCAGTCAGTGTCCACCGTGCTCCCAGTTGGAAAAGGAGAGGTTGGCAACTGGAAGGTTTGGTGGAGGATACAGAGCTGTGTGGCTATGAAACTAATAGTAGCCTGAACCGAGTTAGACGCCATTCGGATCTGGAGACTGTGAGCCCTGTTAGCGTCACAGGGTCCACATGCCCACCCAGTCCAGGAACTCCCTGTTAACATCACAGGGGCCATTGAGTACGCTGACCGTGTGCGTAGGGGCACACCTGTGGACAGCAGGCGCATCAGCAGCAGCAGGCCTGTTAATGCCACTGGGCTGCACAAGCAGGACTGGTAGGACAGGAGTTGGTCTTAACCGTTCTGCGTTACCAACTGTGGTGGTGGCCTGCATCGACACTCTATCCCTGCCTACCTCTGGCCTAAAGCCGCAATGGGTTCAACACATGGAGGTGTGCTCTTTCGGAGCATAATAGAAGACTGCGCACCTCCTTGTTGGCTCCAGCCCCTTTTATAACCTGGGTCCGCCCCAAACCAGGGTGAACCACAATGCACCTCCTGGAGACAAAAGTAGAGTGACACGTCATGAGTGGCATAACTAGCGTCCTATTTGGAACCGCAACTTCAATGATGACCTCATGGCTGCCATGACCCAAACACCTCACCAGTCATCATCTGACCATCAATAATGCGGTGACAAGTCATAGGGGTGGGCCTCTGCAAGCCATTTGGGAGGACACCTGATGCCCTGTGGTCTATATGGGACCCCCACATCAGGGCCAGGGCCAAAGAGTTCATTACCGGACCTAGTCTCTGATGCAGGAAGTGCCTGAGCATGCTCAGTAGCATGAAATACAGTCTCTGAAAAAAGACTATCAGCTTTAGCATGGTGTCTAGGCACAAAACAGGACTTAGACCCGGCACGGAATGCAAGCACCTGTGCAAAGAGGCTTTTCACACTTAGTGTGGGAGCATGCGCTGTATCCCGAAAAGAAGACTTAGCGTCAGGAATAACACAGTCAGGCTGAGCATACTCACTAGGCGAAACACTGTAATTATACTGCAGCTGGGGTACATCGGCACACGCATGCGCACTAGCTGCCTCTCCACACTTAGACGTGGAGGGGAAATTGATCTTGGAGATGCTGTCTATGAACAGAAGGAAAAGCTAAAGGAAGCCTGACTTTCTATCCCTCCGAATTATGAAATGCAGCAATGAATTCCATAAGATTGCTATAACATTAGCGTAGCAAAATGTGCATGAGGGTGTCATGTAGAGGTGCTAGAAATAGCTTGTCACCAGTGGGGCACTAATGGAATACAACAGCCAGTTCTATGATGCCACTAAATGGCAGTATTTTGTGCTATCATTATAGCTTATTAAAAACAGAGCAGGAGGGTGTCATGTAGAGGTGCTAGAAATAGCTTGTCACCAGTGGGGCACTAATGGAATACAACAGCCAGTTCTATGATGCCACTAAATGGCAGTATTTTGTGCTATCATTATAGCTTATTAAAAACAGAGCAGGAGAGTGTCATGCAGAGGTGCTAGAAATAGCTTGTCACCAGTGGGGCACTAATGGAATACAACAGCCAGTTCTATGATGCCACTAAATGGCAGTATTTTGTGCTATCATTATAGCTTATTAAAAACAGAGCAGGAGGGTGTCATGCAGAGGTGCTAGAAATAGCTTGTCACCAGTGGGGCACTAATGGAATACAACAGCCAGTTCTATGATGCCACTAAATGGCAGTATTTTGTGCTATCATTATAGCTTATTAAAAACAGAGCAGGAGGGTGTCATGCAGAGGTGCTGCACATAGATTTACAATAGTGTGAATAGACAAAAGTACAATAGCCACGTTTAGGATGGCACTAGGTACACTGAGTGTTTGCTAGTATAATGGCTTAGTTTAAAAAAGTTGGAGTGTGCAATGCAGGCAGACGTGCTGCAAATATCTTTACAATAGTGTGAATAGACAAAAGTACAATAGCCACGTTTAGGATGCCACTAGGTACACTGACTGTTTGCTAGTATAATGGCTTAGTTTAAAAAAGTTGAAGTGTGCAATGCAGGCAGACGTGCTGCAAATATCTTTACAATAGTGTGAATAGACAAAAGTGCAATAGCCACGTTTAGGATGCCACTAGGTACACTGACTGTTTGCTAGTATAATGGCTTAGTTTAAAAAAGTTGGAGTGTGCAATGCAGGCAGACGTGCTCTGCAAATGTCTTTGCACTAGTGGGACTATAGCAAAGTCCAATAGCCACGTTTAGGATGCCACTAGGTACACTGACTGTTTGCTAGTATAATGGCTTAGTTTAAAAAAGTTGGAGTGTGCAATGCAGGCAGACCTGCTCTGCAAATGTCTTTGCACTAGTGGGACTATAGCAAAGTCCAATAGCCACGTTTAGGATGCCACTAGGTACACTGACTGTTTGCTAGTATAATGGCTTAGTTAAAAAGAGTTGGAGTCTGCAATGCAGGCAGACGTGCTCTGCAAATGTCTTTGCACTAGTGGGACTATAGCAAAGTCCAATAGCCACGTTTAGGATGCCACTAGGTACACTGAGTGTTTGCTAGTATAATGGCATAGTTATAATGAGTTGAAGTGTGCAGAGGACAGGAGGGTACAGTGCCAGGATTGTGGGTATGGGTAGAGGAATGGAAGCCTGCCTTTTTATTCCCTCCTAATGGTGAAATGCAGGGAGGAAATCCCTGACCTTGGCTACACAGACGCTGTTGCTGTTTTCAGGACCTGTCACCTATGGCTCTCTGACCCTGCCGGTTTGAGCCCTTAAAAGGACTGCTAGAAAGTGCTCTCCCTAAGCTGTCTAACGCTGTGTATGCAGCGCATACAGCTGTATCGGCGATAAGACTCAGGAGGACGGAGCTGCGACAGTGATGTCTGACACCAAAGACGCAGAAGAGATAATGGCGTCCTGGAGGAAAATGTCCGGTTTTATAATGAAGGGACATGTGACATGGACATCCTAGCACACATGCCGTTGCTTCTCTGGCTAAAAGTCCACTTAGCTGTGTGTGTGTCTGGGATTGGCTGACATGCTGGCCCGCCCCACTACACGCGCGCGCTTAGGGAAGGAAGACAAGGAAAAAAAAAAAAAATGGTGATCGCCATTATAGAAACAGCAGTGATCACGCACACTATACACTGAAATGTCATAATAGTGTGATTCACAGAGTGACTTACACTATTACAGCAGAAACCAAGCTAGGATTTAGCTGTTTTTTTGCTGCTAGAACCGTTCTCGAACGTTTCTAGAACTATCGAGCTTTTGCAAAAAGCTCGAGTTCTAGTTCGATCTAGAACAGGCCCCAAAATCATTCGAGCCTAGAACTGGAGAACCTCGAACCACGAACCGCGCTCAACTCTAATAAAGACTATCTTGGAATATGCAGCATGCCAAGAATATTATGTTAGCATCCATTTGGATCAGGTGGCCTCTGATTTATGTAATATTCCAAATTGGCTCATGGCTTGGCTGATTGCCATAACAATCATCTACATAGGGATTCCAAATTCTGTGTTCCTTCCAGTGATTGCAATTTTAGCATCTCAATAAATTAGAATATCATCAGAAAGTAAATTTATTTCAATAATTCAATACAAAAAGGGAAACACATGTATTATATAGAGTCATGACAAACAGAGTGATCTATTTTAAGTATTTAGTTTTGTTAATGTTGATGACTACAGCCAAAACACAAAAGTCAATGTTTCAGAAAATTAGAATATGTAAGACCAACTGAAAAAATGATTTTACACTCAGAAATGTTGGCCTACTGAAAAATATGTACATTAAAGGCACTCAATACTTGGTCGGGGTTGTATTTGCATGGATTACTGCATCAATGTGGCATGGAGGCGATCAGCCTGTGGCTCTCTTGAGGTATTATGGAAGCCCAGGTTGCTTTTATAGCAGCCTTCAGCTCATCTGCATTGTTGGGTCTGGTGTCTCATCTTCCTCTTGGCAATACCCCATAGATTCTCTATGGGGTTTAGGTCAGGAGAGTTTGCTGGCCAATCAAGCACAGTGATACTGTGGTTATTAAACCAGGTATTGGTGCTTTTGGCAGTGTTGCCAGATGAATGAAATTTCCATCTCCAAAAAGGTTGTCGGCAGAGGGGAGCATGAAATGCTCTAAAATTTCCTGGTAGATAGCTGCACTGTCTTTGGTCTTGATAAAACACAGTGGACCTATACCAGCAGATGACATGGCTCCCCAAACCATCACTGATTGTGGAAACGCCACACTAGATCTTAAGAAGCTTGGATTGTGGCCTCTCCACTCTTCCGCCAGACTCTGGGACCTTGATTTAAAAATGAAATGCAAAATTTACTTTTATCTGAAAACAACACCTTGGACCACTGAGCAACAGTCCAGTACTTTTTCTCCTTGGCCCAAGTAAGATGCTTCTGGCATTGTCTATTGGTCATGAGTGGCTTCACACAAGGAATGCGACAGTTGTAGCCCATGTCCTGGATATGTCTGTGTGTGATGGCTCTTGAAGCACTGACTCTAGCAGCAGTCCACTCCTTGTGAATCTCCCAAAAATTTTTGAATAGCCTTTTCTTAACAATCCTATCAAGGCTACAGTTATCCCGGTTGCTTGTGCACCTTTTTCTACCACACTTGTTACTTCCACTCAACCTTCCATTAACCTTTCAAATTTTCTGTTCTGCCCATTGAAATCCTATTATAATTGGGAAAAAAACATCAAAACAGAATTTTGCAATATGAATGAATTTTGTAAAATAAATTCACAGGAAATCAATTTATTCACATGTGAATGGTAAACAAGGCTGTGCCCCGACAAAGGAGCGTAACCAAATTTTTGGAATATCCTGCCCGTGGAAACTCAGGATAGGAAAAGGTTAATATGCTTGGATTCAGCCCTCTGTGAACAGCCAGCTTGTTTAGCAATGACCTTTTGTGTCTTAGTCTCCTTGTAGAGTGTGTCAATGACTGCCTCCTGGACACCTGTCAAGTTAGCAGTGTTGCCCATGATTGTGTAGCCTACTGAACCAGACTAAGGGACCATTTTAAACACTTAGGAATCCCTTGCAGGTGTTTTGTGGTAATTATTCTAATTTTCTGAGACAATGACTAGGGATGATCGAATACCTCAAACATTCGGCTTCGCAAATATTTGCCGAATAGGTCGCCGCTATTCAACTATTCGCAAATATTCAATGCGCAATGTAAGTCTATGAGAAACCCGAATAACAACTATTCGGAACTATTCGGGCTTCCCATAGACTTACATTGTGCATCGAATATTCGCATAGTGGCGACCTATTCGTCGGATATTCCCAAAGCCGAATATTTGAGGTATTCGATCATCCCTAACAATGACTTTTGGGTTTTCATTGGCTGTAAGCCATAATCAACAGCATTAACAGAAATAAACTCTTGAAATAGATTACTCTGTTTGTAATGACTGTATATAGTTTGTGTGTTTCCCTTTTTATATTGATTACTGAAGTAAATTAACTTTTTGATGATATTCTAATTTATTGAGATGCACTTTTTTACATTCTGATAGCTGAATCTCTGGTCCTATGGCCTGTTACAAATGGGATTTCAGCATATAAATACTGCTTGATTATTCTGTGGTTTTACCTCAGTATCTTATCAGAGGTTTCAAGATTATTATACTTGTGAGGGTCTCCAACAAATATACTGTATATCACTGGAGATAAGTACTAATTGATAACTCTGTGCCCATTTCCAAAAATTAGGAGCAGACACCATTAAAGTGGCATTAATTATCCCAAAGTATGAATAGTATAATGGCACACCATGGATTCTTCAGAAGGGAGCTGGCACAGGGACTTGGCATGGCCCAGCATTTCTACCTTAAACATTGATGAGTAAGAGGCGCATCAGTTTGATGTGTAGGTCTTGTGTCCTCAGACCCCTTCTATTACTGCCAACACACATGAAGGAGACTCAGCTGTGATCTGTGTGTGCCCAGCTGTGACCTGCGCATGCCCAGCTGTCCTGGTCCCTCTCCCAGCCATGTATCTTATCCATAATCTGTGATAGAACTCTCACACATTGCAATACTACTTGCATAGGGGTCATATTATGCCATCTCTCCCATAGAAATAGATGGCAGGGAATCATACTTTTAAGTGTATGGAGCAAGGCCACATATCTAACCCCATCCTGTGTGATACACTATACTGATCCATGTATCTAACCCCAACTTGTGATAGTCTGCATATGTAATCGCAACATGTGACTCAGCAAGCAACACTAACTAACAATCAGCTCTGCCAGTCGTCCTTTGGGTCACTGTTCACATATCAGTAGAATTTCACAGTCACCAAGGGAGGGTGAAGTTTAGAAAAAAAAACATAAGAGAGGAGACATCAGACACAAAAGCAGATCCTGCACACATTAACTGCATGCGTAACGTGACCTAGCACAACACGTTTCAGTAGGTGCTCACTGCTCACCCTATAATTATAAAAGTTTCATTTATTTTTAAATTAAAAAACATCTTTGCAATTTGTAAGTGGGTTGCTTTTGTTTAAGGGCCCATTTAAAGTAGTTGTCAGTATGTAATTATCATGCACAATCCTGTTGGATTGGATGACTGGAAGGCAATCCCAACTCACCTGCTGATCGTTCCTTGTACCTGTCAGATGTCCCGATTAGGGATGAGCGAATGTATTTGCAACTATTCGGTATCCAACAGATAATAGGGTATCCGAGGTATTCACTATCCGACGGCTAATATGGTATTCGCTCCGGTACATTCATTTTAGTTTCTGGACTTCCTGGCGCCATTTTCCAACCAATGAACACATCTGACGTTGCTTGCCCTCACAGTAATGCCGCAGTCATCTTTGTTGTGGTGTTACTGTGATTGGCTTGGCCGCACAGCGTCATAGGGGCTATATAAGGCAGCCGCCATTTTGTGTGCACGCATTCATTCCGGAGCTACAGGTGTAGCGAGACTGTACTGTGTGCAGTACAGCGTTTATATAGCCAACTAATACTAGTCCGTCTAAGGGCTGAAGCTATTTAGCAATACCTGTTAGCGACTGTGTAAATCATAGAAACAGGTATAGGGGCAGTGCAGTTTGTTCTATGAGATAGTGTTCCTACTGCACAATCCAAAATAGTCCTTCTAAGGGCTGAAGTTATTTAGCATTAGCTGTTAGTGACTGTGTAAATCATAGAAAACAGGTATAGGGACAGTGCAGTTTGTTCTATTAGATAGTTTTCCTGCTGCAGAATCCAAAATAGTCCTTTTAAGGGCTGAAGACAGTGTCCACTGTGCTAGCAGCTGTGTAAATCATAGAACTGCTACAAAAAAAAAAAATATCCCCTTCTTATTGCTGCATACGGTCTGTTCCTGCAGTGTGTGATATAGGGACAGCTAGGGGCAGCTTACTTACAGGCAGGGAGAGATTTAAAGCTGTTCTGACATCTGCTGTTAATAATCAACAATCTCAGCACTGCTACATCCATTGTGTCTGTTATACTAGCAATAGGTATTACAACCGTTGGGCGTGTCAATATCGAGCAGTAAAATAAATAAATAATTATTTTTAAAAAAATTACATGCGGTTCCCCTCATTTTAATACCAGCCAGGGTAAAGTCAAACGGCTGAAGGCTGTTATTCTCAGGATGGGGAGCCCCACATTATGGGGAGCCCCGCAGCCTAACAATATCAGCCAGCAGCCGCCCAGAACAGCAGCATCCATTAGATGCGACAGTTCTGGGACTCTACCCGGCTCTTCCCGATTTGCCCTGGTGCGTTGGCAATTGGGGTAATAAGGAGTTAATGGCAGCAGCCCATAGCTGCCACTAAGTCCAAGATTAATCATGTCAGGCGTCTGCCTGAGATACCTTCCATGATGAATCTGTAAGTTACAATAAATAAACACATACACCCGAAGAAATCCTTTATTTGGAATTATAAACACTAACAAATACCCTCGTTCACCACTTTATTAAGCCCGAAAAAGCTATCCATGTCCGGCGTAATCCAGAGAGGTCCCGCGTCACTTCCAGCTCTGCAACATGAAGGTGACAAGAGCTGCAGAAGAACGCCGCCGCTCCTGTCAGCTCCACACAGCAACTGAGGTGAGAAGCGTGATCAGCGATGATGTCACTCAGGTTACTCGCGGCCACAGCTGGATCCTCCAACTGTGACAGCAAGTCGCCTGAGTGACAGCGATGAAGTCACAGGTGAGTTGCGGTCACGGGTGGAGAATCTAGCTAGCCGCAGGTAACCTGAGTGACCGCAGCGCTAATCGCGCTGCTCACTTCAGTCACTCAGGGGATTAGCGGTCACCGGTGAGTCCTTCACAGGTGACCACTAATTAGTACGCGACACAGACAGAGCCGCGGTATGACAATGAAGTCGCGTGAAGTTCACCCGAGCTCATTCTCATCGCCCGTCGATTTCTGCTGTCAGCCGACATGTATCAACATCATTGTGCATCACACACGGAACATTTCACACGGGCAACACATGGACATGTCACTTACGTATCTCATGCACACACGGACATTCAACACGCACACACGGCTAGCATACGCAATTCACATGGATGCCACACGTATCATAAAAACGGACTTAAAAATGGAAAACGGACCCGAAAAACGGAACATAACACACATGCGTGTTTTTCACGAATGTGTGTTTGAGGCCTAAGTGTTACCCAATTTTTTTTAATACTTGTTGTCAGGGTCAGTAATTGTGCCTCAAGGCCAGTACCTTCCTAGCAACAAGCTATCTTATTTTGGGGGGGCTTCATATCTTACAGAACGTACATAATGGCTTGTGCAACTAACACACAGTGTCAGTGTTACCCAATTTTTATTAATACTTGCTGTCAGGGTCAGTAATTGTGCCTCAAGGCCAGTACCTTCCTACCAGAATCCTAGCATATTTTGGGGGTCTGCATATTTTACAGCACCTACATAGTGGCTTGCTCTTCCTAAAACACAGTCTGAGTGCCAAAAACCAATATTAAAAGAAAAGTGTTGTCAAACCCTGTTTTCTTTTGGGGCTGAAAGACATTCACAACATCTTTGTCGACTACTCCAGGTGGTAGTTTGTCCAATAAAGGTACCTTTTGGTTTTTAGACTTACAGGAAAAGCAATCGTGAGAAACTATTAATTCAAGTTTAACAACCCGGCATAAGTGTTGTTCCACTGCTTGTAGAAAAGGTCCCGTTACAGTATTCACCTTGAATAATCAAACCAAAAAAATGGGAAAAAGAGGGGGTAAGGACCGTGGATGAGGTGGTAGTGACAGTGGTGGTCGCTCAAGCAGTGTGATCGAGCCAAAAAAAAAGGTTCCTGCTTTATTGACCTCTACCTTCCTATCCCAATTTTCTTCTCAACGTCGGAAAGCACTCTTGCGCCCTGAACTGTGTGAAAAGGTAACGAGTTGGATAGCAGAAAAATCCTCCAGTTACTTGTCAAGTAGAAAATCCCAAGGTTCCACTCAGACAGACTTGAGTAGCCCAGAAACTGGCCCATCGAATCCTCAGCCTGGTCATCCTTCCTCACAACATCAGTATTCTAAGGTAACATATGACACCAAATCAGGTTACTCTGAGGAACTATTTACGGGAGCCTTTGACCTTTCTTGCCCCTCACTGCGCAACACCACCAACGCAGGTGAGGCCGTGGTGTGCACTGATGTACAGATCTTTGAGCACCCAAGGCCAGAAGAAAGCCATGTTGTTGGCCGTGACATGCTGGGCAATCAGGTGGAAGTGTTGGAGGATGATGAGACACAGTTGCCCTCAGGTCAGCCCAAAACCTCCATTCCCGAAGATATTGACTTTCAGTAATTTGAAGATGACATGGTCGATGATGAGGTGACTGATCCAATATGGACAGGTGGCATGGACTGTGAGAGCAGCAGTGCAGAGGAGCATGTGCCCATAGTCCGAAATAAGGCTGTAAGACATAGGGTTTCGACCACTGCCAGAAGTAAATCAACTGTGCACATGACACCACCACCTGTGGCATCTCAGAGTCCAAGGGTCCGTGCACCACCTGTGCCATCTCAGAGTCCAAAGGTCCGTGCACCACCTCAGCCATCTCAGAGTCAAAGGGTCCGTGGTGCGATTGTGTGGGAGTTTTTTTTCCAAGAGTCCTTTGGACCAAGCGGTTGCCATTTGTCAAATCTGTCAGACCAAGCTTAAATGAGGCAAAAATACCTCCAGCTTGGGCACCTCCAGCATGAGAAACCATATGTTAGCCAAGCACACCACTAGGTGGTTGACAGTTGTAGGTGGAAAACATGATTTCCAGACTCAAAACTGCCACTTCCCCTGTGCTGCCTGCTTCCCAAAGTGGAGTACAAGAAGGTGGTGCTGATGTCTCCTTCTCCCAACCTGATGTTGGCCAAACTCAATCATCAATGACATCAGCTTTGGTGTGATAGATGGATTGCCCCAGAGTATCTCAGGCCACCTGTTAACAAGACCCAATAATAAGTGTAGTCCCAAAATTTGGATTTCTTAAGTTCAAATAAGTTCCATTGTTTCTCATTCAAGACTATTTTGTCTACTATCATCTAATGACACTGCATGACTAATGTAACTTGTTATGCTGCTGCCATGTAATTGTTTGGCCCAATCACCCAGGGTAATATTTTTCAAGCCTTTGTACATCATGCACTGGCACAAGCACTTTCGAGGCTACACTGTGTAGAACAATTGATCAGGCAGTCTTTATTTGTGTTCTTTATTGATGCTGTGCTCCACGGTGTGTTACACATGGCCCCCTGAAAAACCAGAATTTTTTTTAGCTTCTTGGCATGTTATGCCCTGTTGCTTATCCTACCAATTTTTTTAAAATAAGCTCTTGGGAGATGTTGGGAGTACCTTGTGATGCTTAGCTACATGATGTCTGAACCACTTAACCCTAGGGGAACTGAATGTATTAAACTCCTTGGCATGTTATGTCCTGTTGCTTATGCTTCCATTTTTTAATAAAAAGCTGTTGGGAGTACCTACTGATGCAGTGCTCCATAGTGTCTGAAACATTATCCCCTGGGGAAACTGATTTTTTTTAAATCCTCTGTGTTAGTTTGACTCCAAACTCTGCCACTTCCCCTGGGCTGCTTGCTTACCAAAGTGGTGTGCAAGAAGGTGGCGCTGATGCCTCCTTATCCCAACCTGATGGCCAAACTCAATCATCAATGACCACATCCGCTTTGGTGTCCCAGCGTTCCATTCAGTTGTCCATACCACAGACCTTCAAAAAGAAGTGTAAATACCCTGCTACGCACCCAAGGGCAGAAACCATAACTGCACACATTGCACGATTGATAGCCCTTGACATTTTACCGTATCGGCTTGTGGGAACAGAGGCTTTCTGCGATCTTTTGGTGTTGTGAGAAAATGAATGTATTAAACTCCTTGGCATGTTATGCCCTGTTGCTTATGCTACCATTTGTTAATAAAAAGCTGTTGGTAAAACCTACTGATGCAGTGCTCCATAGTGTTTGAACCATTATCCCCTGGGGAAACTGAATGTATTAAACTTCTTGGCATGGTATGCCCTGTTGCTTATCCTACCATTTTTTTTTTAAATAAGCTGTTGAGAGCTGTTGGGAGTAACTTCTGATGCTGTGCTACATGGCCTTTGAACCATTCCCCTGTGGGGAAATGGATTTTTTTGCAATCCTCGGTGTTCGCTAGTGGAATAAAGCCTGAGTTCCAGAGTGAAACAACTGCCACTTCTACGGTACTGCATGCTTCACAAACTGCGGTTTAGGAAGCAGGCGATGATGCCTCCTGCTCCCAACCTGCTTTTGGTCAGATGCAATCATCATCAACGACATCAGCTTTGATGTCCCAGCGTGGCATTCATTTGTCCATAAAACATACATTTCTGAATCATTTGAATAGAATTTGAATACAGGGCCACTGGAGCCGGTGGTGTTGGTGGAGGAGGAGGAGGAAGAGGGCAAGGCCAACATCCAAATGGCCACATTGGCAATAGCACTGTAAAGTGTTATGGAATACGTATTCCAACTTTCACACTAATGATATAGGGGATGCAAAAAACTGGAAATGACTGCCATCCCTCCCCAATGTATGTTACAGAGCCCACCTGAGAGCCCTAAGAAGTCTGAGATTTGAGGATAGCCAGTGGCTCTTAGAGGGCCACTGGAGCCGGTGGTGCTGGTGGAGGAGGAGGAGGGCAAGGTCAACATCCCAACAGACACATTGTAGCTGACCTTTTAAAGTGCTCTCAAATATGTCCAAAAAAAGGAGGTGTGAGACAGACACCAATATAATGTATAAGTTACAGCGCTTTCTAATTGAAAAAGGAAAAATGTGAAAAACAAAATGTGTGAACATATGCTAAAGTGTTGTTTTTTTTTGGGAGGTTGGGGCTTGATTTGACGTTTTATTACAGTGATTAGGCACTACAAACTGTTTCTTAGCAATTGCCCCTCTTTTTCTTTGGTTTGAGAGCTGTTCTGGCAACTAAGTAAACGCCGCGTGCTGCTCTGAGCACGTTATTCAAAGACATCAGAAATGCAGTCAGGCACCTTCTGCAGGTTGTGCTCATACTGTTTCAGCCTTTTCCCATCCATTTCAGCCTTTTCCTCAGTCACCATAGGTCACCGACAGGTTCAACGTAAAATTTTTCGAGTTTCCCATAGACTTGCATTGGGGGTTGAATATTCGCAAATACTCGAATAGCGGCGAGGTATTCGCTGGATATCTGTCAAAGCGAATAATAGGGTATTCGATCATCCCTAGTCCCGATGCAATGTCACCTGCATGACCATTTTTTCATACTGGTCTGATGATAACCTAAATGGTGCTCAAGTTTTTTTTATTATTTATAGTCATTTTGGACTAAATAATTATTGCAACTGATTTTCAGAATAAAATTAGCATAAAAAGGCCAAATTGTAAAAGTAACAGCAGTGAACACACCATTTCATTGTTGCACCACCAAGGAACTTGTTAGTAACATTAGCTGCAGTAGCAACAACAACCACAGAAGCCACGACAAAGTTTTTACAGACTGCAATCATGCAAGATCAATGCAGCACGCTGAAAACTACACCATCGCCTAGTCTGCACAGTCTGCTACCAGGGAGAGAAAGTCATTGGAGATCCATGACTTGTTCATCTTAATGAAAGTTAGGTGGTCTAAACTTTCAGGGGACAGCTGGATGTGCTTAACAGTGAGTACACCACCAGCAGCGTTGAACACACGTTCTGAGAGAACACTGGATGCCGGGCATGACAAAACCTCCAAAGCATGACTGGAGAGCTCAGGCGACCATTCCATTTTTGAAAACTAAAATTCGAAAGGGTCCATCCCACCTTTTAGCATTGATATTGAGCTCTAGCATTGGTGGACACAGACAGAAAAATGCCCCTGGGCAAAAAGAAATAAGGGCCTTTTGCAGCCAAAATGGTCATAAAAATGCACAATTCAGCCTGCTTTGGAGGTGGAAAAGGGCCCCTTATCATTTGGACCTCTGTGTGGCTGCTAGAGATGAGCGATGTTTGAGGTTCGAGGTTCACCAATTTCATGTTCGAGTGATTTTGGGGGGTGCTCGAGATCTAACTTGAACGCAAGCTTTTTGCTAAAAGCTCGATAGCTCGAGTTACGTTCGAGAACGGTTCGATCAGCAAAAAGACTAGCTATTTACTAGCTGGCTTTTCACTGTAATAGTGTGAGTCACTGTGATTCACACTATTATCAAATTTCAGCGTATAGTGTGTGGCTGGAACGCGGTTTAGATCTGTGCTGCAGCTGAGTGCTAAGATAATGCCGATCGCCATTTTTTTTTTCCTAAGTGCGCGTGCAGTGGAGGAAGCCAGGATGTCAGCCAATCACAGACACACACAGCTAAGTGTACTTTTTACCAGACAAGCAAGGGCATGTATCATAGGCTGTGAATGTCACATGTCCTTGCCTTATAAATAATGCCATTTTCCCTCACACCGCAATTATCTGCTTTCTGTGGTGGGTGACAGTCACCAATCACGCTGCTCCTGCCGCCGCTCCTGCTGTGTATGCTATACACACAGCGCTCTACAGATTAGGGACTGCAGTTTTTTTCAGTCCTTTTCAGGGCTGATTTCCAGGCACTCAGAGTCATAGCTGATAGGCAGGTCCGTGGAAACGCTGTATACAGCTTCAGATAACAGCGTCTGTGTACCTAAGCTCAGGGAATTCCTTGCTGCATTTCATCATTAGGAGGGATAGAAAGGGAGGCTTCCTTTCCTGTCCTGGTACCCACAGAAGCCGGGCACTGTACCCACCTGCCCACTTTTGCCACGCAGTTTTATTTGCCCAAAGAGCTGACACTTTGCTGCCATCCTAAAAGTGTATGGAATACTAAGTTACTGTTCATTTCCTGTCCACTGACCCACAGAACCCGGGCACTGTACCCACCTGACCACTTTTGCCACACAATTTTATTTGCCCAAAGAGCTAACACTTTTTCTGCCATCCTAAAAGTGTCTGGAATACTAAGTTACTGTTCCATTACTGTCCACTGACCCACAGAACCCGGGCACTGTACCCACCTGCCCAATTTTGCCACGCAATTTTATTTGCCCAAAGAGCTGACACTTTTTCTGCCATCCTAAAAGTGGCTAAAATAGTAACTTAGATTTCCTTTCCTGTCCTGGTACCACAGAACCCGGGCACTGTACCCACTTGCCCACTTTTCCCATGCAATTTTATTAGCCCAAAGAGTGGACACTTTTTCTGCCATCCTAAAAGTGCCTGGAATAGTAATTTAGTTTTCCTTTCCTGTCCTGGTACCCACAGAACCCAGGCACTGTACCTACCTGCCTTTTTGGAACGCTATTTTATATGCCCAAATAGCTGACACTTTTTCTGCCATCATAAAAGTGTCTGGAATACTAATTTAGTGTTCATTTCCTGTCCACTGACCCACAGAACCCGGCCACTGTACCCACTTGCCCACTTTTGCCACGCTATTTTGATAGCAAACAGTGCTGAAACTTAGTGGCACCCACGAAGTGTCTGCTATACTAACTTAGTGTCCCACTGGTGCCAAGCAAGTTCCACCACCTCTGCCTTCAACCCTCCTGCCCATTTTGCTACACTATTTTTATAGCAAACAGTGCTGAAACTTAGTGGCATCCACAAAGTGTCTGCTATAGTAACTTAGTGTACTACTGGTGCCAAGCAAGTTCCACCACCTCTGCCTTCTACCCTCCTGCCCATTTTGCTAAGCTATTTTTATAGCAAACAGTGCTGAAACTTAGTGGCATCCACAAAGTGTCTGCTATAGTAACTTATTGTCTCAATGGTGCCAAGCAAGTTCCACCACCTCTGCCTTCTACCCTCCTGCCCATTTTGCTACGCTATTTTTATAGCAAACAGTGCTGAATTTTAGTGGCATCCACAGTGTCTGCTATAGTAACTTAGTGTCCTACTGGTGCCAAGCAAGTTCCACCACCTCTGTCTTCTCCCCTTCTGCCCATTTTGCTACGCTATTTTTATTGCAAACAGTGCTGAAACTTAGTGGCATCCACAAAGTGTCTGCTATAGTAACTTAGTGTCCCACTGGTGCCAAGCAAGTTCCACCACCTCTGCATTCTACCCTCCTGCCCATTTTGCTTCGCTATTTTTAAAGCAAACAGTGCTGAAACTTAGTGGCATCCACAAAGTGTCTGCTATAGTAACTTAGTGTCCCACTGGTGCCAAACAAGTTAAACCACCTCTGCCTTCTACCCTCCTGCCCATTTTGATACGCTAACAGTGCTGCCAGTTTTAGGGCCATAGTTGCATTGTCAGGGATAGTCAGTGTTGGTTCTTCAGCTGTCAATAAAGCTAGACCACCTTTGCAATCTACACCACCTCTCAATTTTTGCTACCACATTTTAAGTGTCCAATCTTGTCGCTAACAAAATGAGTGGAAAAAGGACAGATGCTGGTGGAAAGGGGAACAGGCGTGTTGAAAAAGGAAAAAAGGTTTGTGTCCGTGGGGAAGGTGGGAAGGTACATTAACATCTGCTGAAGATAGGCCATCTTCCAGCGAAAGTAAGATGTCTACTACTTTCCGTGGACAATCTGAAGTGCTCCCTTTTTTATGGAACAAAACAACTGGAACAAAGGTAGACGATGCACAAAAAAAACATGCTTGAATGGATCTCAAGTGCTCCAACAAATGGCCTCTCCTCAACCTCAACTTCAAAATCCAAAAAACAACATTCCTCTGAGTTGTCATCCCAATCGCACTTGCTTACTCCCAGCTCTCAAGTCTCCACCGGCCCTGCAGAGTATGGTGTAAAAGAGATGGCTGAGTCTGCAGAGCTGTTCAGTCACACTATAGGCTGGGAATCAGTGGTCTGCTGTCAAGCTACAGTGAGTACAGACCAAGGAAATGGTCTGCAGTGATGCCCAGAAGCTTTGTGACTAGAGTTGAGCGCGGTTCTAGGTTCGAGGTTCTCCAGTTCTAGGCTCAAGTGATTTTGGGCCTGTTCTAGATCGAACTAGAACTCGAGCTTTTTGAAAAAGCTCGATAGTTCTAGAAATGTTCGATAATGGTTCTAGCAGCAAAAAAACAGCTAATTCCTAGCTGGCTTTCCGCTGTAATAGTGTAAGTCACTCTGTGACTCACACTTTTATGAAATTTCAGTGTATAGTGTGCGTGAACAGCGCCTTCAGATCACTGCTGTTTGTATAATGGCGATCGCCATTTTTTTTTTTTTTTCCTTGTCTTCCTTCCCTAAGCGCGCGCGTCTTGTGGGGCGGGCCAGCATGTCAGCCAATCCCAGACACACACACAGCTAAGTGGACTTTTAGCCAGAGAAGCAATGGCATGTGTGATAGGATGTCCATGTCACATGTCCCTGCATTATAAAACCGGACATTTTCCCCCAGCACGCCATTATCTGCCTTCTGCGTCCTTGGTGTCAGACATCACTGGCGCAGCTCCGTCCTTTGTCCTATCGCCGATACTGCTGTATGCGCTCCATACACAGCGCTGGACAGCTTAGGGATAGCACTTTCTATCAGTCCTTTTAAGGGCTCATACCGGCAGGGTCAGAGCCATAGGTGACAGGTCCTGAAAACAGAGACAGCGTCTGTGTAGCTAAGGTCAGGGATTTCGTCGCTGCATTTCCCCATTAGGAGGGAATAGAAAGGCAGGCTTCCTTTCCTCTACCCAGAGCCCCACAACCCTGGCACTGTACCCTCCTGTCCTCTGAACACTCCAACTCATTATAACTAAGCCATTATACTAGCAAACACTCAGTGTACCTAGTGGCATCCTAAACGTGGCTATTGGACTTTTGTCTAGTCCCACTAGTGCAAAGATATTTGCAGCACGTCTGCCTGCATTGCACACTCAAACTCATTGTTACTAAGCCATTATACTAGCAAACACTCAGTGAACCTAGTGGCATCCTAAACGTGGCTGTTGGACTTCTGTATCGTCCCACTAGTGCAAAGATATTTGCAGCACGTCTGCCTGCATTGCACACTCAAACTCATTGTTACTAAGCCATTATACTAGCAAACACTCAGTGAACCTAGTGGTATCCTAAACGTGGCTATTGGACTTTTGTCTAGTCCCACTAGTGCAAACATATTTGCAGCACGTCTGCCAGCATTGCACACTCAAACTCATTGTTACTAAGCCATTATACTAGCAAACACTCAGTGAACCTAGTGGCATCCTAAACGTGGCTATTGGACTTTTGTCTAGTCCCACTACTGCAAAGATATTTGCAGCACGTCTGCCTGCATTGCACACTCAAACTCATTGTTACTAAGCCATTATACTAGCAAACACTCAGTGAACCTAGTGGCATCCTAAACGTGGCTATTGGACTTTTGTCTAGTCCCACTAGTGCAAAGATATTTGCAGCACGTCTGCCTGCATTGCACACTCAAACTCATTATAACTAAGCCATTATACTAGCAAACACTCAGTGTACCTAGTGGCATCCTAAACGTGGCTATTGGATTTTTGTCTAGTCCCACTAGTGCAAAGATATTTGCAGCACGTCTGCCTGCATTGCACACTCAAACTCATTATAACTAAGCCATTATACTAGCAAACATTCAGTGTACCTAGTGGCATCCTAAACGTGGCTATTTGACTTTTGTCCAGTCCCACTAGTGCAAAGATATTTGCAGCACGTCTGCCTGCATTGCACACTCAAACTCATTATAACTAAGCCATTATACTAGCAAACACTCAGTGTACCTAGTGGCATCCTAAACGTGGCTATTGGACTTTTGTCTAGTCCCACTAGTGCAAAGATATTTGCAGCACGTCTGCCTGCATTGCACACTCAAACTCATTGTTACTAAGCCATTATACTAGCAAACACTCAGTGCACCTAGTGGCATCCTAAACGTGGCTATTGGACTTTTGTCTAGTCCCACTAGTGCAAAGATATTTGCAGCATGTCTGCCTGCATTGCACACTCCAACTCATTATAACTAAGCCATTATTCTAGCAAACACTCAGTGTACCTAGTGGCATCCTAAACGTGGCTAATGGATTTTTGTCTAATCCCACTAGTGCAAAGATATTTGCAGCACGTCTGCCTGCATTGCACACTCAAACTCATTGTTACTAAGCCATTATACTAGCAAACACTCAGTGAACCTAGTGGTATCCTAAACGTGGCTATTGGACTTTTGTCTAGTCCCACTAGTGCAAACATATTTGCAGCACGTCTGCCAGCATTGCACACTCAAACTCATTGTTACTAAGCCATTATACTAGCAAACACTCAGTGAACCTAGTGGCATCCTAAACGTGGCTATTGGACTTTTGTCTAGTCCCACTACTGCAAAGATATTTGCAGCACGTCTGCCTGCATTGCACACTCAAACTCATTGTTACTAAGCCATTATACTAGCAAACACTCAGTGAACCTAGTGGCATCCTAAACGTGGCTATTGGACTTTTGTCTAGTCCCACTAGTGCAAAGATATTTGCAGCACGTCTGCCTGCATTGCACACTCAAACTCATTATAACTAAGCCATTATACTAGCAAACACTCAGTGTACCTAGTGGCATCCTAAACGTGGCTATTGGATTTTTGTCTAGTCCCACTAGTGCAAAGATATTTGCAGCACGTCTGCCTGCATTGCACACTCAAACTCATTATAACTAAGCCATTATACTAGCAAACATTCAGTGTACCTAGTGGCATCCTAAACGTGGCTATTTGACTTTTGTCCAGTCCCACTAGTGCAAAGATATTTGCAGCACGTCTGCCTGCATTGCACACTCAAACTCATTATAACTAAGCCATTATACTAGCAAACACTCAGTGTACCTAGTGGCATCCTAAACGTGGCTATTGGACTTTTGTCTAGTCCCACTAGTGCAAAGATATTTGCAGCACGTCTGCCTGCATTGCACACTCAAACTCATTGTTACTAAGCCATTATACTAGCAAACACTCAGTGCACCTAGTGGCATCCTAAACGTGGCTATTGGACTTTTGTCTAGTCCCACTAGTGCAAAGATATTTGCAGCATGTCTGCCTGCATTGCACACTCCAACTCATTATAACTAAGCCATTATTCTAGCAAACACTCAGTGTACCTAGTGGCATCCTAAACGTGGCTAATGGATTTTTGTCTAATCCCACTAGTGCAAAGATATTTGCAGCACGTCTGCCTGCATTGCACACTCAAACTCATTATAACTAAGCCATTATACTAGCAAACACTCAGTGTACCTAGTGGCATCCTAAACGTGGCTATTTGACTTTTGTCTAGTCCCACTAGTGCAAAGATATTTGCAGCACGTCTGCCTGCATTGCACACTCAAACTCATTGTTACTAAGCCATTATACTAGCGAACACTCAGTGAACCTAGTGGCATCCTAAACGTGGCTGTTGGACTTTTGTATCGTCCCACTAGTGCAAAGATATTTGCAGCACGTCTGCCTGCATTGCACACTCAAACTCATTGTTACTAAGCCATTATACTAGCAAACACTCAGTGAACCTAGTGGCATCCTAAACGTGGCTATTGGACTTTT
Organism: Anomaloglossus baeobatrachus; assembly: GCF_048569485.1. NCBI lineage: Eukaryota > Metazoa > Chordata > Amphibia > Anura > Aromobatidae > Anomaloglossus > Anomaloglossus baeobatrachus. The sequence continues at coordinate 356,411,788 of NC_134356.1, forward strand.
GTCTAGTCCCACTAGTGCAAAGATATTTGCAGCACGTCTGCCTGCATTGCACACTCCAACTCATTATACCTAAGCCATTATACTAGCAAACACTCAGTGTAGCTAGTGGCATCCTAACTGTGGCTATTGGACTTTTGTCTAGTCCCACTAGAGCAAAGATATTTGCAGCACGTCTGCCTGCATTGCACACTCAAACTCATTATAACTAAGCCATTATACTAGCAAACACTGAGTGTACCTAGTGGCATCCTAAACGTGGCTATTGGACTTTTGTCTAGTCCCACTAGTGCAAACATATTTGCAGCACGTCTGCCTGCATTGCACACTCAAACTCATTGTTACTAAGCCATTATACTAGCAAACACTCAGTGAACCTAGTGGCATCCTAAACGTGGCTGTTGTACTTCTGTATAGTCCCACTAGTTCAAAGATATTTGCAGCACGTCTGCCTGCATTGCACACTCAAACTCATTGTTACTAAGCCATTATACCAGCAAACACTCAGTGAACCTAGTGGCATCATAAACGTGGCTATTGGACTTTTGTCTAGTCCCACTAGTGCAAACATATTTGCAGCATGTCTGCCTGCATTGCACACTCCAACTCATTGTTACTAAGCCATTATACTAGCAAACACTCAGTGTACCTAGCGGCATCCTAAACGTGGCTATTGGACTTTTGTCTAGTCCCACTAGTGCAAACATATTTGCAGCACGTCTGCCTGCATTGCACACTCAAACTCATTGTTACTAAGCCATTATACTAGCAAACACTCAGTGAACCTAGTGGCATCCTAAACGTGGCTGTTGGACTTCTGTATCGTCCCACTAGTGCAAAGATATTTGCAGCACGTCTGCCTGCATTGCACACTCAAACTCATTGTTACTAAGCCATTATACTAGCAAACACTCAGTGTACCTAGTGGCATCCTAAACGTGGCTATTGGACTTTTGTCTAGTCCCACTAGTGCAAAGATATTTGCAGCACGTCTGCCTGCATTGCAAACTCCAACTCATTATAACTAAGCCATTATACTAGCAAACACTCAGTGTACCTAGTGGCATCCTAAACGTGGCTAATGGATTTTTGTCTAATCCCACTAGTGCAAAGATATTTGCAGCACGTCTGCCTGCATTGCACACTCAAACTCATTATAACTAAAGCGGGCTTTACACGCTACGACATCGCTAATGCGGAGTCGTTGGGGTCACGGAATTCGTGACGCACATCCGGCCGCATTAGCGATGCCGTTGCGTGTGACATCGATTAGCGATTTTGCATCGTTGCAAAACAGTGAAAAATCGCTAATCGGCGACACGGGGGTCCATTCCCAATTATCGTTACTTCAGCAGTAACGAGGTTGTTCCTCGTTCCTGCGGCAGCACACATCGCTGCGTGTGACGCCGCAGGAGCGAGGAACGTCTCCCTACCTGCCTCCCGGCCGCTATGCGGAAGGAAGGAGGTGGGCTGGATGTTACGTCCCGCTCATCTCCGCCCCTCCGCTGCGATTGGGCGGCGGTTCAGTGACGGTTCAGTGACGTCGCTGTGACGCCGCATGGACCGCCCCCTTAGAAAGGAGGCGGTTCGCCCGTCACAGCGACGTCGCCGGACAGGTAAGTATGTGTGACGGCTCTGGGCGATGTTGTGCGGCACGGGCAGCGATATGCCCGTGTCGCGCAACAGATGGGGGCGGGTACCCACACTAGCGATATCGGGACCGATATCGCAGTGTGTAAAGTAGCCTTAAGCCATTATACTAGCAAACACTCAGTGTACCTAGTGGCATCCTAATCGTGGCTATTTGACTTTTGTCTAGTCCCACTAGTGCAAAGATATTTGCAGCACGTCTGCCTGCATTGCACACTCAAACTCATTGTTACTAAGCCATTATACTAGCGAACACTCAGTGAACCTAGTGGCATCCTAAACGTGGCTGTTGGACTTCTTTCTGTATCGTCCCACTAGTGCAAAGATATTTGCAGCACGTCTGCCTGCATTGCACACTCAAACTCATTGTTACTAAGCCATTATACTAGCAAACACTCAGTGAACCTAGTGGCATCCTAAACGTGGCTATTGGACTTTTGTCTAGTCCCACTAGTGCAAAGATATTTGCAGCACGTCTGCCTTCATTGCACACTCCAACTCATTATACCTAAGCCATTATACTAGCAAACACTCAGTGTAGCTAGTGGCATCCTAACTGTGGCTGTTGGACTTCTGTATAGTCCCACTAGTTCAAAGATATTTGCAGCACGTCTGCCTGCATTGCACACTCAAACTCATTGTTACTAAGCCATTATACCAGCAAACACTCAGTGAACCTAGTGGCATCCTAAACGTGGCTATTGGACTTTTGTCTAGTCCCACTAGTGCAAACATATTTGCAGCACGTCTGCCTGCATTTCACACTCCAACTCATTGTTACTAAGCCATTATACTAGCAAACACTCAGTGTACCTAGCGGCATCCTAAACGTGGCTATTGGACTTTTGTCTAGTCCCACTAGTGCAAACATATTTGCAGCACATCTGCCTGCATTGCACACTCAAACTCATTGTTACTAAGCCATTATACTAGCAAACACTCAGTGAACCTAGTGGCATCCTAAACGTGGCTGTTGGACTTCTGTATCGTCCCACTAGTGCAAAGATATTTGCAGCACGTCTGCCTGCATTGCACACTCAAACTCATTGTTACTAAGCCATTATACTAGCAAACACTCAGTGTACCTAGTGGCATCCTAAACGTGGCTATTGGACTTTTGTCTAGTCCCACTAGTGCAAAGATATTTGCAGCACGTCTGCCTGCATTGCACACTCCAACTCATTATAACTAAGCCATTATACTAGCAAACACTCAGTGTACCTAGTGGCATCCTAAACGTGGCTAATGGATTTTTGTCTAATCCCACTAGTGCAAAGATATTTGCAGCACGTCTGCCTGCATTGCACACTCAAACTCATTATAACTAAGCCATTATACTAGCAAACACTCAGTGTACCTAGTGGCATCCTAAACGTGGCTATTTGACTTTTGTATAGTCCCACTAGTGCAAAGATATTTGCAGCACGTCTGCCTGCATTGCACACTCAAACTCATTGTTACTAAGCCATTATACTAGCGAACACTCAGTGAACCTAGTGGCATCCTAAACGTGGCTGTTGGACTTCTTTCTGTATCGTCCCACTAGTGCAAAGATATTTGCAGCACGTCTGCCTGCATTGCACACTCAAACTCATTGTTACTAAGCCATTATACTAGCAAACACTGAGTGTACCTAGTGGCATCCTAAACGTGGCTATTGGACTTTTGTCTAGTCCCACTAGTGCAAACATATTTGCAGCACGTCTGCCTGCATTGCACACTCCAACTCATTGTTACTAAGCCATTATACTAGCAAACACTCAGTGAACCTAGTGGCATCCTAAACGTGGCTGTTGGACTTCTGTATAGTCCCACTAGTTCAAAGATATTTGCAGCACGTCTGCCTGCATTGCACACTCAAACTCATTGTTACTAAGCCATTATACCAGCAAACACTCAGTGAACCTAGTTGCATCCTAAACGTGGCTATTGGACTTTTGTCTAGTCCCACTAGTGCAAACATATTTGCAGCACATCTGCCTGCATTGCACACTCCAACTCATTGTTACTAAGCCATTATACTAGCAAACACTCAGTGTACCTAGCGGCATCCTAAACGTGGCTATTGGACTTTTGTCTAGTCCCACTAGTGCAAACATATTTGCAGCACGTCTGCCTGCATTGCACACTCCAACTCATTGTTACTAAGCCATTATACTAGCAAACACTCAGTGAACCTAGTGGCATCCTAAACGTTGCTGTTGGACTTCTGTATCGTCCCACTAGTGCAAAGATATTTGCAGCACGTCTGCCTGCATTGCACACTCAAACTCATTGTTACTAAGCCATTATACTAGCAAACACTCAGTGTACCTAGTGGCATCCTAAACGTGGCTATTGGACTTTTGTCTAGTCCCACTAGTGCAAAGATATTTGCAGCACGTCTGCCTGCATTGCACACTCCAACTCATTATAACTAAGCCATTATACTAGCAAACACTCAGTGTACCTAGTGGCATCCTAAACGTGGCTAATGGATTTTTGTCTAATCCCACTAGTGCAAAGATATTTGCAGCACGTCTGCCTGCATTGCACACTCAAACTCATTATAACTAAGCCATTATACTAGCAAACACTCAGTGTACCTAGTGGCATCCTAATCGTGGCTATTTGACTTTTGTCTAGTCCCACTAGTGCAAAGATATTTGCAGCACGTCTGCCTGCATTGCACACTCAAACTCATTGTTACTAAGCCATTATACTAGCGAACACTCAGTGAACCTAGTGGCATCCTAAACGTGGCTGTTGGACTTCTGTATCGTCCCACTAGTGCAAAGATATTTGCAGCACGTCTGCCTGCATTGCACACTCAAACTCATTATAACTAAGCCATTATACTAGCAAACACTGAGTGTACCTAGTGGCATCCTAAACGTGGCTATTGGACTTTTGTCTAGTCCCACTAGTGCAAACATATTTGCAGCACGTCTGCCTGCATTGCACACTCAAACTCATTGTTACTAAGCCATTATACTAGGAAACACTCAGTGAACCTAGTGGCATCCTAAACGTGGCTGTTGGACTTCTGTATAGTCCCACTAGTTCAAAGATATTTGCAGCACGTCTGCCTGCATTGCACACTCAAACTCATTGTTACTAAGCCATTATACCAGCAAACACTCAGTGAACCTAGTGGCATCCTAAACGTGGCTATTGGACTTTTGTCTAGTCCCACTAGTGCAAACATATTTGCAGCACGTCTGCCTGCATTGCACACTCCAACTCATTGTTACTAAGCCATTATACTAGCAAACACTCAGTGTACCTAGCGGCATCCTAAACGTGGCTATTGGACTTTTGTCTAGTCCCACTAGTGCAAACATATTTGCAGCACGTCTGCCTGCATTGCACACTCAAACTCATTGTTACTAAGCCATTATACTAGCAAACACTCAGTGAACCTAGTGGCATCCTAAACGTGGCTGTTGGACTTCTGTATCGTCCCACTAGTGCAAAGATATTTGCAGCACGTCTGCCTGCATTGCACACTCAAACTCATTGTTACTAAGCCATTATACTAGCAAACACTCAGTGTACCTAGTGACATCCTAAACGTGGCTATTGGACTTTTGTCTAGTCCCACTAGTGCAAAGATATTTGCAGCACGTCTGCCTGCATTGCACACTCCAACTCATTATAACTAAGCCATTATACTAGCAAACACTCAGTGTACCTAGTGGCATCCTAAACGTGGCTAATGGATTTTTGTCTAATCCCACTAGTGCAAAGATATTTGCAGCACGTCTGCCTGCATTGCACACTCAAACTCATTATAACTAAGCCATTATACTAGCAAACACTCAGTGTACCTAGTGGCATCCTAATCGTGGCTATTTGACTTTTGTCTAGTCCCACTAGTGCAAAGATATTTGCAGCACGTCTGCCTGCATTGCACACTCAAACTCATTGTTACTAAGCCATTATACTAGCGAACACTCAGTGAACTTAGTGGCATCCTAAACGTGGCTGTTGGACTTCTGTATCGTCCCACTAGTGCAAAGATATTTGCAGCACGTCTGCCTGCATTGCACACTCAAACTCATTGTTACTAAGCCATTATACTAGCAAACACTCAGTGAACCTAGTGGCATCCTAAACGTGGCTATTGGACTTTTGTCTAGTTCCACTAGTGCAAAGATATTTGCAGCACGTCTGCCTGCATTGCACACTCCAACTCATTATACCTAAGCCATTATACTAGCAAACACTCAGTGTAGCTAGTGGCATCCTAACTGTGGCTATTGGACTTTTGTCTAGTCCCACTAGAGCAAAGATATTTGCAGCACATCTGCCTGCATTGCACACTCAAACTCATTATAACTAAGCCATTATACTAGCAAACACTGAGTGTACCTAGTGGCATCCTAAACGTGGCTATTGGACTTTTGTCTAGTCCCACTAGTGCAAACATATTTGCAGCACGTCTGCCTGCATTGCACACTCAAACTCATTGTTACTAAGCCATTATACTAGCAAACACTCAGTGAACCTAGTGGCATCCTAAACGTGGCTGTTGGACTTCTGTATAGTCCCACTAGTTCAAAGATATTTGCAGCACGTCTGCCTGCATTGCACACTCAAACTCATTGTTACTAAGCCATTATACCAGCAAACACTCAGTGAACCTAGTGGCATCCTAAACGTGGCTATTGGACTTTTGTCTAGTCCCACTAGTGCAAACATATTTGCAGCACATCTGCCTGCATTGCACACTCCAACTCATTGTTACTAAGCCATTATACTAGCAAACACTCAGTGTACCTAGCGGCATCCTAAACGTGGCTGTTGGACTTCTGTATCGTCCCACTAGTGCAAAGATATTTGCAGCACGTCTGCCTGCATTGCACACTCAAACTCATTGTTACTAATCCATTATACTAGCAAACACTCAGTGTACCTAGTGGCATCCTAAACGTGGATATTGGACTTTTGTCTAGTCCCACTAGTGCAAAGATATTTGCAGCACGTCTGCCTGCATTGCACACTCCAACTCATTATAACTAAGCCATTATACTAGCAAACACTCAGTGTACCTAGTGGCATCCTAAACGTGGCTAATGGATTTTTGTCTAATCCCACTAGTGCAAAGATATTTGCAGCACGTCTGCCTGCATTGCACACTCAAACTCATTATAACTAAGCCATTATACTAGCAAACACTCAGTGTACCTAGTGGCATCCTAATCGTGGCTATTTGACTTTTGTCTAGTCCCACTAGTGCAAAGATATTTGCAGCACGTCTGCCTGCATTGCACACTCAAACTCATTGTTACTAAGCCATTATACTAGCGAACACTCAGTGAACCTAGTGGCATCCTAAACGTGGCTGTTGGACTTCTGTATCGTCCCACTAGTGCAAAGATTTTTGCAGCACGTCTGCCTGCATTGCACACTCAAACTCATTGTTACTAAGCCATTATACTAGCAAACACTCAGTGAACCTAGTGGCATCCTAAACGTGGCTATTGGACTTTTGTCTAGTCCCACTAGTGCAAAGATATTTGCAGCACGTCTGCCTGCATTGCACACTCCAACTCATTATACCTAAGCCATTATACTAGCAAACACTCAGTGTAACTAGTGGCATCCTAACTTTGGCTATTGGACTTTTGTCTAGTCCCACTAGAGCAAAGATATTTGCAGCACGTCTGCCTGCATTGCACACTCAAACTCATTATAACTAAGCCATTATACTAGCAAACACTGAGTGTACCTAGTGGCATCCTAAACGTGGCTATTGGACTTTTGTCTAGTCCCACTAGTGCAAACATATTTGCAGCACGTCTGCCTGCATTGCACACTCAAACTCATTGTTACTAAGCCATTATACTAGCAAACACTCAGTGAACCTAGTGGCATCCTAAACGTGGCTGTTGGACTTCTGTATAGTCCCACTAGTTCAAAGATATTTGCAGCACGTCTGCCTGCATTGCACACTCAAACTCATTGTTACTAAGCCATTATACCAGCAAACACTCAGTGAACCTAGTGGCATCCTAAACGTGGCTATTGGACTTTTGTCTAGTCCCACTAGTGCAAACATATTTGCAGCACGTCTGCCTTCATTGCACACTCCAACTCATTATAACTAAGCCATTATACTAGCAAACACTCAGTGTACCTAGTGGCATCCTAAACGTGGCTATTGGACTTTTGTCTAGTCACACTAGTGCAAACATATTTGCAGCACGTCTGCCTGCATTGCACACTCAAACTCATTGTTACTAAGCCATTATACTAGCAAACACTCAGTGAACCTAGTGCCATCCTAAACGTGGCTGTTGGACTTCTGTATAGTCCCACTAGTTCAAAGATATTTGCAGCACGTCTGCCTGCATTGCACACTCAAACTCATTGTTACTAAGCCATTATACCAGAAAACACTCAGTGAACCTAGTGGCATCCTAAACGTGGCTATTGGACTTTTGTCTAGTCCCACTAGTGCAAACATATTTGCAGCACGTCTGCCTGCATTGCACACTCCAACTCATTGTTACTAAGCCATTATACTAGCAAACACTCAGTGAACCTAGTGGCATCCTAAACGTGGCTGTTGGACTTCTGTATCGTCCCACTAGTGCAAAGATATTTGCAGCACGTCTGCCTGCATTGCACACTCAAACTCATTGTTACTAAGCCATTATACTAGCAAACACTCAGTGTACCTAGTGGCATCCTAAACGTGGCTATTGGACTTTTGTCTAGTCCCACTAGTGCAAAGACATTTGCAGCACGTCTGCCTGCATTGCACACTCCAACTCATTATAACTAAGCCATTATACTAGCAAACACTCAGTGTACCTAGTGGCATCCTAAACGTGGCTATTGGACTTTTGTCTAGTCCCACTAGTGCAAAGATATTTGCAGCACTTCTGCCTGCATTGCACACTCCAACTCATTATAACTAAGCCATTATACTAGCAAACACTCAGTGTACCTAGTGACATCCTAAACGTGGCTATTGGACTTTTGTCTAGTCCCACTAGTGCAAACATATTTGCAGCACGTCTGCCTGCATTGCACACTCAAACTCATTGTTACTAAGCCATTATACTAGCAAACACTCAGTGAACCTAGTGGCATCCTAAACGTGGCTGTTGGACTTCTGTATAGTCCCACTAGTTCAAAGATATTTGCAGCACGTCTGCCTGCATTGCACACTCAAACTCATTGTTACTAAGCCATTATACCAGCAAACACTCAGTGAACCTAGTGGCATCCTAAATGTGGCTATTGGACTTTTGTCTAGTCTCACTAGTGCAAACATATTTGCAGCACGTCTGCCTGCATTGCACACTCCAACTCATTGTTACTAAGCCATTATACTAGCAAACACTCAGTGTACCTAGCGGCATCCTAAACGTGGCTATTGGACTTTTGTCTAGTCCCACTAGTGCAAACATATTTGCAGCACGTCTGCCTGCATTGCACACTCAAACTCATTGTTACTAAGCCATTATACTAGCAAACACTCAGTGAACCTAGTGGCATCCGAAACGTGGCTCTTGGACTTATGTATCGTCCCACTAGTGCAAAGATATTTGCAGCACGTCTGCCTGCATTGCACACTCAAACTCATTGTTACTAAGCCATTATACTAGCAAACACTCAGTGTACCTAGTGGCATCCTAAACTTGGCTATTGGACTTTTGTCTAGTCCCACTAGTGCAAAGATATTTGCAGCACGTCTGCCTGCATTGCACACTCCAACTCATTATAACTAAGCCATTATACTAGCAAACACTCAGTGTACCTAGTGGCATCCTAAACGTGGCTAATGGATTTTTGTCTAATCCCACTAGTGCAAAGATATTTGCAGAACGTCTGCCTGCATTGCACACTCAAACTCATTATAACTAAGCCATTATACTAGCAAACACTCAGTGTACCTAGTGGCATCCTAAACGTGGCTATTTGACTTTTGTCTAGTCCCACTAGTGCAAAGATATTTGCAGCACGTCTTCCTGCATTGCACACTCAAACTCATTGTTACTAAGCCATTATACTAGCGAACACTCAGTGAACCTAGTGGCATCCTAAACGTGGCTGTTGGACTTCTGTATCGTCCCACTAGTGCAAAGATATTTGCAGCACGTCTGCCTGCATTGCACACTCAAACTCATTGTTACTAAGCCATTATACTAGCAAACACTCAGTGAACCTAGTGGCATCCTAAACGTAGCTATTGGACTTTTGTCTAGTCCCACTAGTGCAAAGATATTTGCAGCACGTCTGCCTGCATTGCACACTCCAACTCATTATACCTAAGCCATTATACTAGCAAACACTCAGTGTAGCTAGTGGCATCCTAACTGTGGCTATTGGACTTTTGTCTAGTCCCACTAGAGAAAAGATATTTGCAGCACGTCTGCCTGCATTGCACACTCAAACTCATTATAACTAAGCCATTATACTAGCAAACACTGAGTGTACCTAGTGGCATCCTAAACGTGGCTATTGGACTTTTGTCTAGTCCCACTAGTGCAAACATATTTGCAGCACGTCTGCCTGCATTGCACACTCAAACTCATTGTTACTAAGCCATTATACTAGCAAACACTCAGTGAACCTAGTGGCATCCTAAACGTGGCTGTTGGACTTCTGTATAGTCCCACTAGTTCAAAGATATTTGCAGCACGTCTGCCTGCATTGCACACTCAAACTCATTGTTACTAAGCCATTATACTAGCAAACACTCAGTGTACCTAGCGGCATCCTAAACGTGGCTATTGGACTTTTGTCTAGTCCCACTAGTGCAAACATATTTGCAGCACGTCTGCCTGCATTGCACACTCAAACTCATTGTTACTAAGCCATTATACTAGCAAACACTCAGTGAACCTAGTGGCATCCTAAACGTGGCTATTGGACTTTTGTCTAGTCCCACTAGTGCAAACATATTTGCCGCACGTATGCCTGCATTGCACACTCCAACTCATTGTTACTAAGCCATTATACTAGCAAACACTCAGTGTACCTAGCGGCATCCTAAACGTGGCTATTGGACTTTTGTCTAGTCCCACTAGTGCAAACATATTTGCAGCACGTCTGCCTGCATTGCACACTCAAACTCATTGTTACTAAGCCATTATACTAGCAAACACTCAGTGAACCTAGTGGCATCCTAAACGTGGCTATTGGACTTTTGTCTAGTCCCACTAGTGCAAAGATATTTGCAGCACGTCTGTTTGCATTGCACACTCAAACTCATTGTTACTAAGCCATTATACTAGCAAACACTCCGTGAACCTATTGGCATCCTAAACGTGGCTATTGGACTTTTGTCTAGTCCCACTAGTGCAAAGATATTTGCAGCACTTCTGCCTGCATTGCACACTCCAACTCATTATAACTAAGCCATTATACTAGCAAACACTCAGTGTACCTAGTGGCATCCTAAACGTGGCTATTGGACTTTTGTCTAGTCCCACTAGTGCAAAGATATTTGCAGCACGTCTGCTTGCATTGCACACTCAAACTCATTATAACTAAGCCATTATACTAGCAAACACTCAGTGTACCTAGTGGCATCCTAAACGTGGCTATTGGACTTTTGTCTAGTCCCACTAGTGCAAAGATATTTGCAGCACATCTGCCTGCATTGCACACTCAAACTCATTGTTACTAAGCCATTATACTAGCAAACACTCAGTGAACCTAGTGGCATCCTAAACGTGGCTATTGGACTTTTGTCTAGTCCCACTAGTGCAAACATATTTGCAGCACGTCTGCCTGCATTGCACACTCCAACTCATTGTTACTAAGCCATTATACTAGCAAACACTCAGTGTACCTAGTGGCATCCTAAACGTGGCTATTGGACTTTTGTCTAGTCCCACTACTGCAAAGATATTTGCAGCACGTCTGCCTGCATTGCACATTTAAACTCATTGGTACAAAGCCATTATACTAGCAAACACTCAGTGAACTTAGTGGCATCCTAAACGTGGCTGTTGGACTTCTGTATCGTCCCACTAGTGCAAAGATATTTGCAGCACGTCTGCCTGCATTGCACACTCAAACTCCTCATAACTAAGCCATTATACTAGCAAACACTGAGTGTACCTAGTGGCATCCTAAACGTGGCTATTGGACTTTTGTCTAGTCCCACTAGTGCAAACATATTTGCAGCACGTCTGCCTGCATTGCACACTCAAACTCATTGTTACTAAGCCATTATACTAGCAAACACTCAGTGAACTTAGTGGCATCCTAAATGTGGCTGTTGGACTTCTGTATCGTCCCACTAGTGCAAAGATATTTGCAGCACGTCTGCCTGCATTGCACACTCAAACTCCTTATAACTAAGCCATTATACTAGCAAACACTGAGTGTACCTAGTGGCATCCTAAACGTGGCTATTGGACTTTTGTCTAGTCCCACTAGTGCAAACATATTTGCAGCACGTCTGCCTGCATTGCACACTCCAACTCATTGTTACTAAGCCATTATACTAGTAAACACTCAGTGTACCTAGTGGCATCCTAAACGTGGCTATTGGACTTTTGTCTAGTCCCTCTAGTGCAAAGGTATTTGCAGCACGTCTGCCTGCATTGCACACTCCAACTCATTATAACTAAGCCATTATACTAGCAAACACTCAGTGTACCTAGTGGCATCCTAAACGTGGCTATTGGACTTTTGTCTAGTCCCACTAGTGCAAAGATATTTGCAGCACGTCTGCCTGCATTGCACACTCAAACTCATTGTTACTAATACATTATAATACCAAAAATTGAGTAAACTTAGTGGCATACAAGAAGTGGCTGTTGTACTCCATTAGTGCCCCACTGGTGCAAATCTATGTGCACCTCTGCATGACACCCTCCTGCTCTGTTTTTAATAAGCTATAATGATAGCAAAAAATACTGCCATTTAGTGGCATCATAGAACTGGCTGTTGTATTCCATTAGTGCCCCACTGGTGCCAAGCTATTTCTAGCACCTCTGCATGACACCCTCCTGCTCTGTTTTTAATAAGCTATAATGATAGCAAAAAATACTGCCATTTAGTGGCATCATAGAACTGGTTGTTGTATTCCATTAGTGCCCCACTGGTGCCAAGCTTTTTCTAGCACCTCTGCATGACACCCTCCTGCTCTGTTTTTAATAAGCTATAATGATAGCAAAAAATACTGCCATTTAGTGGCATCATAGAACTGGCTGTTGTATTCCATTAGTGCCCCACTGGTGCCAAGCTATTTCTAACACTTCTGCATGACACCTTTGTGCTCTGTTTTTAATAAGCTATAATGATAGCAAAAAATACTGCCATTTAGTGGCATCATAGAACTGGCTGTTGTATTCCATTAGTGCCCCACTGGTGCCAAGCTATTTCTAGCACCTGTGCATGACATCCTCCTGCTCTGTTTTTAATAAGCTATAATGATAGCAAAAAATACTGCCATTTAGTGGCATCATAGAACTGGCTGTTGTATTCCATTAGTGCCCCACTGGTGCCAAGCTATTTCTAGCACTTCTGCATGACACCCTCCTGCTCTTTTTTTAATAAGCTATAATGATAGCAAAAAATACTGCCATTTAGTGGCATCATAGAACTGGCTGTTGTATTCCATTAGTGCCCCACTGGTGACAAGCTATTTCTAGCACCTCTGCATGACACCCTCCTGCTCTGTTTTTAATAAGCTATAATGATAGCAAAAAATACTGCCATTTAGTGGTATCATAGAACTGGCTGTTGTATTCCATTAGTGCCCCACTGGTGCCAAGCTATTTCTAGCACTTCTGCATGACACCCTCCTGCTCTGTTTTTAATAAGCTATAATGATAGCAAAAAATACTGCCATTTAGTGGCATCATAGAACTGGCTGTTGTATTCCATTAGTGCCCCACTGGTGCCAAGCTATTTCTAGCACCTCTGCATGACCCCTCTGCTCTGTTTTTAATAAGCTATAATGATAGCAAAAAATACTGCTATTTAGTGGCATCATAGAACTGGCTCTTGTATTCCATTAGTGCCCCACTGGTGCCAAGCTATTTCTAGCACCTCTGCATGACACCCTCCTGCTCTGTTTTTAATAAGCTATAATGATAGCAAAAAATACTGCCATTTAGTGGCATCATAGAACTGGCTGTTGTATTCCATTAGTGCCCCACTGGTGCCAAGCTATTTCTAGCACCTCTGCATGACACCCTCCTGCTCTGTTTTTAATAAGCTATAATGATAGCAAAAAATACTGCCATTTAGTGGCATCATAGAACTGGCTGTTGTATTCCATTAGTGCCCCACTGGTGCCAAGCTATTTCTAGCACTTCTGCATGACACCCTCCTGCTCTGTTTTTAATAAGCTATAATGATAGCAAAAAATACTGATATTTAGTGGCATCATAGAACTGGCTGTTGTATTTCATTAGTGCCCCACTGGTGCCAAGCTATTTCTAGCACCTCTGCATGACACCCTCCTGCTCTGTTTTTAATAAGCTATAATGATAGCAAAAAATACTGCCATTTAGTGGCATCATAGAACTGGCTGTTGTATTCCATTAGTGCCCCACTGGTGCCAAGCTATTTCTAGCACCTCTGCATGACACCCTCCTGCTCTGTTTTTAATAAGCTATAATGATAGCAAAAAATGCTGATATTTAGTGGCATCATAGAACTGGCTGTTGTATTCCATTAGTGCCCCACTGGTGCCAAGCTATTTCTAGCACTTCTGCATGACACCCTCCTGCTCTGTTTTTAATACGCTATAATGATAGCAAAAAATACTGATATTTAGTGGCATCATAGAACTGGCTGTTGTATTCCATTAGTGCCCCACTGGTGCCACGCTATTTCTAGCATTTCTGCATGACACCCTCATGCACATTTTGCTATGCTAATTTTATAGCAAACTCAGGGAATTCCTTGCTGCATTTGATCATTAGGAGGGTAGAAAGTGAGGCTTCTTTTACTGTCCTGGTACCCACAGAACACGGCCACTGTACCCATCTGTCCACTTTTGCCACGCTATTTAATTTGCACAAAGAGCTGACTTTTTTTCTGTCATCCTAAAATTGTCTGGAATACTAAGTTAGTGTGCCTTTGCTGCCAAGCAAGGTACAACACATGTGCATTCTACACTCCTTTCCATTTCTGGAATGCAATTATTAACTGCAGGTAGTCCAGGCAATCTGTGACGAAGGTGCAGGCGGGGATATAATGTAGCCTGCATCCAATGATGGTTCTCTCGATGTCTGACAGCTCAACAATACCTTCTGTTTCCACTTCCAAAACAAGTGATGACCTGCCAATCACACTCCCTGTTGCGGGTTAAGGAGTGGAAGTTCAGTGTGAAAAACCATGTATGACTGCTGTCCCCACAGTCACAGAGGATGAAGAGCACGCAGATGCACTTCATGGCGCAGGCGGTGGTTGCACAGGCACGCTAGGCCGCATTGTAGCACAGTGAAATTCACATTGCGACTTATGCTTCATTTTAAGTCGTGTACAGGGTGGGCTCCCCAGTATGCAGCAAAACCAGGCAACAGGAAAAGGACTCTAGGCAGTTGGGTTGATAAATGATTGTTTAAGTTTACCAAAACAAACAATAAGAA
Source organism: Anomaloglossus baeobatrachus (assembly GCF_048569485.1). Lineage (NCBI taxonomy): Eukaryota > Metazoa > Chordata > Amphibia > Anura > Aromobatidae > Anomaloglossus > Anomaloglossus baeobatrachus. The sequence continues at coordinate 356,426,991 of NC_134356.1, forward strand.
CCATGCATACAATTTAAATAATTGAACATTCTATTCTGTTGCCTACTACCTGCTAATCCCTCTGTGTAGCAGTAATTGTGTGTTTGTGCGTGTGTGTGTGTGTGTGTGTGTGTGTGTTTGCGAACACGACTTACTAGTGGCGCATCACAAGAGCTTCCAAGTTATCTACCTAAACATAGACAAAACACATGACCCCCCCTGAATACCCTTGTTAGCTGAAGCCTCACAGATAATGCAGATGATTACAGTGTGAATGCAAACCACACAGCTCTGCAACACAGTCATGGAAATCTTGAAAAGCAACAGTCAATGCAAACATGTGTTGCTGTCCCTCTATGATTTAAACTGTATGTGACAATTTGACAGTGCAGAGGCAGCAAGTCTTATTGTCTATATAGTCGGCCTACCCAGAACAGATATGTGTTTTGTTAATAAAACAAAGTGTTGCGTGCCCGCATTATTGTCTGGGCACAGCCTACCGTACCCGGGTACTGTGATGTCCAGTTGCCAGAAATACAGACTTTACACTCCTCTCACGGTAAACAGTATAGACAGCACCGTAAGAATGTTGGTCTGTGGCACAGGATGCTGCTCACTGACGTTACAATCCTCATCATCAAAGTACAGCACAACTCCCCTCACAATTGAACGAAGTGTTTCCGCGGTGGCTCCTTGCTGTAACAGACACCTTTAGCTTTTCCTTCTGTTCATAGACAGCATCTCCAAGTCCACCCCCGAAGAGCAATTTTCTATTGCTATAGTGACCAAAGGCAGATCCAAAAAAACAGCAGCCCCTTGTGTGTAGTCTGCAACAATGCATGCAATGAACGGCAAATAAGCATATTGCGTTGACAGTTGCTAAAGCTGAGCAATACACCTTCACGCTGTCAATTCATATCCATGTGATACTTCATGGAGGAAGTACTCAAAAGTGTGAGTTTTTGCCTTCTACTTACAGATTGTTGACAAATCTTACAGATTCCATGACTTGGGTCATCCTTTGCGATGTCCAAAAATTCACAGGCTAGGAAAGGCTTACAGCCCATGTGACCTGCATAGCCAACATGACATCTGCTCAGAGTCAAAGTTGTGGTCCAGGATTCAGTTGTTGAAATGCTTCCAGTACTTTGTCTCTGGCCAGGAAGACGCAACGTAACCTCGTCGTCAATAGCATCCTCCTCCACCTCCTCTGCTGACCTCATCGACTGGCTGACTTTGGTTTGACAGTAAGTGTTGTCTCCAACCTCATCAATAACCCTGTGTGTTTTCATTCTCCTCGTCCTGAGTCCTCCGAGACAACCTCTTCCTGCCCTGACCGAATAGTAAAGTTTTCCTTCCAATCAGGTATCTGTGCTCCTCATCATGTTCCCCATTGTCTCCACCAGGAGGATTTACTTTTTGGAAATGAGGGTGTAGATTAGGCTCAGCACCTTCTTCATCGGGGCCTGGATCCCAGTCACAAAGCTTCTGGCCATCTGCGCAGATCATTTCCCCTGTCTCATGGAACTCGCTACCTCAACACGTTAGATTATCTGCTACACACGCAAGCTTCAAACTGAATCTGAAAATTCATCTGTTCAGAAATGACTATAACCATCAATGACACCACCACCATACGTACTTGACGCTCAACCTAAACAACTACTACTGTCTCCTCCCAAAAATCCTTTAGAATGTAATCCCGCAAGGGCAGGGCCCTCTTCCCTCTGTACCAGTCTGTCTATAGTTAATTGTATATGTATTCTGTATGTAACCCCCTTCTCATGTACAGCACCATGGAATCAATGGTGCTCTATAAATCAATAATAATAAAAATAATAATAACTTCCTTGTCTGTACTCATTGCAGTTTTGGAGCAGACCTCTGATTCCCAGGCTATAGTGCGACTGAACAGCTATGCAAACTCAACCATCTCTGTCACCCCATACTCAGCAGGGCTGGTGGAAACTTGAGAGCTTTTAGGAAGCAAGTGCGATTGGATTGACACCACAGAGGAAAGGAGTATTTGGGATCTTGAAATTGGGGTGGAGGAGAGGCCACTTTATGGAGCAATTCAGATCCATTGAAGCAGCTGCTGATTTGGCCTCATCTACATTTGTTAGCGATGGTCGTGTCCATGAAAAAAGGGATCATATCAGATTATCCATGGGAAGAAGTACACCTGTTCTTTTGGATGTTATTTGTTGTTACAAAACGGTGACGCCTTAAACGCAAGTAGCCTGCTGCAGTTTCAGTTGCGCCCAGGCATCAGCTGCCATTTAGGCCTGTGCCTCAGGTTGTCCAGCTGGCTGTTTTCTCCTCCACGTCTAAGTGTGGAGAGGCAGCTAGTGTGCATGCGTGTGCCGATTTACCCCAGCCGCAGCCTAACTCCAGTGTTTCGCCTAGTGAGTATGCTCAGCCTGACTGTGCCATTCCTGAGGCTAAGTCTTCATTTCGGGCTACAGCGCATGCTCCCACACTTAGTGCGAAAAGCCTCTTTGCACAGGTACTTGCACTCCGTGCCGGGTCTAACTCCTGTGTTGCGCATAGACACCATGCTAAAGCTGATAGTCTTTTTTCAGAGACTGTATTTCATGCAACTGACCATGCTCAGGCACTTACTGCATCAGAAACTAGGTCCGGTAATGAACTCTTTGGCCCTGCCCCTGATGTGGGGGGCCCATTTAGACGACAGGGCATCAGGTGTCCTGACGATGTGGCCAGGCCACTCCCAAATGGCTTGCAGAGGCCCGCCCCTATGACTTGTCAACTCATTATTGATGGTCAGACGATGACTGGTGAGGTGTTTGGGTCATGACAGCCATGAGGTCATCATTGAAGTTGCGGTTCCAAATAGGACGCTAGTTATGCCACTCATGACGTATCACTCTGCTTTTGTCTCCATGAGGTTCATTGTGGTCCACCCTGGTTTGGGGCGGACCCAGGTTATAGAAGGGGCTGGAGACAACAAGGAGGTGCGCAGTCTTCTATTATGCTCCGAAAGAGCACACCTCCATGTGTTGAACCCATTGCGGCTTTAGGCCAGAGGTAGGAAGGGATAGGGCGTCGATGCAGGCCGCCACCACAGTTGGTAACGCAGAACGGTTAAGACCAGCTCCTGTCCTACAAGTCCTGCTTGTGCAGCCCAGTGGCATTAACAGGCCTGCTGCTGCTGATGCGCCTGCTGTTCACAGGTGTGGCCCCAATGCACACGGTCAGCGTACTGAATGGCCCCTGTGATGTTAACAGGGAGTTCCTGGGCTGGGTGGGCGTGTGGACCCTGTGACGCTAACAGGGCTCCCAGTCTCAAGATCCGAGTGGCGTCTAACTTGGTTCAGGCTACTATTAGTTTCATAGCCACACAGCTCTGTATCCTCCACCGAACCTTCCAGTTGCCAAGCTCTCCTTTTCCATCTGGGAGCACGGTGGACACTGACTGCTGATGGGGATATATACCTTTTTCTTTCTTTTCATATTAATTTTCGTTATATAGCGGTAACATAGTATATACCACCTTATCCAAATCTGCCAGTCCCACCGTAACAGATGGTGTTTCTTCATCAAATGTTACTTTTGCTTAACCACCAAACCCACGGACCAAAACTTTTTTCCCCTTTCCAACACACCTGTTCCCCTTTTCACCAGCATCTGTCCTTTTTCAACTCATTTTGTATATGACCAAAAGTGCAACTCTGCAGGGACACCGTACTCAATGCCATCTCAGCACAATAGCCAGCCCTCGGTCCCTCAGTTGTGGACAAGTAAAAGACCATTTCCTCCTATCCATGACAAAGCGTTGAGATTCACTCTGTGCAGCACTGGTGTTTAGTGGAAAAGCAGATTGAAGATTGCGTACCACCTTCTGAAGATACTCCTGTACACGTGCGTCCCTTTCTATGGCAGGAATTATTTCGCCAAATTTTGTCTTGGACCGGGGATCTAACAGTGTGGCAACCCAGTAGTTAGCATTACTTCGAATTCGTACAATCCGAGGGTCATGTTGTAGGTAGTGCAGCAAGAAGACGCTCATGTGTCTTGTGCATCCAGGAGGACAAAGTCCTTGGTGTGTTGGTGGCAGAGAGGTGAGAATCGTGCCTCCTTCCTCTGCCCTCTCCCCCCAACCTCGCACAACCGAAATGTGAGCAAGCTCTCACTCATCTTCTGAGTCTTCCATGCCCATCGCAAGTTCGTCCTCCATTTCTTCATGGCTCCTGCACCTTCCTCACCAATTTTTGCTGATACTATGCGCCCTTGTTAATCCCTATCCCCCACCATAACTGCTGCCTAGGTGCCGCTTACCGTGTGGACCTTGTAGATCTTATTATCCCTTTTGCATATGACTCCTCCTGTACTTCCTCACCTTCCTCTTGGACCAATACCTGACTCCGAATAATGCTTACAGTGTGCTCCATCATGTAGATGACCAGAATTGTCACGCTGAGAATGGCATTGCCAGTGCTAAACATCTTCGTCGACATTTGTAAACTGTGTAGAAGGGTGCATAGGTCCTTGATCTGACAACACTCCAGCAGCGTGATCTGCACCACCTCTGGATCAAGTTAGCCCAGGGAATACGTCATACCGTATTTCAGCAGGGCTCTGCGGTGCTGCCACACACGCTGCAACATGTGCAGATTCCAATTCCTGCGTGTCGGAACATCGCATTTCCGGCGTTTAACCGCCAGACCCTAAGACTTCCGGAGCGATGAAAGTTGTTGAGCTGCTGGGTGCGAAGGATGAAAGTGACCACATAGCAGCGTGCCCGCTGCACAAGGCCATGTAGGCCGGGATGGTATTTTAAAAATTGCTGGAGAATCAGATTCAACACGTGAGCCATACAAGGCCCGTGTGTCACATAGCCCTGACGAAGGGCCGCAGACAGGTTTGCATCATTGCCGCACACGGCTGTTAAGTCACCAACGTAGTCCACTCAATCAATTTGTACTCTGGTCCCAATGGGAAGACACCACACCCTTTTTTAGGCCCCTCCTGTCTGCAGACCACTGCCAGACAAAGCTATGAGCCTCTTGTTACTGTTACCCCCAGTTCAGTTTTATAAGTTTGTGTGCTTGTTACCTGACTATGTTTCCTGCTTGCTGTTTATGTACCTCGTTGGCCGATCCGCATTTCACCTCTGCTTGTTTTCTGATTAAGTCCTGGCCATCCCATTCTGTTCCTCTTCCTCAATTAATGTTTTTGACCCTGCATGACTACTATTCTCTGGAACTGCAGCCTTCCACAGGTATTGATCAACTTGGGCCCTGTGTAATTCCAAATCACTGTATAGGGGTTAAAGGGTTTCAGGGTTCTGGGTGTCCAGCTTGGTGAGTGGCTTGCCTCTAGCCTATCCTTTACAGCCCATCTGAGTGTGTCGATCCAGGCAGGCGTTACACCGTGCCCTCTGGAAAAGGCCATGTAGGCCGGGATAGTGTTTTAAAAATTGCTGGACAACCAGGTTCAACACGTGAGCCATACAAGGCACGTGTGTCACATTTTCAGACTGGTTTGCATCATTGTCGCACCCGACCTTCCCTGACTGCTGGTTGAGTGGAGACAACCATTGATGAAACTCGGTCTCACTCTCCAGAGCTAACCGTCCACAATTCCTCAGCGGTGTCTCACATTTCCCCTACATTTCAAAGTAAACATTTGACCGCCTGATGGCCTTGAGCTCTGCTGCCAGCATAGTAAGGAGGTGTGTGGGATTCCTTGGGCGCAGTTACAAGGAAGGGTGGCCTGACCACACAGGGTTTGGGCCGAGGTGGAGGACCCACACGAGGTTGAGGAGGCAGAAGCAGTGGAGGAACTTGTACATACAGAGGAAGGATTGACACACAAGTCGTGGGGACGTCAAGACTTGTACAGCAAACCCTTCTCCATCTCTCACCATAGTTACCCAGTGCCCAGTCAGCAACATGTAAATCCCCTGTCCATGCTTACTGGTCCAAGTATCTGTGTTGAAATGCACCCTGTCACACACAGAGTTTCTCAAGGAATCGGTGAGGTTGTGTGCGACCTACTGTGGTAGCGCGGGCACGCCTTTCTTGGAGAAGGAGTGACGACTGGCCATCGGCTCTTGGGGCGCTGCAATGGGCCTAAGGTCTCGAAAATCCTCGGTCTCAAAAGGGTGTAAAGGCAGCCTTTCTGTTGCCAACAAGTTACAGATGATGAAACTCAACCTCTTAGGCATGTCATGCCCTTCGAAAATCATGTAAAACATAGCGAGGGGACTCCAATCACAGTCTCCCTCGTTGCCACTAATTGTGCCACACACACCCCACTTGACTGGCATCAGTTGACCCCCCTTTTGAAAAAGGAAAAGATGCTTTGCATGAAGGACTATCAAAAATACGCGTGCCTTTCCCGTCCCCTGGCTGACCCAGGGGAAGAAAAGTCCTCTGAGAGCCATAACTTGTTCATCTTGGTTCTTTTACAAACACAGCGAGGGTACTCCAACCACAGTCTCCCTCATTGCCACTAATTGTGCCACACACACCCCACTTGACTGGCATCAGTTGATCCCCCTTTTGAAAAAGGAAAAGATGCTTTGCATGAAGCACTATCAAAAATACGCGTGCCTTTCCCGTCCCCTGGCTGACCCAGGGGAAGAAAAGTCCTCTGAGAGCCATGACTTGTTTATCTTGTTTTTTTTAGAAACACAGCGAGGGGACTCCAACCACAGTCTCCCTCGTTGCCACTAATTGTGCCACACACACCCCACTTGACTAGCATCAGTTGACCCCCCTTTTGAAAAAGAAAAAGATGCTTTGCATGAAGCACTCTCAAAAATACGCATGCCTTTCCCGTCCCCTGGCTGACCCTGGGGAAGAAAAGTCCTCTGAGAGCCATGTCCACATTGTCAGTGGACAGACACGTGTGCTTATCTGCCAGCAGACCCCCAGCAGCACTGAAGACAGGTTCCAAGAGAACGCAGGCTGCAGGACACAACAAGATCCCCAAGGCGTACGTGGCGAGCTCAGGCAATTTATCCAGATTGGAAGCCTAAAATGAGCAGGGCTCAAGTTGCTCAGTAATGGCATCGATGTTCCCTTGCATATACTCATATCTGTGTCTCCTCCTCTTTTTCCTTGTCCAGCTCCTTTGTTTTTGCATGAGTATATGTCCTTGTCACTTTCCCATGTGTTTGTGTTGTGTTGTGAGCTGTTTGCCACCTTTTGGACACCTTTGAGGGTGTTTTGTAGGTGTTTTTATGTGATTGTGATTGCCTGCCATTGTTTCCTATGCGGTTCGAGTTCGGTTCGTCGAACGTTCGGCGAACCGACCTCGAGCCGAACCGGGACCGGTTCGCTCATCTCTATTTGTGACTCAGATTCAGGCCCTGATGACCAAGTTTCTGAGCATAATGTACACCCTCATTTCTAAACTGTAACACCTGTTGGTGGAGACAATGAGGAACATACTGATGATGATGAGACACAGATACCAGATTGGGATGACAACTTAACTATTCAGTCAGGGCAGGAAAAGGTTAGGTCTGAGGGCGAAGGGAGTGCAAACACAACGCTTGATGATGAAGTTCTAGATCCCACTTACTGTCAACACTCAGTCGGGCACTCGAGGAGGTCACCAGAAGCGGTGGAAGAGGATGCAACTGACGATGAAGTTACCTTGCGCCTTCCTGGACAGAGTCGGAGTACTGAAAGCACATCTACAAGTGCATCCTCAGCCACCACTCTGCCTCTGAGCACAAGTCGGGGTGGCTCTGCAGGTCGCATGTCCTCTAAGCCTTGCCTAGCCTGGTCCTTTTTTGACCTTTCAAAGGATCTCCCAAATCATGTGATCTGTAAAATTTGTTGGCAATCTATAAGTAGAGACCAAAACCTCACCAGTTTGACAACTTCTTCCATGAAACGTCACATGAATAACAAGCATAAGTCCCAGTGGGAAGCTCATCGTGCTGTAATGCGGTCTAGCGGAGCGGGCCATCCACCACCTGCCCCTTCCAGTGCATGCGCGCACTCTTCATCTTCTAGGACTTTGGGGACAGCTGTCAGACCTATTCTTAACGCAGACCTTCCACCACTTTAACCACAACAGGCAGTTTGCTTGGTAGGTCGTCAGTTGGTTTGGAAGGGGAAACAAGTGCTGGTGTACAGCTCTCTCAGACATCGAGAGCACCAACTTTGGATGAAGGCAACATCATGTCTCCGCCTGCACTTTCCTCACCGACCAGCAGTTTTGTAGGGACACCCTACTCACCACCGTCTCCACACTGCAGCCAGATCTCGGTCCCTCAGATGAGGAAAAATAAAAGGCCATTTCCTCCGAGCCATGACAAAGCTAAGAGGTTGACTTTATCTCTCTATAAGCTCTTGGCTACCGTAATGCTGTCTTTCCGCCTGATGGACACAGAGAATTTTCGAGACCTTATGTCCGTCGCAGTGCCCCAGTACCAGATGCCCAGTTGCCACCACTTCTCCAAGAAAGGTGCGCCTGCGCTACACCAGCATGTCGCACACAACATCACCGCTTCCTTAATAAACTCTGTGTGTGACCGGGTGTATTATACCACCGATACTTGGACAAGTAAGCATGGACAGGGGTGTTACATGTCGCTGACTGGGCACTGGGTAACTATGGTGATAGATGGATAAGGGTCTGCTGAACAAGTCTTGCCGTCCCCACGACTTGTGCGTCAATCCTCTGTATGTCGAAGTTTCTCCACTACTTCAGCCTCCTCAACCTCGTCGGGGTCCTCCACCTCCACCCCAAGCCTGCCTGGTCAGGCAACCCGCCTTGCAACTGCGCACAAGGAATCCTGCACACCTCCTTACTATGCTGGCAGCAGAGCTCAACGGCATCAGGCGGTCTTTAGCTTGAAATGTCTTGGAAATAAGAGTCACACAGCGGATGAGTTGTGGTCAGCTCTGCAGTCCGAGTTTTGTAAATGGTTGTCTCCACTCAACCTGCAGCCAGGGAAGGCCGTGTGCGACAAAGCTGCAAACCTGGGTGCAGCTATTCACCGGGGCAATGTGACACACTTGCCTTGTATGCCTCACATGTTGAACCTTGTTGTCCAGCAATTTTTAACCCACTATCCCAGCCTAGATGAGCTTCTGCATTGGCACGGTCACTCTCTGCTCACTTCCGCCGTTCAACCGCCGCAGCTGACCAACCTGCATCGCTCCAGAAGTCTTTCGGCCTGCTGGTTGCCTGAAATGCGATGTGGCGACACGCTGGAATTCGACTCTCCACATGTTACAGCGACTATGGCAGCACCGCCGAGCCCTGGTGCTACATGTTATGACGTATAGCCTGGGCCAACGAGATGCAGAGGTGGGGTAGATCACACTGATGGAGTGGTCTCAGATCAAGGACATATGCACACTTCTGCACAGTTTCGAGATGGCGACGAATATGTTTAGCGCTGACAATGCCATTATCAGCATGACAATTCCAGTCATTTACATGCTGGAGCACACGCTAAACACTATTCGGAGTCAGACGGTGAGACAAGAGGAAGGGGAGGAAGTACAGGAGGATCCATATGCGCAAGGGATGCCAACATGTACAAGGTCCAGATGTTAATCATCACCAAGGCAGCAGGCATGGGACGGTGGGGGAGAGGGATTAACAAGGGCGCATGGTAGCAGCCAAAATGTTGAGGAAGGTGCAGGAGACCAGGAAGAAAGGGAGGACGAACTATCGATGGACATGGAAGACTCAGCAGATGAGGGAGACCTTGATCAAATTTCGGTTGAAAGAGGTTGGGGAGATGTCAGAGGAAGAAGACACGGTTAGCACCTCTATGCCACAAACACAGCGAGGAATTGGTCCACATGGATGCACAAGACACATGAGCGCCTTCTTGCTGCACTACTTACAACATGACCCTCGGATTGTCAAAATTAGAAGCGATGATGATTACTGGGTTTCCACACTATTAGATCCCCAGTACAAGTCCAAATTTTGTGAAATAATTCCAGCCATAGAAAGGGACGCATGTATGCAGAAGTATCAGCAGAAGCTGATCTTAGCTTGGCTTTTCCAGCAAACACCAGTGGTGCACGGAGTGAATCTCCCAATTGTAACTTGACAAACATGGGACTGTTTCATCATCAACAGTCTAACCATACCAGCAGCACCGTTTCTGGTGCTGGTAACAGCAATTTTATTGAATCATTTCTTAATTTTTTTAGACCATACTTTGCAAGGCCACCAGAGACAACAAGTCTGACACATAGTCAACGGCTGCAGAGGATGATACAGGAGTATCTCCAAATGAACATCGATGCCATGACTTTGCAACTGGAGCCTTGCTCATTTTGGGCTTCAAATCTTGAAAAATGGCCTGAGCTCTCCACTTATGCCTTGGAGATTTTGTCGTGTCCCGCAGCCAGCGTTGTCTCTGAGCGTGTCTTCAATGCTGCTGGGTGTGTGCTGACAGAAAAGCGCACGCGTCTGTCCAGTGACAATGTGGACAGACTAACGTTCATCAAGATGAACAAGTCATGGATCCGCAAGGACTTTACTACCCCTGTGTCATCCTTGGGAAAGTAAAGGCTCGTGGATTTGGAATGTGCTTGATGCTAATGTACCTGTCAAGTTTGCAACTGGGACACAAGTGCTGCCACTTAAGTGGTGTCTGTGTGGCCCAATTTTTGGAAAAAAGGGAGACTCTGCTTGGAGTCCCCTTGCAGTGTTTTTAAAAATGATCCAAGATGAACAGATCTGAAATCAGCAAAGACTTTGCTACCTACCCCGGTGTCATCCCGGAGACAGTTAAGGCTGGCGTATTTTTAAATGTGCTTGATGCAAATCTACCTGTCAAGTTTGCAACTGGGGCACAAGTGCTGCCACTGAAGTGGAGTCTGTGGGGCACAATTTTTGGAAAAAAGGGAGACTCTGCTTGGAGCCCCTTGCGTTGTTTTTAAAAATGAGCCAAGATGAACAAGTCATGGTTCAGCAAAGACTTTGCTACCTACCCCGGTGTCATCCTGGGGACAGTTAAGGCTGGCGTATTTTTGAATGTGCTTGATGCAAATCAACCTGTCCAGTTTGCAACTGGGGCACAAGTGCTGCCACTGAAGTGGTGTCTGTGGGGCCCAATTTTTGGAAAAAAGGGAGACTCTGCTTGGAGTCCCTTTGCTGTACTTTTAAAAATGATCCAAGATGAACAAATCATGAATCAGCAAAGCCTTTGCTACCTACCCCGGTGTCATCCCGGGGACAGTTCAGGCTGCCGTATTTTGGAATGTGCTTGATGCAAATCAACCTGTCCAGTTGGCAACTGGGGCACAAGTGCTGCCACTGAAATGGTGTCTGTGGGGCCCAATTTTTGGAAAAAAGGGAGACTCTGCTTGGAGTCCCCTTGCGTTGTTTTTAAAAATGAGCCAAGATGAACAGATCTGGGATGAGCAAAGACTTTGGTACCTACCCCGATGTCATCCAAGGGACAGTTAAGGCTGGCGTATTTTTGAATGTGCTTGATGCAAATCAACCTGTCCAGTTTGCAACTGGGGCACAAGTGCTGCTACTAAAGCTGTGTCTGTGGGGCCAATTTTTTGGAAAAAATGGAGACTCTGCTTGGAGTCCCCTTGCGTTGTTTTTAAAAAATGAGCCAAGATGAACAAGTCATGGTTCAGCAAAGTCTTTGCTACCTACCCCGGTGTCATCCTGGGGACAGTTAAGGGTGGTGTATTTTTGAATGTGCTTGATGCAAATCAACCTGTGCAGTTTGCAACTGGGGCACAAGTGCTGCCACTGAAGTGGTGTCTGTGGGGCCCAATTTTTGGAAAAATGGAGACTCTGCTTTGAGACCCCTTGCGTTGTTTTTAAAAGTGAGCCAAGATGAACAAGTCATGGTTCAGCAAAGACTTTGCTACCTACCCCAGTGTCATCCTGGGGATAGTTTGGCTGGCGTATTTTTGAATGTGCTTGATGCAAATCAACCTGTCCAGTTTGCAACTGGGGCACAAGTGCTGCCACTGAAGTGGTGTCTTTGGGGCCCAATTTTTGGAAAAATGGGAGACTCTGCTTGGAGTCCCCTTGCAGTGTTTTTAACCCCTTCACGACCTTGAACGGATCTATCCGTCAAGGATCGTGTCCCGTTAAGCCCCGCCCCCTGTGGCGGGCAGACGGCGGCGGTCGGCACACATATCAGCTGTTTTTAACAGCTGACATGTGTGCCTGCATGTTGCGAGTGCAATCGCTTCCACTCGCAACATTTAACCCCTTAAATCTCGCTGCCAAAATCTGGCAGCGAGATCTATATGCGCGCGGCCATGTTTTTTACTTACCGCCGCCCCCACCGGAAGTCACGTGAGTGATCACATGACGTTCGGTGGTTGCCATCGTATCACAGGGTCATGCGGTGACGCCTGCAGCTACGAAGTTTCACTTTCGTTTTTCCTCGGCACAGAGCAGAGGGAAACCGGAAGTGACTGAATCTGCTGTTTACAGCTGTATAGCTGTGATCAGCAGATAGATAATAGCGATCGGCTTGCTGATCGCTATAGCCCCTTAGGGGGACTAGTAAAATAAAAAAAAAAGTAAAAAAAAAGTTTTAAAAAATGAAAAAAAAAACCAAACCTAAAAGTTCAAATCACCCCCCTTTCACCCCATTGAAAATTTAAGGGTTAAAAAATAAATAAATACACATATTTGGTATCACCGCATTCAGAAATGCCCGATCTATCAAAATATAAAATCAATTAATCTGATTGGTAAACGGCGTAGTGGCAAAAAAATTCCAAACGCCAAAATTACGTTTTTTGGTTGCCGCATGTTTTACGCAAAATGCAATAGCAAGCGATCAAAACGTAGCATCTGCGCAAAAATGGTACCATTAAAAATGTTAGCTCGCTACGCAAAAAATAAGCTGTCACTGAGCCATAAATCCCAAAAAATGAGAACGCTACGTGTTTCGGGAAATGGCGCAAAACGTGTGCCACTTTTATTGGACAAACTTGTGATTTTATTTAACCCCTTAGATACAAGCAAACCTATACATGTTTGGTGTCTGCAAACTTGCACCAACCTGAGGCATCACATACATACATCAGTTTTATCATATAGTGAACACGGTGAATAAAACATCCCAAAAAGTATTGTGCGATCACACTTTTTTTGCAGTTTTTCCACACTTGGAATTTTTTTGCTGTTTTCCAGTACAATATATTGTAAAATCTATGGTTTCATTTAAAAGTACAACTCGTCCCGCAAAAAAAAGCCCTCATATGGCAAGACTGACGGAATAATAAAAAAGTTACGACTCTTGGAAGAAAAGGAGCAAAAAACAAAAACGCAAAAACGGAAAGTGCCCGGGGGCTGAAGGGGTTAAAAATGATCCAAGATGAACAAATCATGGATCAGCAAAGACTTTGCTACCTACCCTGGTGTCATCCCAGGGACAGTTAAGGCTGGCGTATTTTTGAATGTGCTTGATGCAAATCTACCTGTCAAGTTTGCAACTTGGGCACAAGTGGTGCCACTGAAGGGGTGTCTGTGTGGCTCAATGTTTGGAAAAAATGGCAGACTCTGCTTGGAGTACCTTGCTGTGTTTTACATGATTTTAGAAGGGCATGCTATGCCTATATCTGTCTCCTCCTCTTTTTCCTCGTCCAGCTGTTTAGTTTTCGCATGGTTTTTTGTCCTTGTCACTTTCCCATGTGTTTGTGTTGTCTTGGGAGTTGTTTGTCACCTTTTGGACACCTTTGAGGGTGTTTTCCAGGTGTTTTTAGGTGTTTGTGATTGCCTCCCATTGTTTTCAATGGGGTTCGAGAGGTTCGTCGAACGGTTCGCCGAACCGAACTTGAATGCGGCCTCCGATTGACGAACCGAACTCGAGCCTCTAGAGGTTCGCTCATCTCTAGTGGCTGCACATGTTGCCCCAATGGCATGTCTGCCCCTGAGCTCCAGATACTCAGGCACCATCCTCTCAAGTTGTTCACTATGTGTCAGACTTATATCCAATTTTGCTAATGGTGGGATGGTCTAAAAAATATGTGCCACAACTCACAGAAATTGTTTTTACCACTTAAACTGCTGCTAATGTTTCTGCAATGTTTATTTGACATTCCTGGAGTTTGAAGTCTAGAACTGTGGTGCACACTGTGTGCCTCGTTGCTGCTTGAGGAAAACCACTCTTAAAATTGTGTACAAGCTTGTTTTAATGCTCCAGCATGCGCGTGTCCTTTCCAGGTGGGAAGTATCTGGCAAAATTTACTCTTGTATCATGGATTTAACAGAGTGGCAACCCAGTAGTTGGCACCATTTCTAATCATAACAATATGAGCATAATGTTGCAGATAATGCAGCAAGAAGGCGCTCATGTGTTGGATGCGTCTATGAGGTCAAAGTCCATGGTGTGTTGGTGGCGTGATAACACTCAAACTTGATTTCTCCACCTACTCCATCATTGTTAAATGAAAATGTCTGTTTTCTACTCTTTATTTCTTTAATAATTTTCTCTTTTTATGTGTCTCAGATTTGCTTTTGGGGAACATCAGGGGACATCGCTATGCATTATGGTGGACTTTAAAAAATAAATAAATAAATAAAAAATTAAATGGTGAATGAGAGCTGTAGTTGGAAGGTTTGTTCTACAACCTCACTTTCATCCTCTCTGTTTTCCATACTCCTTGCCCTGACAATCATTCTCCCTCTCTTTTTGCCCTGACAGTACAGTATAGTATGTGCGTGACTCAGCTATCTGGTGACGTCTGGTGATGAGGGTCTTTATTCTGAACAGACCCTACTTCTTCCGGCCATGGATCCAAATGACAAAGATTTTGGGCACCATTGCAGATGCTTTCCTCCTCTTGTGCCTGTTCTTCTTTGGAGCAGAGCTCTGATACCCATGGAAAAGAATGTGTGAACAGCTCTGCAGAGTCATCAGTTTGTGTTTTTCCACAGTCAGTTGGGCGGATAGAGAGCTGTGAAATGAGGGGAAACAAGAGTAATTGTGGTTCCACCTCTGAAGAATGTACTGTGTCTGATGTCAAGAAGCAGAGGCCACTTGATGCACTGTTTGCCATACAATGTAGCACATGCCCTTTCTCGGCCTCATGTACAAGTCTTACCACTATGCGGCTGCCAAAGAAAGGGAGTGGAGTAGCCCATTCACAAACAGAAGTGGACAGTTGTCTTTGGAAAGGATGAGCTGGTGATTGTTCAGTAGAGCTTTCAGTAACTTTACCATGTACTCCACGTACAACTCAAACACCTCACCTATTCCCCCAATGCATTTTAATATAAACACTGATTGCGATGAGACCTGGCTACAGTACGAAGGTTGGGAGGATTCTCTTTGCACTGCTAGAATGGAGGGTCACATTAAGGGAGAGGTTGAGGGCACAGATGGAGGACATTGAGGTGGTGGAGAAAACAGAAGTGGAGAGATTTAAAGACTTGAGGATGTCTTTTGTCTTTATTTCTTTAATAATTTTCTCTTTTATGTCTTTCAGGTTTGCTTTTGGGGAATGTCGGGGGTTATGGCTGTGGACTGCGGTGGACCTTTTTGAAAAAAAAATTAAAAGTTGAATGAGGGATGTACGGTGGGGGGGCTTGTTCTACACCCTCATTGTCATCCTCTTTGTTGGCCCATTCTGTCTAAAAAACTATAGAAGGTCAATCAACATAGTTAGGTATTGAAGCTAAATAGTTTAAAATTATGTTTATTTTTGTTTGTCTTAGAGTGCTGATTTGTCTAGTTTTAAGCAGTTTTTAGGCCCCTTCAAGGTGTTGTCTTTGCCTCTTTTTTTGCCTCCCTTTGGATTCAATGGGTTTGGCTAAGATCCTCGATCGGATCGGATCGTTAATCTCATTGACGAATCCAGGTGAGTTTGGCAATCCCAAACCAATCTGATCCTCGGCAGGATTTCTCATCCCTAATGCTGACTAACACAGATTTAGACAAATTTGTGAACAATATTTGAGAGAAAAATGCCTTTTATGTACATAGAAAAAGTCTTAGATCTTTGAGTTCATCTCATTAAAAATGGGAGCAAAAACAAAAGTTTAGCATTTATATTTTTGTTCAGTGTTCAATGTGATCCCTGCCTATAGAAATGCTGGGATCAATTTAAATTGAAACAAAGGTGTCATCTGTGAGCATACAAAATATGATATAAGCTATAAGTTCCCCTTCAGTTATTCTTATGGCACCCAAACACAAAACACATGTTTTTATAAACAGGAAATTTTATTTTGACTGACATTTTTAATACTGTTTTCAATTTTCCAGGCCCCTAAGTTTTTAAATAATCTACCACAAATTGTCTCACGGATGTGTAAATACAAGATATCATTCACTTAGAACATCTGCATACAAGGATTTCTTATTTTATATTGACAATTAGGTTGTGTCAAGTCTGTACATAGAATTCTGTAATTATTCCATGCAAACGCATAATCTACTGACTAACTGCAAATTTGTGCTCGGTAGGGAACTTACAGAAATTCATTAGAGAGATAGAGTTGAAAAATATGTATAGAAAGATCCTAATTAAAAAAGATCAATCAGCTCTAATGATACTAAAGAAAAAGAAACATGTAAACTAATTATTTCTAAATAATTAGTTCAAGTCAGTGTAGAATAAACCGAAGCAAAGTTAACATTTTTGAAAAAACACAACCAAATTATATAAGACAGAGTGGCAACAAAATAAAAAAACTAAAATGAATGGTACAAAGCAATGTTAATAACTTCCTGCCATGTTGATATTATAAATAATATAGCCATACACTGCCATAAGAAAACACCAAAAGATACATTTCCTGCTTATTGATTTACAACCAAATGTTCTAGCAATTTTATAGGTTTGTAGAATTTACTCATGAGAAATTGGATAATGCACCCACACTGTAAATAACAAGAATTTTAGTGGAGTTATGGGTCCATAGAAAGTCACAAACCCCATATTGAGAACTCTTGAGCATATTTGAATTTAAAGCTGGGTTGATTATGCCTATACTAATCAGGCTATGAATTTTCTTAAAGATATTGTTTCATATTGCTTATGAAAGGTATTACAATGCTGAAATGCAGATATTACTACATAGTAAAATTTCTATTTGTATTACTGCAGTAAAAGTGGACTTCTTTCTACATCCTAATAACTTGGCTTGACAGAAATAAGCCAAGTTGTTTTTACATGATGTATAGCAGGATTGTATACTGATGATAGTTACAATATACTTTTAGAATTGTATTCCTCCTACTGTTGAAACTTAATTCTTCCTTGTCATCTAGCACTTAATTGACTTGATTCACTAGATTTTTATGGAGGTATATCTTGCACTCAACTGCATGATAAAGATACAGTACATGACTGATAAAGTTGTACATATATGTTTATTTTAATGATGATAGGGGAATTAACCACCGTAGGAAAAAATGTATTAAAATGCCACTATACACACTAGATCTACAGTCAATACAACCAAAATCAATGGGTTTGGACACATTTTATCCAACATGTGTTAAATGCTGAAGAGCAGAACCGCAGATACCAAGTTCCATTTCGGAATTGATCCCGGATGTCTGCCCAGACGAGACAGTCATAATATAGGAATCAGAATACGGCGCTTTAAAATGGTGATAGAAGGGATAGGGGGATTAGAATTTTCACATTATACTTACCAGTCTCCCACGAGACTGTAAGGCTGCTTTCAGGGAAGCTCATTATCCTTCAAACATATGCACTGCTTACTCCTACCACAGGCATTTCAGGCATCTCTGATTAGTTACAGCCAGATTTTCCCCCACCCTGTGTGACAGTGTGTCTGCCTGCTTTCACAGTGTGTGTTTCTGTAATGCAAAAATAAATATATAAATTAGAGTAGGGCCCCCCATATTAGGATACCTAGCACAGATAAAGCATATGGCTACAGGTTGCAGCCACTAGCCGTGCGTTTATCCTGGCTGTGTATCAAAATATGAGGGACTGCATATGGCTTTTTTTAATTATTAAATAAATACTTAGAAAAAATGGCATGCTGTCCCCAATTTTGATGCCCAGTCATGATAAAGCTGATAGCTAGGGGTTGGTATTCTCAGGCTAGGCAGGACTCATGGTTATTGGGCCCCAGCCTAAAAATAGCAGCTTGTAGACACCCAGGATTGTCACATCTATTCTATACAACGATCCCGGCACTTTACCAGGCTAATCCCGATTGCTCTGGTGCGCTGGTAATCGGGGTAATATGGGGTTAATGACAGCTCACAGCTGCAACTAAGCCCTAGATTAGTAATGGGAGGCATATATGAGACTCCCCTTACTAATTTGTAAGTGAAATGAAATAAACACAAACACCCCAAAATAACTTATTTGAAATAAAATACTAAAAAAACACCCTCTTTTTCCACTTTATTAAACCCAAAACACCCAGTTCTGATGTAATCCACAGGAGGTCCAACGAAGATTAAAGCTCTACTACATCTGAAGTGATATTGAGTAGTCATAGAACATGACAACCCGCTGTGAGCTTCAGGTAGAGAATGTCTAAGCCATGCGATGAGTGGTGACGTCACTCAGGTTATTTGCGGTCAATGGTGGAGATTCCTATGGTCCTCCACCTGTGATCGTAGGTAACCTGAACACAGGTGACCTCATAAAAGCATCCCCAAAAGTAGTGTTACAGCCATACCGAAGACTCGGTAAGTATACCGCATTTCTCTAAACAGCCTATCCCTTCTACCACCTTTTTAAGTGTTGGATTCTGGTCCCCATTGACTAATGCCGGCATCACACAGTACGATATATCGGGCGATATGTCGTCAGGGTCACATCGTTAGTGACGCACATCTGCATCGATAGACATATCGTACCGTGTGACACCTCGGAACAACTGTGAACGAGCAAAAATACTCACCTTATCATAGCTTGTTGACACGTCATTCATTTTCAAAATGTTGGTTCTCCTTCTGTGCCCCGGTTGTTCATTGTTCCCGGGGCAGCACACGTCGCTCCGTGTGACACCCCGGGAACGACGAACACAGATTACCTGCGTCCCGCCGGCAATGCGGAAGGAAGGAGGTGGGATGTTTACGTCCCGCTCATCTCCGCCCCTCCGCTTCTATCGGTCCGCCAAAGTGTGACGTCGCTGTGACGCCAAACATCCCTCTACCTTCAGGAAGAGAATGTTCGCCGCCCACAGCGACGTCGTTAGGGAGGTAAGTACATGTGATGGTGTAAACGACTTTGTGTGCCACGGGCAACTAATTGCCCGTGACGCACAAACGATGGGGGCGGGTACGATCGCTCGTGCGATCGCACGATAGATCGTCCCATGTGACGCCGGCATTAGGCTGAGTGAACACATTGCTTTTTTCATGCTTTTTTCCTTGCAGATTTTAATCAATACTGCAAGGATAAAAGCTTCCCAGCAGAGTCTATGAAAATCCTGAAGTGCTGTGCACACATTGCTTCTTTTTTTCCTTCCAGATTTTGTTTCAGAAATAAAAAGCAGCATAGCAATTCTTTCCTGATTTTTTCCTGTGTTTTCCCTATCTCAATAGATTAAAAAAGCATGAAAAAATGAATGAAAAGAAGCATGAAAAGAAGCATGATGAAAGCAGGAAAAGAAGCATAAAAACACCTTTTTTAGCAGCTTTTGTTCTTCCAAAACATACTTTTTTGTGCAGAAACAAATCTGCTACATGCACATATAGTATTATATGGTGACTGGCATCCAGCCAGATATTCGAGATCAATTCCAGACTGGAACAGTTTTGTTGTTTTTTTTTGTTTTTTTTTAAAACCCGGTTATACCCCAGTATCTGTGCGTCCGCCCATCACTAGTCAAGGAAAGATTTGTGAATAAGATATCCTATTAATAAATATAGAGCACTGTAGGGTGTGCCGCTGCTTATAACTCTCATAATCAATATTTGTAGACTCCTTAAATAATTTCTGCATCTCCAGAATAATAAAAAACACACAAAAATATACTTAAATTTTTTAGTAGCCAAATTCTTTATAAAAATGTATATTTCCAATTATCAAATCATATATTATTATTCTAAACCAGGGGTGGGGAACCTCCGGCCCACGGGCCGCATCCGGCCCATGATGACCTTTTATGCGGCCCCCGGGAAGATTCCTGGGAGCTGCAGTGCCAGGGCCGCCGCTGTGGTCTGGTAGGCTGCTGGCCCTTTAAATCACCACATGCACCGCTGTCCAGTGTCAGCATGCTTAGTGGTGTGTGCCCGCCCCTCTACTCTCCAGAGCGATGTGCCCACCGCTCTTCTCTGTTCTCCTGAGCGGTGTGCCTGCTCCTCTGCTCTCCGTAGCGATGTGCCCACCCATCTGCTTTCTGGAGTGGTGTGCCCACCTCTCTCCCTTCCAGCGCTGTGTGTTTGGCGCCTGCACACCGGCGCCTGCCCTCTTTCCGCTCTGTGCCCCATCCAGTACACCCCCAGAGTTGTGTGTAGTGCTCAGTGATGTCTCCACTCCCCCTCACCCATGGTGGATATCATCCCAGGTTTGTGTCCCCCCAGTGATGTCAGGGCTCTGCAAGTGCTGTGTAAAGTCCCCCCAGTGCTGTGTAGCCCCCCCATACCGTGTGCCCTCCCAATGCTGTGTTTCATCCCCAGTGTTGTGTTCCCCCAGTAATGTCTGTGCTCTGAAAGTGCTGTCCATGCCCCCAGTCCCTCCAGTAATGTCTCTGCCCCCACAGTGATGTATCTGCCCCAGTCCCTATTATTATTATTATTATTATTTATTTATTAGTATTATTTATTATTATAGGGCCATCAATTCCATGGCGCTTTACATGTGAACGGGGTATACATAATAGGGACAAGTACAATAATCATAACAATACAAGGCACAAACTGGTACAGGAGGATAGAGGTCCCTGCCCGCGAGGGCTCACAGTCTACAAGGGATAGGTGAGGATACAGTAGGTTAGGGTAGAACTGATTGTGCGGCGCTGTATCAGTCTGAGGGTTACGGCAGGTTGTAGGCTTGTCGGAAGAGGTGGGTCTTCAGTTTCTTTTTGAAGCTTGTCAAGGTAGGTGAGAGTCTGATGTGTTGTGGCAGAGCATTCCAGAGTATGGGAGGCACAGGAGAAATCTTGGATGCAATAGTGGGAAGAGGAGATGAGAGGGGAGTAGAGAAGGAGATCTTTTGCGGATCGAAGGTTACGTGCAGGTAAGTACCAGGAGACTAGGTCACAGATGTAGGGGGGAGACAGGTTGTGGATGGCTTTGTAGGTCATGGTTAGTGTTTTGAACTGGAGTTGTTGGGCAATGGGAAGCCAATGAAGGGATTGGCAGAGAGTAGAGGTTGAGGAGTAGCGGGGGGACAGGGTGGATTAGCCGGGCAGCATAGTTTAGAATAGATTGTAGGGGTGCGAGACTGTTAAACGGGAGGCCACAGAGCAGGAGGTTGCAATAATCTAGGCGGGAGATAATAAGGGCATGTGCTAGGGTTTTTGCAGCTTCTTGGTAAAGGAATCCCTCCAGTGATGACTCTGCCCCCAGTTATGTCTCTGCCCCCAGTGATGTCTCTGCCCCCCATTGATATCTCTGCCCCCCAGTGATGTCTCTGCCCCAGCCCATCTTGTGATGTCTATGCCCCCAGCCCCTCTTGTGATGTGTGTGCCCCCAGCCCCTCTTGTGTTGTGTATGCCCACTCAGCCCCTCTTGCATTGTGTATGCCCGTCAGCCTCTCTTGTATTGTGTATGCCCCAGCGTCTCCTGTGATGTGTTTGCCTCCAGTGGCTCCTGTGATGTGTATGCCCCAGCATCTCCTGTGATGTGTATGCCCCAACATGTCCTGTTATGTGTATGCCCCAGCGTCTCCTGTGACTTATACATAACATTGAAGATGCTGGGGAATATACATTACAGGAAGTGCTGGGGGCATACACAACACAGGAGTGGCTAGGGGCAAATACAGTCATATGAAAAAGTTTGGGCACCCCTATTAATGTTAACCTTTTTTCTTTATAACAATTTGGGTTTTTGCAGCAGCTATTTCAGTTTTATATATCTAATAACTGATGGACTGAGTAATATTTCTGGATTGAAATGAGGTTTATTGTACTAACAGAAAATGTGAAATCAGCGTTTAAACAAAATTTGACCCGTGCAAAAGTATGGGCACCCTTTTTAATTTCTTGATTTGAATACTACTAGCTAGTTTTTACTGACTTACTGAAGTACTAAATTGGTTTTGTAACCTCATTGAGCTTTGAACTTCATAGGCATGTGTATCCAATCATGAGAAAAGGTATTTAAGGTGGCCACTTGCAAGTATTTCTCCTATGTGAATCTCCTATGAAGAGTGCCATCATGGGCTCCTCAAAACAACTCTCAAATGATCTGAAAACAAAGACTATTCAACATAGTTGTTCAGGGGAAGGTACAAAAAGTTGTCTCAGAGATTTAAAGTGTCAGTTTCCACTGTGAGGAAAATAGTAAGGAAATAGAAGAACACAGGTACAGTTCTTGTTAAGCCCAAAAGTGGCAAGCCAAGAAAAATATCAGAAAGGCAGAGAAGAAGAATGGTGAGAACAGTCAAGGACAATCCACAGACCACCTCCAAAGACCTGCAGCATCATCTTGCTGCAGATGGTGTCAATGTGCATCGGTCAACAATACAGAGCACGTTGCACAAGGAGAAGCTGTATGGGAGAGTGATGCGAAAGAAGCCGTTTCTGCAAGCACGCCACAAACAGAGTCGCCTGAGGTATGCAAAAGCACATTTGGACAAGCCAGTGACATTTTGGAAGAAGGTCCTGTAGACTGATGAAACAAAGATTGAGTTGTTTGGTCATACAAAACGACGTTATGCATGGAGGCAAAAAACCACGGCATTCCAAGAAAAGTATTTGCTACCCACAGTAAAATTTGGTGGAGGTTCCATCATGCTTTGGGGCTGTGTGGCCAATGCCGGCACCGGGAATCTTGTTAAAGTTGAGGGTTGCATAGACTCAACTCAGTATCAGCATATTCTTGACAATAATGTGCAAGAATCAGTGACGAAGTTGAAGTTACGCAGGGGATGGATATTTCAGCAAGAAAATTATCCAAAACACCGCTCCAAATCTACTCAGACATTCATGCAGAGGAACAATTACAATGTTCTGGAATGGCCATCCCAGTCCCCAGACCTGAATATCATTGAAAATCTGTGGGATGATGTGAAGTGGCGGTCCATGCTCGGCGACCATCAAACTTAACTGATCTGAAATTGTTTTGTAAACAGGAATGGTCAAATATACCTTCATCCAGGAACTCATTAAAAGCTACAGGAAGCCACTAGAGGCTGTGATTTTCGCAAAAGGAGGATCTACAAAATATTAATGTCACTTTTATGTTGAGGTGCCCATACTTTTGCACCTGTCAATTTTTGTTTAAATGCAGATTGCACATTTTCTGTTAGTACAATAAACCTCATTTCAATCCAGAAATATTACTCAGTCCATCAGTTATTAGATATATGAAACTGAAATAGCTGTTGCAAAAAGCCAAATTGTTATAAAGAAAAAAGGTTAACATTACTAGGGGTGCCCAAACTTTTTCATATGACTGTACATTACAGGAGGGGCTGGGGGCATTTACATTACAGGAGGGGCTAGGGGCATTTACATTACAGGAGGGGCTGGGGGCATATATATATGTCCCCAGACCCTCATGTGATGTATGTGCTCCCAGTGTCTCCTGTGATGTATATACAGCAGTCCCAGCATCTCCTATCTAATAGACAAAAGAAAAGAAAAATATGATCAAAAAATCCATATAATGGGGGCGTGGCTGACTATGGAGGTGTAGGGCCGCATTTTTTGGAGCTCCTGAAGCACATTAACAAATCCACCGGCATCCACTGAAATTATGGGCAAATCGACCAGAAAAACAAGGGCCCGAGCATCCTCACAACCCCCGACCACTAAAGGGGATATTGCTCTGCTCCTCACCCATCCAAATCCCCCTCACCGGGAGTCCCGGGATTTCCCGCCGGCGGCACCAGGAGGAGTTCTGCCACGAGGCATCCACACAGAGGAGCCTTCGCCCCCTGGGATCGACCACCGAGCCCCCATGCAGCCCCCAGCAGCCCAGACACCATTGACCTCCGCTGATCCTGAGACCCTCCGGCAGCTGACCACGCAATCGGAAGATGGAGGAGAAGTAGTGGGGCAGGATGGCGGCTCTCCACGTGGCAGCGCGGATAGGAGCGTGGCTGTGCCCGCGCTCCCACAGAATGAAGCAGCCAGCAGAGAGACGGAGGGAAATCCCCAGCCACAGAGTGAAACTCAGCGGCAGCAGGATCGCGCCCACAGATGGGACAGCGAGGAGAGCAGGCAGGACGTGACGGCTCTGGATAAAGTGAGGCGCGGGGGGGAGGGAATGACTGTGCTTCCCCCATCCACTCTGCGGGAGACCGCAGTGTCATTCACACCTCCCCAATACGCTCATCAAGGGAGAAGAAAGTGCATGAACGGTCACCGGGGAGTGGAAGTACCCCCATAAACATAGGTTCCCCCCCTTACCCTGCACCCATGGGAACGAATCACAGGTGGGGCAGAGACTGGGGGGGGGATCGCTGTCCCTCGGTACCCTGCACCCATCCACAGAGATGCCTGCTTTGTATCAACAAATGCCCAACACAGTTACTGGGGCCCCTGAGATGACTCCACAGGAGCCCATGACAAAGGGGCTGTGGTCTGACCCCCCCGTCCCACACTCCACTGAATCCTCAGCTAGGTGGTCGACGGGATCTTCTTGGCTCTCGGCTTCCCCCAGAGATGGAGGTGAGGCAGAGGCCGAGATGTAAGCAGCATCACTCCGAAAAGGGGCACAGAGGGCAATAATGACCCCAGACCACAGGGGTGTCCCTGCTGATTTAACAGGCAAATCCACATCTCCCATCAGACGTGACCAACGACCCCCTGAGAGTAAGAAGCTGACTAAACATGCACCCCTAGAGGATGACAGGCCGGCTACCCTGGCAGATCTGCGCATGCTACTAGAATCAATTCCCACCAAACAGGACATAGCTAACTTAACATCTCATATTGTTTCTGAATGCAAACAAGAATTTTCCTTGTTCTGCTCAGAGTTAACGGATCTTTCATCAAAAGTGGGCTCTCTATCTCAGTCTCATGACTCCACGACGAAAACTATACAAGCGCATACGGACACCGTTAAACGCCATTCCTCCCAAATACAAAACCTCCAATCCACCTTAGATGATCTTGAAAACAGAAATAGGAGGAATAACTTACGAATCAGAGGCCTCCCAGAATCCATCTCCGCGGCAGATATTCCATCCACACTGACTTCCATTTTTAATGGCTTATTATGACGCCCGCCTGGCAATTTTATTGAATTAGACAGGGCCCATAGAGCCCTACGGCCTCAGGACCCGAATAACCCTCAACCAAGAGACGTAATCTGCCGGATTAATTTCTTCCAGCTTAAAGAATTAATCCTACTGGCAGCGCGCCAGAAACAACCAATCTCCTATCAAGGCCAGCCTATCCAAATCATGCCGGACTTATCGCGATATACACTGGCCCAGAGAGCGGCCCTCAAACCTCTACTTACCCTTCTACAAGAAAAAGAGATCCCCTTCAGATGGGGGTTCCCCTTCTCTTTATCAGTACGTAAAGGCCACCAGACCTTCACAATACGAGCGCGTGGAGACCTGCGGGGTTTCCTGACCGGTTTGGGCTTACCAAATATCACTCTGCCTGACTGGGTGGTGTTTACTGAGAGTGGCATGACCTTAGCTGGGAGACCCCCAAGACCCCTAGAACTTCCTCCTTCAGGCCTCCCCCCCAGAGAAAGACTGAAGGGGGGAGAAAAAAAGAGGTCCGACCGTGGGCCGTCGCATCACGGCCTAGTGACTTAGTCTAGTTGTGGGTTGTCAGCATCATTTTAGAACTGCACACGGACCATGTCCGTCCACCTGCTTGGAAAAAAAAAGGAAACGTGAGCGGATGGAGACACTAGGATGTGTAACAGGAACTTGTATGTATAACAATAACTCCTGAGGGGGTTGTCTCTCCATTGGATACACCAAAACCCTAACAAGATCTCAGTAACAGCAAGAATGTTATCTATTGCATAGTTTCCTTCAAATGCTATAGTTGTGCTTTATATGACTATGGTCATAACTTTCCTCTTGCCCAGAAACTAATTACCTTATTAAGTAGCCGGTGGATACTCAGTTATACCAAGTTATAATGTTAAACTAATTACAGTGTTATGCAGGCTCCTGTGCTACCTTGTCACTTGCTAGACCAGACTTTGCCCCACATAGGGTGTGAGCCTCTGTCCCGCCTATCAAGGTTGCACAAGCTCCTGTTCTACGTTAGTACCTTTTTAGTCTTTTTTTTTTGCACAGAGGCTTTACCTCTGAGCCTTTACGTTCCTTGAAGCTCTATTTCTTTGCATCCCTTCTATGCTCTAATCTCTCTGCCTTTACCTCTCTCACGGCATTGCACAAAGCTTTCCACTCACCGGTATCGCACCGCCAATCAGTCTGAATGACGGAATTAAGAATTGCCTCCTTCAACGCCAAAGGTCTGAACACGCCGGAAAAACGGGTGCAAATCCTGCAACATTTTCACCGACATAATGTACAGATAGTCTGTCTCCAAGAAACACACTTTAAAGAGAATCATACACCTAACATCAACATAAACACTCCACCAGTTGGCATTTTGCCAATAACCCTAGTAATAAATCTAAGGGGGGTTACTATCGCCATCCACAAATCCCTCCCTCATCAACTTGTTAGCTGTACGATAGATAGAGAGGCGAGATATATTGTTCTTTCCTTAAAAATCGAAGGCCAAACATTAACCCTACTAAATGTGTACGCCCCTAACCAAGATCAAGCTAACTTTATCTCAAACCTGGTGGACGTTTCCTCCCCCTTGATACAGGGGATGGTAATTCTGTGCGCTGATCTCAACCTTACTCTGAACCCGGTTTTAGACAACTCAAAGAAAAAAATCACACTTATCATACAAAGCCATTAAATACATCAAGAGAGCCCTCCTCAGGTTACAGCTATGTGACATTTGGAGAATGCAACATCCTGCGGTCAGAGATTATACCTTTTATTCCACACCGCACGATTCCTATAGTAGGATTGATTATATCATGGTCCAACATTCAGCTCTTCCCTGGGTGTCTTCTACAGCAATCGGTAATATACTCTGGTCTGATCACGCTCCAGTTTACTGCTCTTTGACGATCCCTTCCCTTTCTAAAATGGTGCGCCCATGGCGCTTGAACGAGAGCCTGCTGGCAGCCCCGGTATGTCTGGCGGACATATGGAAATCCATAGGACACTTTCTCTCAGACCACGCCTCCGACAAGACTGCCCCAATCTTCAAATGGGAAGCACTTAAATGTGTGTTGAGAGGGGTCTTTATTAAACACGGCTCTCGCCTGAAGAAAACTAAAGCCCAAGCCCTGAGTTCCGCCCTGCAAACCGTTGCCAAACTAGAATTAACCCATAAAAATGCGCTCTCGACAGAAACGTTAAGAAATCTGCTCAAAGTGAGACAGGAAGTAAAACATCTGCTAGATGAATCTTATACGCGATACCTCCAAATTGGGCGCAGCCATTTTTACGAATTTGGTAATAAACCTGGAAGGATGCTTGCTAGAGCTTTACGCTTTCAATGCGCTCAGAGCTTTATCCACTGTGTCAAGGGGCCCAATAACTCGATGGTCAACAAAGCGGCTGAGATTTCCGACACGTTTCGTACATATTACGCAAATTTATACAATCTCCCTAATTCGGTAAGCCCTCCCCTTCCTATCACGTCCCCTTTCAGCACCCCGAGACCAGAAGTGATAGCCGAATTAGACAACCCTTTTGATCACACAGAATTGTTAGATGTAATAAAAAAACTTACCAAATAACAAAAGCCCGGGACCAGATGGATTCACAGGGAAATTTTATAAAACATTTGTAGACCTCTTGTCCCCTGTGATGCTGGTTGCGTTCAATTCCACCTCCGAATCCTTCCCACTCCCTGTTCAATCCACGGCTGCGTTTGTCACCGTGATCCCTAAACCAGGAAAAGATCCGCATGTTTGCAAGAGCTACCGCCCAATTTCCCTCCTGAATACTGATCTAAAAATCTTCGCAAAACTAATGGCAAATAGGCTGAGTCCACTGCTCCCCTCGCTGGTCCACCCGGACCAGGGAGTTTTTGTCCCTGGCAGAGAGGCGCGGGACAACACCCTAAAAACCATAGATATTATACATCACACAAAGACCCATAAAATACCGATGATGGTCCTATCCCTTGATGCCGAGAAGGTTTTCGATAGAATCTCATGGTCCTCTCTTGCACAAACCCTTACACATATTGGTCTTGGTCCCTCTTTTCTTGCTAAAATTCTTTCATTATACAATTACCCTGTAGCTAGTCTAAAAATTAATGGTTCAATATCAAACCCCTTCACCATCCACAATGGTACCCGACAGGGCTGCCCACTATCTCCCCTTCTCTACATACTAATCATGGAACATCTCCTGGCCGCCATCCTTAACCACCCTGAGATTCGAAGAATTAAATTAGCTGGTAAAGAGTATAAATGTTCCGCGTTCGCTGACGATTTATTAATTTATATAACAAACCCAATGACCTCACTACCTAACTTACTCGATCTACTGGAGAGATTCGGTAAGTGGTCCAATTTCAAGATCAATATGGACAAATCCGAGGCCCTCAATGTAACTCTTCCTAATGAGTTGGTACACGACTTGAGGACGCATTACCCATTTAGGTGGCCTCCAGGCAATGTCATTACCTATCTGGGCATTTGTCTACCCTCGGATCTTTCCAGATTGTTCCCTCTGAACTTTCAGCCATTTCTCTCCAGATTAGAGAATAACTTAGCCACATGGGAGCGGACGAGTTTCTCACGGTTCGAGCGCATTAATATATTAAAGATGACTATCCTCCCCAGGTTGTTATACCTATTTCAGACAATTCCCACTTACATTCCAGCGCCGTTTTGGGAAGGAATCCAGCGACAATTTAAGAGCTTTGTATGGGAGTCAAAACACCCGAGACTACGATGGGAAACCCTAACTCACCCTATGGAAGCTGGTGGGACAGGCTTACCGGATTGCCATCGTTATTATCTAGCGACAGCTCATGCTCGGGTATGGGACCTAATACATAGCTATTCGGCGAAATTATGGGTACACGTGGCAACTGATATATGCCCCATCCCGGTCGGAACCCTGCCCTGGCTATGCTCTTCCACACTTCCAAATAACCTAGAAATATCCTACACAACAGCTAATACGCTGAAGACCCTGAGCGTCCCTTCTCTGAAAAAATAGCTGGTGGATGGGAATGGCCACTTGTTCCCCATTGCAGGAAATCCTAAGTTCGAACCGGGATGTACCGCTCCAACATTTCTCCACTGCCTCAAATCCCGCCCTCTACATTTATACCAGGTGGCCCCTAACGGAATATTAATGCCACTAAACACGATCCTAGGAGAGACTCCCCCCACTCCATGCCATGAATATGAATACAACCAACTCCAGCACTTCTTTGCTTCAATCCCTGAGAAAGAAGTATTGATTCGCCCCCTATCAACATTTGAATAGCTATGCCTCACAAAACCTATTATACCGCTTACGACTTCGGTTCTATACAAGTTGCTCTCCAAAAAAGATCTGCTCTCCCTTCCCTCATATTGTAAGGCTTGGGAGTCAGAACTGAATAAAACTTTCACAAAAACCCAATGGGATAATTGTTTCTCCCTTTCACATAAGTCAATCATAGCATCCAAGTCACAAGAAACAAGCTATAAGATAATATCGAGATGGTATAGGGTTCCAGTTGCAGTCCAGTTAGGGATCGATGTCACACATATGGTGGTCCTGTCCGACCCTGAACGCCTTTTGGAACGGAGTTCTCGAGATGGTGTTTGAGGTGACAGGGATTTCAGTCCCACAGTCCCCAGAAGCAATCTTGCTTTATATGTTCCCTATGACCAAATCTAGATATAAAAAATCACTGCTCAGACATCTACTGTAGGCCGCGAAAACCGTGATCCCCAGACACTGGAGATCCATGGATCCCCCGTCTTTGGAGGAGTGGTTTGCGGAGGTGGACCTGACACACCGTATGGAGTCCCTGGTAGTTTGTTCCCAGCAGGAAAGAGACACAATCGTCAAGACGTGGTTTCATTGGGAGGCGTTCTTATCTTCTCCTCTATACCGTCAGATCTTGAAGTAAAGTGCAATGTTCTAAATTTCCTCTTCTCCTTTTCTTCTCTCTTACTTTATAGCTCGCTCTTTCCCTTTCTCCACCTTACATGTTTTCTCTCTTCTTGTTTATGGTAGAGAGTTCCCCAAGTTGGGGGACTGAGGTTAGGAATATATAGGAATACATACAAGACCACAAAAACCTTTCTTGTCTTCTCACCCTGACATCAGAAAATAGGTGTCATTGTTATTAGTAAAGCTTCATATCGTGACAGATCAGATAGCTATCATAGTCGCTTCCTAACTTAATGTTTTATCAAAGTTTTGTGAAAGACTCCAACTTATAAATGAATCACTCTACTTTCTTTAATGTTTCTTCATTCTGTATGTGAATAATTTAAAAATCAATTAAAATTTATTGTTTAAAGAAAAAAAAACAAAAAAAAAATAAAAAGAAAATAATCCATATAATATGCAAATAAATTTATTGATAAAAATATTGGGGAACAACACATCACAGCGATATTAAAAACATTGCAAGTACTAGACTGGTCATCCAATTATAATTAGTTGACTCAATATACTAGGTAGTGATTCCTTACTTCGTCTCACGCCTTAATGTATCCCTCCCCATATGTCAAGGCTCACTAACATATGAACCTTTACTTGCAATGTTTTTAATATCACTGTGATATGTTGTTCCCTAATATTTTTATCAATAAATTTATTTGCATATTATATGGACTTTTTGATCGTATTTTTCTTTTCTTTTGTCTACTTTGTAAACGATTGTCCATTATACAGTCCATATATTCCACATGAATATTAAAATGACAATCTGTGTATTTATGATATTGGTTACTTATAGCTAACATGTGGAAGTACTTTTTGTCATCAGTTTGTTTATATCTCCTATCTGATGTATAGATGTCAGTCCCAGTGGCTTCTATCTGATGTATATGCCCCCAGCCCCTCCAGTGATGTATGTGCCTCCAGCGTCTCCTGTGATGTATATACAGTGTCTGTTAGGTGATGTATATGATTTACCAATCTTATTATCACAAAGAGTTGACTGTGCTCCAGACCAAGACAAACCTGGAAAAGCAGCTGTGAGAAGAAACATGATTAACATCACCAAACATCATAGCCGCACCACAGAGAAGCAGCTCCGTACACCACAGCAGGGGTGAGTTAATTAATTGTTTGACCAAATATAGCAGGGTAATTTTTACATTGATAATTTGGTGCGGCCCCCGAAGGTTGGTAGAAATTGCCAAATGGCCCCCGGCAGTAAAATGGTTCCCCACCCTTGTTCTAAATTTATATTAAAATAGATTTATTTACATAAATTGTGCAGACAGAGTTTAATGAAAGCTGGCTGTAAGACACTGTCAGACTTCCCATAAAGAGTGCAGAGATCATTTATTGCTATCTTTGCTTATCTGATCTCTTTGTAGCAGCATTTTCTTCTCTGGTCCTAGTGACCATGTAACTGCTGTGTGCTAGAAAGGATCAGGAGCTGCTAGGTTCAGTGCAGAATGGAGCTTGAATTTGCCGTGTACTGATACAGTTCCACTAGCACATATAGTAGCTTCCAATGCGAGAGCACCAGAAGTCGTACGCTAATTACCCTCTGCTGTGAGAGTCAGCCGAGGGTCATGCGACTGTGATGCAACCTTGCCATCATATTACAGGTGCAGAGAAGACAGAAGGAACACTTTCTCCACATCTCCTCCGTTGCCTGTCTCTGCATATATTGCACTGCACTCAGATGACATGCGAATGCAGTGTGATGTTTCACACACTCCCATAGAGTTGATTGGGGGTGCGTGAGTCGAGACTCGCTGCCAAATGCAGAATGCTGTGATTCATTCCGCATGCCGCTATGGCATGAGAAATCAATCGCAGATGGACACTGCCCCAAAGTTTTGCACTAGAGTGAGAGCAATCAGATGTTTTATTGGATTGCACTCGTCAGCGCAAAACGCAAGTGGCACTGAACCCTCACTGAGACTTTGGTCTCGGTTCCATTTGCGCATAGCTTCTAATGTGAGAGCATCGGAGGCGATATGCTAATAACTAGAGATGAGCGTACCGGTCGCGGTTCAGCTCGAGTTCGGTTCGCCGAACGGAGGTCTCGTTCGAGTTCGGTTCGGTGAACCACTCGAACCGCATAGGAAACAATGGGAGGCAATCACAAACACATAAAAACACCTAGAAAACACCCTCAAAGGTGTCCAAAAGGTGACAAACAACTCACAACACAACACAAACACATGGGAAAGTGACAAGGACATATACTCAAGCAAAAACAAAAGAGCTAGACAAGGAAAAAGAGGAGGAGAC
This sequence comes from Anomaloglossus baeobatrachus, assembly GCF_048569485.1. Lineage (NCBI taxonomy): Eukaryota > Metazoa > Chordata > Amphibia > Anura > Aromobatidae > Anomaloglossus > Anomaloglossus baeobatrachus. The sequence goes on from NC_134356.1 coordinate 356,459,486, forward strand.
ACAGATATGAGTATATGCAAGGAAACATCGATGCCATTACTGTGAAACTTGAGCCCTGCTCATTTTAGGCTTCCAATCTGGATAAATTCCCTGAGCTCGCCACGTATGCCTTGGGGATCTTGTCGTGTCCTGCAGCCAGCGTTCTCTCGGAACCTGTCTTCAGTGCTGCTGGGGGTCCACTGGCAGATAAGCACACGCGTCTGTCCACTGACAATGTAGACATGGCTCTCTGAGGACTTTTCTTCAGCTGGGTCATCCAGGGGAGGCAAAAGGCACACGTATTTTTGAGAGTGCTTCATGCAAAGCATCTTTTTCATTTTGAAAAGGGGGATCAACTGATGCCAGTCAAGTGGGGTGTGTGTGGCCCAATTACTGGAAACGAGGGAGACTGTGGTTGGAGTCCCCTCGCTGTGTTTCTAAAAGAAACAAGATGAACAAGTCATGGCTCTCCGAGGACTTTTCTTCCCCTGGGTCAGCCAAAAGAGGCAAAAGGCACGCGTATTTTTGAGAGTGCTTCATGCAAAGCATCTATTTCATCTTGAAAATGCGGGTAAACTGATGCCAGTCAAGTAAGGTGTGTGTGGCCCAATTACTGGAAACGAGGGAGACTGTGGTTGGAGTCCCCTCGCTGTGTTTCTAAAAGAAACAAGATGAACAAGTCATGGCTCTCAGAGGACTTTTCTTCCCCTGGGTCATCCAGGGGAGGCGAAAGGCACACGTATTTTTGAGAGTGCTTCATGCAAAGCATCTTTTTCATCTTGAAAATGGGGGTCAACTGATGCCAGTCAAGTGGGGTGTGTGTGGCCCAATTAGTGGAAACGAGGGAGACTGTGGTTGGAGTCTCCTCGCTGTGTTTCTAAAAGAACCAAGATGAACAAGTCATGGCTCTCAGAGGACTTTTCTTCCCCTGGGTCAGCCAGGGGAGGCGAAAGGCACGCGTATTTTTGAGAGTGCTTCATGCAAAGCATCTTTTTCATTTTGAAAAGGGGGATCAACTGATGACAGTCAAGTGGGGTGTGTGTGGCCCAATTAGTGGCAATGAGGGAGACTGTGGTTGGAGTCCCCTCGCTGTTTTTTACATGATTTTCGAAGTGCATGACATGCCTAAGAGGTTTAGTTTCAGCATCTCAAACTTGTTGGCTACATAAAGGCTGCCTTTACACCCTTTTGTCACCGAGGATTTTTGAGACCTTATGCCCATTGCGGTACCCCAAGAGCCGATGGCCATTTGCCACTCCTTCTCCAAGAAAGGGGTGCCCGCGCTAACACAGCAGGTCGCACAAAACATCACCGCTTCCTTGAGAAACTCTGTGTGTGACAGGGTGCATTTCACCACAGATACTTGGAACAGTAAGCATGGACAGGGGCGTTACATGTCGCTGACTGGGCACTGGGTAACTATGGTGATACATGGAGAAGTGTCTGCTGTACAAGTCTTTCTGTCCCCACGAGTTGTGTGTTTCAATCCTTCCTCTGTATGTACAAGTTCCTCCACTGCTTCTGCCTCATCAACCTCGTGTTGTTCCTGCACCTCAGCCCAAACCCTGTGTGGTCAGGCCACCCTTCCTTGTAACTGCACCAAAGGAATTCCACACACCTCCTTACTATGCTGGCAGCAGAGCTCAAGGCCATCAGGCGGTCAAATTTTTACTTTGAAATGTAGGGGAAATGGGAGACACCGCTGAGGAGTTGTGCACGGTTAGCTCTGTAGAGTGAGACCGAGTTTCATCAATGGTTGTCTCCACTCAACCAGCAGCCAGGGAATGCCGGGTGCGACAATGATGCTAAACAGTCTGCGGCCCTTCTTCAGGGCAATGTGACACACGTGCCTTGTATGGCTCATGTGTTGAATCCGAATCTCCAGCAATTTTTAAAACATTATCCCGGCCTACATGTCCTTCTGTCGAGGGCACGGTGTAACGCCTGCCTGCATCGACACACTCAAACAGGCTGTAAAGGATAGGCTAGAGGGAACCCACTCACCAAGCTGGACCCCAGAACCCTGAAACCCTTTAATCCCTATACAGTGATGTTGAATGACACAGGGCCCAAGTTGATCAATACCTGTGGAAGGCTGCAGTTCCAGAGAATAGTAGTCATGCAGGGTCAAAACATTAATTGAGGAAGAGGAACAGAATGGGAACAGAACTTAATCAGAAAACAAGCAGAGGTGAAATGCAAATCGGCCAACGAGGTACCTAAACAGCAAGCAGGAAAAGTAGTCAGGTAACAAGCACACAAACTCATAAAACTAAACTGGGGGTAACAGTATCCAAGGTTCATAGCTATGTCTGGCAGTGGTCTTCAGACAGGAGGGGCCTAAAAAAGGGTGTTTTGTCTTCCCATTGGTTGTAGCTAAATGATGGTACTTCATCTGTGAGATACCCACCACCTGCACCTGCAGCCATTGGTTCTGCATATGTCAAGGTAACGCATCTCAGTGGGAGAGCATAACCTGCGTCCACCTGCGCCGCTGGCATCGACTCCTCTCCCATCATCAGCACTATGCATGAAAGGAACACGTTGTCACCTTGCGACAGGAGTACAAATTGACGTAGCAGACTACGTTGGTGACTTAACAGCCGTGTGCGGCAATGATGCAAACATGTCTGCGGGCCTTCGTCAGGGGAATGTTACACACGTGACTTGTATGGCTCACGTGTTTAATCTGATTCTCCAGCCATTTTTAAAACAACATCCCGGCCTCCATGGCCTCGTACAGCGGGCACGCTCGCTATGTGCTCACTTCCATCGTTCGCACCCAGCAGCTCAATAACTTTCACTGCTCCTGAAGTCTTAAGGTCTGGCGGTTAAACGCCTGAAATGCGATGTTCTGACACGCAGGATTTGGAATCTGCACATGTTGTAGCGTCTGTGGCAGCACCGCAGAGCCCTGCTGAAATACGTTATAATGTATACCCTGGGATAACTTGATCCAGAGGTGGTACAGATCACGCTGCTGGAGTGGTGTCAGATCAAGGACCTATACACCCTTCTACACAGTTTACAAATGTCGACGAAGATGTTTAACACTGGCGATGCTATTCTCAGCGTGACAATTTTGGTCATCTACATGATGGAGCACACTGTAAGCATTATTCAGAGTCAGGTGTTGGTCCAAGAGGAAGGGAGGAAGTACTGGAGGAGTCAAATGCGGAAGGGATAACAAGATCTACAAGGTCCAGACGCTCAGCGGCACCTTGGCGGCAGTCATGGTACGGTGGGGAAGAGGGATTATCAAGGGCGCATAGTATCAGCAAAACAGTTGAGGAAGGTGCAGGAGCCCAGGAAGAAATGGAGGACGAACTGGCGATGGGCATGGAAGACTCAGCAGATTAGTGAGAGCTTGCTCACATTTTGGTTGCGCGAGGTTGTGGGGAGAGGGCAGAGGAAGTAGGCACGATTCTCACCTCTCCGCCACCAACACACCAAGGGCTTGGTCCTCCTGGATGCTCAAGACACATGAGCGCCTTCTTGCTGCACTACCTACAACATGACCCTCGGATTGTACGAATTCCAAGTCATGCTGACTACTGGGTTGCCACACTGTTAGATCCCCGGTACAACACAAAATTTTGCGAAGTAACTCCTGCCATAGAAAGGGACGCACGTATGCAGGAGTATCAGCAGAAGGTGGTATGCAATCTTACATCTGCTTTTCCACTAAAAACCAGTGGTGCACAGAGTGATTCTCAACGCTTTTTCGACGATAGGAGGAAATGGTCTTACTTGTCCACATCTGAGGGACCGAGGGCTGGCTGCTGTGCTGAGATGGCGTTGAGTACGGTGTCTCTGCAGAGTTGCATTTTTGGTCATATACAAACTGAGTTGAAAAAGGACAGATGCTGGTGGAAAGGGGAACAGGTGTGTTGGAAAGGGTAAAAAAGTTTGTGTCCGATGGTTTGATGGTTAAGCAACAGTAACATTTGCTGAAGAAACAACATCTGTTATGGTGGGACTGGCAGATTTGGATAAGGTGGTATATACTATGTTACCGCTATATAAAAAATATTAAGAAGAAAAGAAAGAGAAAGGTAGATATCCTAATCGCCATTCGGTGTCCACTGTGCTCACAGATGGAAAAGGAGAGGTGGGCAACTGGAAGGTTAGGTGGAGGATACAGAGCAGGTTGACTCTGAAACAAATAGTGGCCTGAACTGAGTTAGACGCCACTCAGATCTGGAGACTTGGAGCCCTGTTAGCGTGACAGGGTCCACACGACCACCCAGCCCCGTACTCCCTGTTAACAACACAGGGGCCATTGGTTACGCTGTCCGTGTGCGTAGGGGACACACCTGTGGACAGCAGGTGCATCAGCAGCAGCAGGCCTGTTTATGCCACTGGGCTGCACTAGCAGGACTGGTAGGACAGGAGCTGTTCTTAAACGTTCTGCGTTACCAACTGTGGTGGCGGCCTGCATCGATGACCTATCCCTGCCTACCTCTGGCCTAAAGCCGCAATTGGTTCAACACATGGAGGTGTGCTCTTTCGGAGCATAATAGAAGACTGGGCACCTTCTTGTTGGCTCCAGACCCTTTTATAACCTGGGTCCGCCCCAAACCAGGGTGGTCCACAATGCACCTCCTGGAGACAAAAGCAGAGTGACACTTCATGAGTGGCATAACTAGCGTCCTATTTTGAACCGCCACTTGAATGATGACCTCATGGCTGCCACAACCAAAACACCTCAACAGTCATTGTCTGACCAACAACAATGAGGTGACAAGTCATAGGGGCGGCCCTCTGCAAGCCTGTTGGGAGTGGCCTGGCCAAATTGTCAGGACACCTAATGCCCTGTGGTCTATATGGGCCCCCCACATCAGGGGCAGGGCCAAAGAGTTCATTACCCGACCTAGCCTCTGATGCAGTAAGTGCCTGAGCATGCTCAGTAGCATGAAATGCAGTTTCTGAAAAAAAGACTATTCGCTTCAGCATGCTGTCTAGGCACAACACAGGACTTAGACTCGGCACGGAGTGCAAGTACCTGTGCAAAGAGGCTTTTCTCAGTCAGTGTGAAGCCCCACAGGTGTTGAGTTGGTGCATTACCTTCAGGGACTCCACGTGGAGGAAGAGTCTGGTCACACTTAGGTTGCTTCTTTATATGTATTTTCCTGATGCCACTCTCGGTATTGCGGTCAGTGGGGACCGCCACTGCAGTGTAAGGGGACACATGGGGCTGATGTTGGGTGCAGTTAGTTTTAGTGGCCTCCCGAGAGTGAGTCAAGCACCAGGGCCCTGTGTAAGTGTGTTGAGCCGCAGGTCGCAGAATGACTCAGGCACAGTCCAAACGAGCATGCGCTGTAGCCCAAAATTAAGACTCTGCCTCAGGAATGACACAGTCAGGCAGAGCATGCTCAGTTGGCGAAACACTGGAGTTAGGCTGCGGCTGGGGTAAATCAGCACACAGGAAGGAGCAACTGCGGAAACACTTCGTTCAATTGTGAGGGGAGTCATTTTGGAGTTTGGTGAGGAGTACCGTAACGCCAGTGAGCAGCATCCTGTGCCACAGACCAACATTCTTCTGGTGCTCTCTATACTGTTAACCATGATAGGAGCGTAAAGTCTGTATTTATGGCAACTGGACATCACATTACCCGGGTACGGTAGGCTGTGCCCAGACAGTAATGCGTGCACGCAACACTTTGTTTTATTATGAAAACACATCTGTTCTGGGTAGGACGACTATATAGACAATCACACTTGCTGCCTCTGCACTGTGAAATTGTCACGTACAGTTTAAATCATAGAGGGACAGCGACACATGTTTGCATTGAATGTTGCTTTTCAATAATTGCATGACTGTGTTGCAGAGCTGTGTGGTTTGCATTCACACTGTTATCATCTGCCTTATCTGTGAGGCTTCAGCTAACAAGGGTATTCAGGGTGGGTAATGTGTTTTGTCTATGTTTAGGTAGATAACTGGGAAACTCTTGTGATGCGCCACTAGTAAGTTGTCTTCGCACACACACACACACACACACACACACACAAACACACAATTACCGCAGAGGGCTTAGCAAGCAGTAGGCAACTGAATAGATTGTTCTATTTTTTCAATTTAATTCATAGTTCTTTTTGTTTGTTTTGGGAAAGTGAAAGAATCATTTATGAACCCAACTGCAAACAGTGCTTTTCATGTTGCGTGGTTTTGCTGCATACTGTGGATCCCACCAAATACAAGACTTAAAATGAAGCATAAGTCGCAAAGGGAATTTCACTGTGCTACAATGCGGCCTAGCGGGGCTGTGCAACCACCGCCTGCCCCATCAAGTGCATCTGCGTGCTCTTCATCTTCTGTGACTGTGGGGACAGCAGTCACACATGCTTTTTCACACTGAACTTCCACCCCGTTACCCGTAAGCAGGAGTGTGATTGGCCGGTCTTCACTTCTTTTATAAGTGCAAACAGATGGTATTGTTGAGCTGTCAGACATCGAGAGAACCACCATTGGATGAACAAAACATTTTATTCATGCCTGCACCTTCGTGAATGATTGTCTGGACTACCTGCAGTTAATTATTGCGTTCCACAAATGGAAAGGAGTGTAGAATGCACATGTGTTGTACCTTGCTTGGCAGCAAAGGAACAATATCTTAGTATTCCAGACAATTTTAGGATGGCAGAAAAAGTGTCAGCTCTTTGGGCAAATTAAATAGCGTGGCAAAAGTGGGCAGGTGGGTACAGTGGCCGTGTTCTGTGTGTACCAGGACAGTAAAGAAAGCCTCACTTTCTATCCCTCCTAATGATGAAATGCAGGAAGGAATTCCCTGAGTTTGCTATAAAAATAGCTTTGCAAAATGTGCATGAGGGTGTCATGCAGAGGTGCTAAAAATAGCTTGGCACCATTGGGGCACAAATGGTGTACAACAGCCACTTTTTGTATGCCACTAACTGGCAGCATTTTTTGCTATTATCATAGCTTATTAAAAACAGAGCAGGAGGGTATCATGCAGAGGTGCTGGAAATAGCTTGGCACCATTGGGGAACAAATAGAGTACAACAGCTACTTTTTGTATGCCACTAACTGGCAGCATTTTTTGCTATTATTATAGCTTATTAAAAACAGAGCAGGAGGGTGTCATGCAGAGGTGCTAGAAATAGCTTGGCACCAGTGGGGCACAAATGGAGTACAACAGCCACTTTTTGTATGCCACTAACTGGCAGCATTTTTTGCTATTATTATAGCTTATTAAAAACAGAGCAGGAGGGTGTCATGCAGAGGTGCTGGAAATAGCTTGGCACCATTAGGGCACAAATGGAGTACAACAGCCACTTTTTGTATGCCACTAACTGGCAGCAGTTTTTGCTATTATCATAGCTTATTAAAAACAGAGCAGGAGGGTGTCATGCAGAGGTGCTGGAAATATCTTGGCACCATTGGGGCACAAATGGTGTACAACAGCCACTTTTTGTATGCCACTAACTGGCAGCATTTTTTGCTATTATCATAGCTTATTAAAAACAGAGCAGGAGGGTGTCATGCAGAGGTGCTGGAAATAGCTTGGCACCATTGGGGAACAAATAGAGTACAACAGCCACTTTTTGTATGCCACTAACTGGCAGCATTTTTTGCTATTATCATAGCTTATTAAAAACAGAGCAGGAGGGTATCATGCAGAGGTGCTGGAAATAGCTTGGCACCATTGGGGAACAAATAGAGTACAACAGCTACTTTTTGTATGCCACTAACTGGCAGCATTTTTTGCTATTATTATAGCTTATTAAAAACAGAGCAGGAGGGTGTCATGCAGAGGTGCTGGAAATAGCTTGGCACCAGTGGGGCACAAATGGAGTACAACAGCCACTTTTTGTATGCCACTAACTGGCAGCATTTTTTGCTATTATTATAGCTTATTAAAAACAGAGCAGGAGGGTGTCATGCAGAGGTGCTGGAAATAGCTTGGCACCATTAGGGCACAAATGGAGTACAACAGCCACTTTTTGTATGCCACTAACTGGCAGCAGTTTTTGCTATTATCATAGCTTATTAAAAACAGAGCAGGAGGGTGTCATGCAGAGGTGCTGGAAATAGCTTGGCACCATTGGGGCACAAATGGTGTACAACAGCCACTTTTTGTATGCCACTAACTGGCAGCATTTTTTGCTATTATCATAGCTTATTAAAAACAGAGCAGGAGGGTGTCATGCAGAGGTGCTGGAAATAGCTTGGCACCATTGGGGAACAAATAGAGTACAACAGCCACTTTTTGTATGCCACTAACTGGCAGCATTTTTTGCTATTATTATAGCTTATTAGAAACAGAGCAGGAGGGTGTCATGCAGAGGTGCTAAAAATAGCTTGGCACCAGTGGGGCACAAATGGAGTACAACAGCCACTTTTTGTATGCCACTAACTGGCAGCATTTTTTGCTATTATTATAGCTTATTAAAAACAGAGCAGGAGGGTGTCATGCAGAGGTGCTAAAAATAGCTTGGCACCAGTGGGGCACAAATGGAGTACAACAGCCACTTTTTGTATGCCACTAACTGGCAGCATTTTTTGCTATTATCATAGCTTATTAAAGACACAGCAGGAGGGTGTCATGCAGAGGTGCTGGAAATAGCTTGGCACCATTGGGGAACAAATAGAGTACAACAGCCACTTTTTGTATGCCACTAACTGGCAGCATTTTTTGCTATGATTATAGCTTATTAAAAACAGAGCAGGAGGATGTCATGCAGAGGTGCTGGAAATAGCTTGGCACCAGTGAGGCACAAATGAAGTGCAACAGCCACTTTTTGTATGCCACTAACTGGCAGCATGTTTTGCTATTATTATAGCTTATTAAAAACAGAGCAGGAGGGTGTCATGCAGAGGTGCTAAAAATAACTTGGCACCATTGAGGCACAAATGGAGTACAACAGCCACTTTTTGTATGCCACTAACTGGCAGCATTTTTTGCTATTATTATAGCTTATTAAAAACAGAGCAGGAGGGTGTCATGCAGAGGTGCTGGAAATAGCTTGGCACCAGTGGGGCAAAAATGGAGTACAACAGCCACTTTTTGGATGCCACTAAGTTTACTCAGTGTTTGCTAGTATAATGGCTTAGTAAAAATGAGCTTGAGTGTGCAATGCAGAGGTGCTGCAAATAGATTTGCACTAGCGGGACACTAATGGAAGTCCAACAGCCACTTTTAGGATGCCACTAAGTTTACGCAGTGTTTGCTAGTATAATGGCTTAGTAACAATGAGCTTGAGTGTGCAATGCAGAGGTGCTGCAAATAGATTTGCACTAGTGGGACACTAATGGAAGTCCAACAGCCACTTTTAGTATGCCACTAAGTTTCCTCTGTGATTGCTAGTATAATGGCTTAGTAACAATGAGCTTGAGTGTGCAAAGGGCAGGAGGGTACAGTGGCAGGGTTGTGGGTCAGTGTACAGGAAAGGAAGCCTCACTTTCTATCCCTCCTAATGGGGAAATGGAGCTGTTATCTTCTGTAGCTGTTAAAATCTTTTTCCACGGACCTTACTGTCACCTCTGGCTCTGAGCCTGCTGTTATTAGCCCTTACAAGGGCTAATAGAAACTTCTATCCCTATTCTGTATAGTGGTGTGTAGAGCGTACACAGCAGTATCGGAGACAGGAGCTACGCCAGCGGTGACTGACACCCAGACGCAGAAGAAATAATGGCGTCCGGACGGGCAGTAACCCATTTTTATAATGCAGGGACATGTGACATGGACATCCTATCACACATGCCGTTGCTTCTCTGGCTAAAAGTCCACTTAGCTGTGTGTGTGTCTGGGATTGGCTGACATGCTGGCCCGCCCCACTACACGCGCGCGCTTAGGGAAGGAAGACAAGGAAAAAACAAAAATGGCGATCGCCATTATCCCAGCAGCAGTGATCTGAATGCGCTGTTCCCGCACACTATAAGCTGAAATTTCATAATAGTGTGAGTCACAGAATTACTTACACTATTGCAGCGGAAAGCCAGCTAGTAAGTAGTTCGGCTTTTTGCTGCTAGAACCATTCTTGAACGTAACTAGAACTATCGAGCTTCAGCAAAAAGCTCGAGTTCTAGTTCGATCTAGAACAGCCCCCAAAATCACTCGAACCGCGAACTGGAGAACCACGAACCGCGCTCAACTCTACTAATAACCCTCTGCTGCAAATGTGAGCTGAGGGTCGTGCGACTGTGATCCAATATTGCAATTGGATCACATCTGCGGAGAAGAGGAGGAGGGGACACTTTCTTCCCATCTCCTCCGCTGCCTGTCTCTGTGTACATCGTGCATCGCACTATGGTCGGATAACCTTCGAGTCAATGTAATGTTTCACACACACCCATAGACTTGTATGGGTATGTGTGAGCCAAGACTCGCTGCCAAACGCAGCATGCTGTGATTCATTGCTCAGACATGGCATGAGAATTCAATAGTTTTGCACTCTTGTGAGTGCAATCCAATGTTTTATCTGTTCTGTCCCCACTTAAAGGCGATGGAAGGTGCGTAGTTGTGAGAGATTGTGAGAATCTTACCTTCGTTTTTCCTATAGGTGAGGCAGACAGGACCAGAGCGCTCCAGAGTGAAACATGCACATGCTGAGATGAAACAATGGTGGTTTATTTTCTCCAAAGGTTAGGACATGCAGAGTGCAGTAATCCAAGTACTTGGCATTGAAATTCTCGAATGATGCTTGCCTCTGTAGCTACTACGTGGTCAGAAGACTTTGCTCCTAGAAGCTCCAATAAGGGATGTTGTTCTCACAGACTCTGGTTTGGAAATTAACACACCAGGATGTGATGCAAGAGGGTCATCAGACACTCCCATGGGCTGGGCAAAGAAACAGAGGAGCCGAAAGGTCTGACCAGTAGATGGCAGCAGAGACAAGCATGAAAAACATTAAATAACAGTTTTAACTAAGACAAATAGAAACAGCACACTCCCCGTCTGAAATTCACTTTGGGGATTTCACTATTAAGTCCATAATTCAACCTGAAAGGAAAGGCATGTTAAATGCAAAAACAAGATCAATTGAGTCCAAAACAAGAAGGATGGCTCAAAGTTCAGATCCGGTAGCGTTCATCCTGTAGGGACGCTTTCTATGGGCAAAAGCATAACAAGTGGATTGGCCTTGCAAAGGTCTTCGTCTCACCTTTCCTGATGACCTTTAGCTCCACCTTCTGAACATTGCCGTCCTGACTAGGCAGTATCCTAGTAATCAGTCCCATAGGCCAGTGAGTCCTTTCTGTGGTCTGATCTTTCATGAGGACTAGGTCTCCTTCCTTGAGGTTCGACTTGGGATGTCGCCACTTCTTTCTTCCTTGAAGAATGGTGAGGTATTCCTTCCTCCATCGGTTCCAGAAGTAGTCAGCCAAGTATTGAACCCGTTTCCAGTGTTTTTGATAAGTGTTCGCGTGGGTGAACTCTCCGCTGGGCATTACCGCGTTGTCTGTTTTTTGGGTTATAAGAATAGTAGGAGTCAATATGGTTGGTATTTCTGGATCCATGGTCATCGGCACAAGGGGTCTTGAATTGATAATGGCTGAGACTTCAGCTAAAAGAGTGACTAGAGTCTCATGTGTGAGTCTTGAGGAATTGACGTCCATTAGCATGGAGTTCAAGATGTTGCGTGAAATCCCGATCATCCTCTCCCAGGAGCCTCCCATGTGAGAACTGTGAGGGGGATTGAAGATCCAGGTGCAACCTTTCTCTGCCAGCTGATCTTGGATAGGTTTGGTGTCGATGTTCAGTTCTCTACATGCACCGTCGAAGTTGCTTCCATGGTCAGACCTCAGCTGTTTCACTGGCCCTCTGATGGCAAGGAACCTTCTCAAGGCGTTGATTAGGCTGGAGGTATCCATGGACTCTAACACCTCAATGTGAACGGCTCGAACACTCATGCAGGTGAATAACACAGCCCACCGCTTGCTGTTTGCTTGGCCTCCGCGAGTTCTGCGTGTGGACACCATCCATGGTCCGAAAACGTCTAGGCCCACGTAGGTGAAAGGTGGCTCTGTAGAAAGTCTGTCTGTAGGCAAGTCAGCCATTTGCTGGTACATTTGTTTTCCTCTCGCTTTACGACAGTGCACACAATCGTGTAGTATTTGTGCTACACGTCTCTTCATTCCAATAATCCAGAGGCCTGCAGACCGTAAAGCACCTTCTGTAATTTGCCTGCCTTGGTGTTCAGTCTTTTCATGGTGGTGTCGGATCAGCAAGACTGTAACATGGTGTTTGTTGGGAATGATGAGAGGATTTTGTTCTGCAACTCCAAGATGAGCCTGGTTCAAATGACCGCCAACTTTCAGTAAGCCGAAACTGTCAATGACTGGGTTTAAATTGGCGAGAGGACTTCTTAATGGAATCTGCTGTTTGTTGTATAAACACTTCCATTCTATGGCGAATTCACTCTGTTGGAGGTGGCGTATTATGAGGGAATCGCTATGGGAGATGTCCTCAGCAGAAAGGGCTTTGTGGCAGACATGCCAGCGATGACAGTCTTTGTTTTTAAGGTCAGTACGACAGCATCTGGCGATATGCACTAACCTAGCGACAGTCCTGACGAGCCTCATCCAGCTGGAGAAACGTTCAAAACGTTGGCAACCGAGGTTGGAAGTTTTTTTTGCACTGGTGGCCAGGGTATTGACTTCAGCTCGGACATCTGGATCGTTGTCTGGATCTAGGATGCTGAAGGCTTCCTGGACACCTTCTTCTGACTGTCTCAGCAGGTACTCTGGACCTGTAAGCCAAGAAGAGTTAGCAAAAGAACTTATAGACATAGGTCTAGTTGCGTGATCTGCTGGATTCAGTTCAGTTGGTACAGGTTCTGCTAGGTTGTTGCAGACTTCTTTGTCCATAAAGGCAATGCTGTGTTCTCTCATTTCAGGCTTGCTGTTCATGGAACGCTGAAGAGAGTTAAATCTGGTCTGAGCTTGATCTCGGTTGTTTGGGAGTCTTCCCCTGGTAGATCGGGAGGGTAATGGAGAGTGGTTAGTTTTGTCTTTAGAAAACTCACTTTCCATTATTCCGATGAATTCTTTGTCCTCTACTGACAAGGCTACTTTATCGTCGTCCTTGGTGGTGTGAAAGACTGATCTTCCCAAGTTGTCGATATGCAGAGAAGAAGCGATGTCAGGTAGCTGTATTGTGTCTGGAGACTTCTCTTTCACTCCATAGTGATAAGGACATGGCTTTAAGCAGGTTGTGCGTCCATCTCCATGCACGTAAGTCTTGAAGGAATCAATTCCTGATCGGTCAACGCACACATTTCCTATGACTACCCATCCCAAGTCCAGTCTCTGGGCGTATGGTGCATAGTCAGGCCCATTACACTGCTGTCGCACCTTGTGTACCCTTAGATTGTCTCTGCCGAGCAGGAGTAGAATCTCTGCATTATTGTCCAGAGGTGGGATAACACTAGTGAGGTGTCTTAGGTGTGGTTGATGAAATGCAGCTTCTGGGGTAGGAATTTCATTCCTGTGGCTGGGTATTTGGTCACATTCAACGAGCGTTGGTAGAGGTATTTCAGTCTTCCCATTGATAGGAGAAGCAATGGATCCCTGGGCTCTTCTGCCGCTAGTCTCTATGCGACCCGAGCAGGTGTTCAAGGTGTAGGGTTCTGATGGTCCATTAATTCCGAAGGCTTCAAAGAATTTGGTTCCTGCTAGGGACCGGTTGCTTTGGTCGTCTATGATGGCATACACCTTCATTGCCTTTTCTGGATGTCCCTCGGGATAAACCTTGATGAGGCATATTCGGGCACAACATTTCTGTGTTTGGCCCTCTCCACATACCTCTGAGCATGAGCAGGAGACGGCTGTGGTGGTGTCAGTCTGATTCTTGGACTCCCCGCCATGACTTGGAGTGGGAGTGGTGGTGACTGCAGCCGGTGTGTCTCTAGCTAGCTGGGTTGGGTGCATGGCTGAAACGTGTTTTTCACTATGACACTCCTCACACTTGATGATGGATTTACAGTCCTTGGCCATGTGCTCAAGTGATGCGCAGCATTTGAAACAGATCCCAAGCTCTGTGAGGACTTTCTTGCGCTCCTGTAGGGTTTTGGATCTAAACCCTCTGCACTTTTTCAGTGAATGTGGTTTTTTATGGATGGGGCATTCTTGATTGAAAGACTTATCTCGTGATGAGATGGTGTACTGTTTATCTGTGGGTGTTGCGGGTGATGGTAGCTCAGTCTTCCTGACACTCACAGTGTTCTTAATGTCTCTGCGTTTGTGTATGGCACCTTCATACCTTGATGACGATGATGTTGCAGCTGCCGAAGTGTTGAACTCTAGGAAGTCGAGGCTGGGGTCGTTCCTCATCTAAGCCTGCTCGTCGATGAACTTGCAGAACTGAATAAATGGGGGAAAGGTGACGTCATTCATTCTTTTGTACCTTGAGACTGACGTTGCCCATTTCTCCTGAAGACTGTATGGCAGCTTCACCACGATTGGGTTCACTCCATGGGCTGTATCCAGGTAGCACAGCCCAGACAGACAAGGGTCTCTTTTGGCGAGCTCCAGCTCCATAAGCAGATCACTTAGGTCTTGAAGCTTGTGGACTTCTTTAAGGTTAATCTTTGGGATGTCCTGCAGTCTCTTGAATAGGGCTTTCTCTATTGCTTCTGCGCTGCCAAAGGTGCGTTCCAGTCTCTGCCATGCAGCAGCGAGACCTGCTTCTGCTTGTCCCACATAGACAGTTCTGAGGCTCTTGATACGGTTTGTAGAGCCTGGGCCCAATCACTTGATCAGGAGGTCGAGCTCCTGTTCTGCAGTGAAGTTGAGATTGGCGATGGCTGCCTAGAAAGTTGCTTTCCAGGCCCTGTAGCTCTCTGCACGATCATCAAATTTCGTGAGACTAGTGTTGATTAGTGATGAGCGAGTACTAAAAAGCTCGGGTGCTCGAGGCTCGGGCCGAGCATCCCAAGATACTCGTGTACTCGGCCCGAGCACCGAGCCCAATGTTATCCTATGGGAGACCCGAGTATTTTTGTGAAATGACCCCCGGCAGCATGTAGAAACCCTAAAAATGGCACAAAAGTCTCAGAAGAGTGCTCAAATGACATGTCAACAGCATGGGGAAGACCCCGTGAAGCATTTATCACTCAAAAGTCACAGCTGTGAACAATTTTGTCCGCGTTTTACGCCATTTTTACGGACTCACCAGAAAACCTTCAAAAATGACACCAAAATGAATTTTCATGGCGGAAATGTTAAGGGCACATACCCAATAGTGAGATAGAGCTAATGTATGTTACTTTTTGAGATTAATACATGAAAGATTTTACGTAAAACATTGTGTGGCACTCCGATGTCCCTGAGAAGAGACGTACATAAAGGCCTCTGAGTCTAATGTGCCCATTTTGAGGAAGTGAGTCTTTGTAGTATTTTCCTTTGCCAGGGCAGTCCAAAATTGTGAGGTTCACCAATGCCCCTGCATACAGACGTGCATGAGGGCCTGTAAACCTGAAGTGCCCATTGTAAGGAAGTGGGTCTATTGTAGTATAGCCCTTAGGCAGGGCAGCCAAAAATTGGGAGGCTCCACGTTGTCCCTGGATAGAGACGTGCATGAGGGCCTCAAAACATTAAGTGTCCATTGTCAGGAAGTGGGTGTATTATAGTATAGCCCTTAGGCAGGGCAGCCAAAAATTGGGAGGCTCCACGTTGTCCCTGGATAGAGACGTGCATGAGGGCCTCAAAACATTAAGTGTCCATTGTCAGGAAGTGGGTGTATTATAGTATAGCCCTTAGGCAGGGCAGCCAAAAATTGGGAGGCTCCACGTTGTCCCTGGATAGAGACGTGCATGAGGGCCTCAAAACATTAAGTGTCCATTGTCAGGAAGTGGGTGTATTATAGTATAGCCCTTAGGCAGGGCAGCCAAAAATTGGGAGGCTCCACGTTGTCCCTGGAGACGTGCATGAGGGCCTCAAAACATTGTTCCCATTGCAAATGAGCGGGTCTCCTGTCGTTGTATTGTCCATTCTGCAAAGAATGGGCGAAAAAATTTACCACTGGGGGTATACCTGAAACAAAGGCCTAACTATTGTAATGGTCATCATGGTGGCGCATGAGGAGAAGGAGGAGCAGTCCAGCGATTATCCAAAGTCCAGAAGTGTGTACCCATGGGTGAGTGGAGGTACATGGCAAATTCCCGTTACAAACTTTAAATTCCGCTCTAATTTGCTGGTGGTGTGGTGAAGTCTGGCCCAATCCAACCTTTGTTCATCTTGATCAGAGTCAGCCTGTCAGCATTTTCAGTTGACAGGCGGGTGCGTTTATCTGTAATGATTCCACCTGCGGCACTAAAAACACGCTCTGACAAAACGCTAGCGGCAGGGCAGGCCAGGACTTCCAAGGCGTAGAGAGCCAATTCATGCCACGTGTCCACCTTGGATACCCAATAATTGTAAGGCACAGAGGAATGTCGGAGTACAGTTGTTCGATCTGCAAGGTACTCCTTGAGCATCTGGGCAAACTTAGGATTTCTTGTGGCACTACCCCGCACCTCAGGGGCTGTGGTACGTGAGGGGCTGAGAAAACTGTCCCACATCTTAAAGACTGTTCCCCTACCTCTGGCGGATTCGACTTGTGCCTCTCTCGGCTGTACGCCTTGGTTGTCCACTGATTCCTGACCTATGCCGCTAGCGTTTTGTGAGGGGAATGCTTTGCCTACTTCCGTGACTATGGCCTTCCGGAACTGCTGCATTTTGGTTGACCTCTCCGCCTCGGGAATAAGAGACATAAAGTTCTCCTTGTAGCGTGGGTCTAACAGTGTTACCAACCAGTAATGATTGTCGGCCAAGATGTTCTTAACGCGAGGGTCACGAGACAGGCAGCTTACCATAAAGTCAGCCATGTGCGCCAGACTCTTAACAGCCAGGACTTCAGTAGCCTGACCAACACGATGACTGAACATGCTGTCCTCCTCCTCCTCCTCATCTACCCTGTCCTCTGGCCAGCCACGCTGAACCGAGGATATGACTGGTGTGCATGTCATATCCTCAATTTGGCCGGAGAGTTGCTCCATGTCTTCATCCTCCTCCTTGTCATAGTCCTCCACTGCACGTTGTGATGAGACGAGGCTGGGCTGTGTGTTATCACCCACACCCACTACTGTTTCTTGCTGCAACTCATCGCGCTCCGCCTGCAATGCATCATGTTTGTTTTTGAGCAGAGACTGTTTTAGAAGGCAGAGTAGCGGTATGGTGACGCTAATTATGGCGTCATCACCACTCACCATCTTGGTGGAGTCCTCACAGTTTTGGAGGATGGTACATAGGTCGGACATCCATCTCCACTCCTCAGGTGTTATGTGTGGAGTTTGACCCATTTCCCGACGGCTTAGGTGATGCAGGTACTCAACAACTGCCCTCTTCTGCTCACATATCCTGACCAACATGTGCAGAGTTGAATTCCAACGCGTGGGGACATCACACACCAGTCTGTGAGCCGGAAGATGCAAACGGCGCTGAAAGCCGGCAAGGCCGGCTGAAGCAGTAGGTGACTTTCGAAAATGTGCAGACAGGCGGCGAACTTTTACCAGCAGATCAGACAGCTCTGGGTATGACATTAGAAACCGCTGAACCACGAGGTTGAGCACATGGGCCACGCATGGAACATGTGTCAGCTGGCCTCGCCTCAAAGCCGCCACCAGGTTCCGGCCATTGTCACACACAACCTTTCCTGGCTTTAGGTTCAGAGGTGTGAGCCAGTGATCTGCCTGCTGTTTCAGAGCTGTCCACACCTCTTCTGCATTGTGGGGTTTGTCACCTATGCAGATTAGCTTCAGCACAGCCTGTTGCCGCTTCGCCGAGGCAGTGCTGCAGTGCTTCCAGCTTGGGACTGGTGTGGAGGGTAAAGTGGATGAGGATGCGCAGGAGGAGGAGGAGGCTGAAGAGCATGACATTCCGGAGCATGACATTCCGGAACTGTAGAGTGTGGGTGAAACCCTGACTGAGGTAGGGCCTGCAAACCTTGGTGTGGGAAAGACGTGTTCCGTCCCTCGCTCAGATTGGGTCCCAGCTTCCACAATATTAACCCAGTGTGCCGTCAACGAGATGTAGCGGCCTTGCCCACAAGCACTTGTCCACGTGTCTGTGGTTAGGTGGACTTTGGGTGAAACAGCGTTGTTCAGGGCACGTGTGATGTTTTGTGACACGTGGTTATGCAACGCGGGGACGGCACACCGGGAGAAATAGTGGCGGCTGGGCACCGAGTAACGTGGGACAGCTGCCGCCATCATGTCGCGGAATGCTTATGTCTACACCAGCCTAAAAGTCAACATTTCCAGCGCAAGCAGTCGCGAAATGTTAGCATTTAGAACTGTGGCATGTGGGGCGTTGGCAGTGTATTTGCGCCTGCGTTCAAAGGTTTGCTGAATGGATAACTGAACGCTGCGCTGGGACAAGGACGTGCTTGATGATGGTGTTATTTCTGCGTAGGCAACTGCAGGTGCAGGACCGGAGGAGGCTTGTTCGCAGGCAGGATGGACAGGGGATTGGCTCGCATGCACAACCAGCGAAGACGTAGCAGTGACATCAGCAAGCACTGCTTCTCGACTCTGTTGTACTTCCCACAAAGTCGGGTGCTTGGCTGACATGTGCCTGATCATGCTGGTGGTGGTCAGGCTGCTAGTTTTGGTACCCCTGCTGATGCTGGCACGGCAGGTGTTACAAATGGCCTTTTTAGAATCATCTGGAGCCAACTTAAAAAACTGCCAGACTCGGGAAGACCTAACATTTGTACAGGCACCTTGTGTCGTGTTGTTGTTCCGGGGAACGGTTGCCTGACTTCTGCCTGGAGCCACCACCCTGCTTCTTACTGCCTGTTGGGATGCTACACCTCCCTCCCCCTGTGCACTGCTGTCCTCGCTCTGCATATCCTCCTGCCAGGTTGGGTCAGTTACTGGATCATCCACCACGTCGTCTTCCTTTTCCGCACCCTGCTCCTCCACCTGACTTCCTGACAATTGTGTCTCATCATCGTCCACCCCTTGTTGAGACACGTTGCCAACTTCGTGAGAACGTGGCTGCTCAAATATTTGGGCATCTGTACATACGATCTCCTCATGACCCAATTCAACATGAGCTGGCGAGAGGCCAGAATGTGAGAATGGAAACGTGAACAGCTCTTCCGAGTGTCCAAGTGTGGGATCAGTAATATCCGAGGACGTGTACTCAGCCTTGTGGTAGGAAGGAGGATCAGGTTCTGAAATGTGCGGTGCAGTATCACGGCTACTGACACTTGACCGTGTGGAAGACAGAGTGTTTGTGGTGGTGCCAATCTGACTGGAAGCATTATCTGCTATCCAACTAACAACCTGTTGACACTGGTCTTGGTTCAAGAGCGGTGTACTGCTGCAGTCCCTAAGAATTTGGGACAGGACGTGCGAGCGACTAGATGTGGCCCTTTGTTGTGGCGAAATTAGAGCTTGCCCACGACCTCGGCTTCTGCCTGAACCACCATCACGTCCACTTCCTTGTTCCTTGCCAACGCCCTTGCGCATTTTGCAATGCTGTGCTGACGTGTATTCACTAGACTTGTGCGTTATATCCAAGTTTGTGCAAATCGTGCACCTGTATGCTGCCACCGACAGGCACACACGTGCGGTTTTTAAATGCAAGCACGGACGCACTAAGAACCTAACAGGTTTTTAGGAGCAAAAATTACTGAGAAGTCTGACACTATCAGCCACTGCTGACTGACGTGTATTATACACTACACTTGTGCGTTATATAATAGTTTGTGAAAAACGCACAAAAGTGCACCTGTACGCTGCCACCGACAGGCACACACGTGCGGTTTTTAAATGCAAGCACGGACGCAATAAGAACCTAACAGGTTTTTAGCAGCGACAATTACTGAGAAGTCTGATTCTATCTGGACTGTTTTAGACTGTGTACACCAGCCCCAGATATGATGAAGGCTGGTATACGATCACCACTAGGAATGGCTATATACCCTGCCTGCCTGCCTGTATACTGCTACAATAGTCCTGACAAGGACTCTTCTGGTCACTAGCCTGTATTCCGACCTGGCTATACCCTGCCTGTATATAGCAACAATAGTCCTGAAAAGGACTCTGCTACTGTACTCTGACCTGGCTATTCCCTGCCTGCCTGTATACACTTTATTGTATGTCCTGAGAAGGACTTCTGGTCACACTGTTTGCAGCCCTGCTCCGGAACTAACAATAAAGGGCCGCAAACCTTTCCCTGAAGCAGCAACCCTCTCCCTGCACTGACTGTCTGGATGGCTGTGAGCAGAGCACAGCGCGCCCGCCGGTATAAAGGCTCGGCCACGCTGTGCGGGCCGGCCAATCACTGCAATTCCACAACTAACAGGGCTGTGGCATTGCAGTGGTCTGCCAGCCAATCCCTGCATGAGGGCTGGCTCTCAAAAGAGCGCCAACATGCAGGGATGAAGACCACGAGTACAGCACGAGTATCGCGAGATTACTGGGTCACCGCCGAGTAGCCCGAGTACAGTGATACTCGTGCGAGTACCGAGTAGTAACAAGCATACTCGCTCATCACTACTAATCAACACTAGTGATGAGCGAGTATGCTTGTTACTACTCGGTACTCGCACGAGTATCACTGTACTCGGGCTACTCGGCGGGGACCGAGTAATCTCGCGATACTCGTGCTGTACTCGTGGTCTTCATCCCTGCATGTTGGCGCTCTTTTGAGAGCCAGCCCTCATGCAGGTGTAGTGGGTGAGCCTACCCCCTACCAGTACCAGCATAGATAACCCGGAATTGCAATTAATAAAAATGTTGAATTTTAATATTTTATTGTTGTGTTAGGGCACCCCTAGTGGCCGGATGGGACGGCTGTCGCCACAGTGAAAGGAGGAGCCGGCAGAAACCAGGGGAGGAGTGTGTGTTTGTGTGAGAGAGAAGTAGTTGGATCCGGGACGTGAAAGAGCGAAGATCAAGGGGCAGAGTGTGGGGGCTGCATTAAAAGGGGACGCCGGAGAGAACGGGAGTGGACGGAACCTCGGAGAGTGAAGCAGCCGGTGTGGGTCCGGTGTGTGTGTAACCACCAGTGGGAGCCCGGTGAAGTGGAGTAATCAGGGCACAGCCCCACGTGAGGGTTCGTCAGGGCAGGTTGTTCCCCAGCCCAGGAAGTGTTTTTTTTTCTGTCTGTAACAGCCGGATTGAGACTACGTGTGACAATAAATATGTCTTTTGGTTGCATCACATCTTGCCTGAAGACTGTTTGTACCACTACCGACGCCGACACCACACTCTGCCCCACCAAGTCAGTCCCCAACCGTGAAGTAGTGATGGAGCCAGGGGAGAGCCTTGAATCTACAAAGGCCACGACTACAAGGCCGGAGGCTCCCCTGGGCCATCACTTCATGTGGCGTAGTCGGCAGGATGCGAATTCCCTGCCAGGGACCCAAGAAGCTGGAGATCAAGTGGTGCCGAGTGCACCGTATCCGGGTTATGAGAGAAGATTTCCAGTCCCATGGTGGGAGGAAGAAGTGCCTAAGGCGTTGGACCGGGCACAAGATGGCGGCAAAATGGCCGCCGTCTGTGAAGCTGAGGAAGAAAGCGCGCGCAGAATTGGCGCCAAAAGAAGAGCCTGGGGCTGGCCGGTGCCGAAGAAGAAGTACGGAGTACTCCGCCCAAAGAGGGGAGGCGCCAGTCCCAGGGCACGAAGAAAGAAATATGAAGGGGGCGGTATTTTCAAGAAAAAGAAGAACCGCCGCGGAGGAGTCAAGATGATGTGTGAGGCTGGGGGTGGAGCTTGTCTAAGAGCGGGAAACATAGGCCCGCCTCCACTTCCTCCAGTCTCAGCATTGACCCCACCGCCATTTCTAACTACACAGCAACAGAAAGAGATGGAGACTTCCGGCCAACAGCAGGATCTCGCCACCGCTATGGCCCTGACCAGCCTGGGCCGGGAGCGCCCCAAGCCCGCTGCCGTTGCGGAAGCATCTCTGCTTGACATTCCGACCGGGCCAGGAGGCCCAGCACGTCCGGAGAAGGTGACCTGGCTGACCACCTGGGACGCGACAACCGGAGGCACGACCACTGAAGTACGGGCAACTTACGCCACCCAGCTACCGGTGGGGAACTGGCCCCTGGGGATTACCTATTCCCCCTTGGAACCACCTCAGCCCGTCGTCACAGCCGCAGCACTCACAGCCGCAGCACCATCTGTCCCCGTGAGGGAGCCGGCCGAAGTGATTGCCAAACGGCTGGAACAAGATCACCAGGGCTTCTTTTGGGACCCTGTAATCCCGTCTTCCATACCGTACCCGAGGGCTCCGTCTCCGGTACCAGACCCCGTCCAAGAGCGGCTGCTAGCAGAGACCATCGTCCGGGAAATGCTGTCCGGTCCCGGCGGTGAGGAGCTGGCCCTGCAATTCACCACTGGTATAGTGGTGAAATTCAACCAGCAGGAGGGCTACGGGTTTATCCGTGAAGCAAGCACCGGAGACGATTATTTTTATAATCGGGTCCACCTGGACGTAGAGGGGTTACCGAAGAGGCTTCACACTCTTTATCCGGGAGAGAAGGTGCAATTCTTACCCGATGCGGGAAGTCGCGGTTTGTTCGCGGTTGGAGTGACCCGGATGCCAACCGCCCGGGAAGCGGCCCAATGGCAACAAGAGCTGGAATGGGAGGAGCACCAGGAGAGACGCCGGAGCCAGCCTAAACCGATGCCGACGGATGCCTCCCATTCCCGACGCACCTTGGCGGTCTCACCCGAGGTGCAGTCTGCCCCGACCGCTGATCCGGAAAAGGGTACCCCGGTGGTGGCGGTGAATCAAAGTGTCACCAATCGTCCGGTGATCGTTCTGGACGTGCCGCAACCTGTGCCTCAACCACCCCGGGTAGCGACCCCATCGCCCCCGCCGGGAACCGAAGAAGCCATGCCATCAGAGCCTCCTTTTGCTTCTGTATCGTTCCGGAGGGTCCGCCGCCAACCTGGGCAGTCCCTGGGCGCCTATATCCAGGCCCAGGCGGCCGAATGGAAGCGGTCCTGGCCTCCGGAATAGATCACCTCAGTAGGCTTGGTTGAAGACCGGTATTGTTGAAAGACCGGCAGAAGTTTGTGTTCAGTTGATAAAACCTGGAGGGAGCTCGCTGACAGACTGAGTCAGGAACTTTCCCCCCCGCAGGGCGAAGTATCAGCAGTTGTTAAAAGTTTATGTGCCTGTTGCTCGCCATCACAAGACCGGGAGCGCTGTTGAGCCTCCGGACGCCATCACAAGACCGGGAGCGCTGTTGAGCCTCCGGGCGCCATCACAAGACCGAGAGCGCTGTTGAGCCTCCGGGCGCCATCACAAGACCGGGAGCGCTGTTGAGCCTCCGGGCGCCATCAAAAGACCGGGAGCGCTGCTAAGCCGCCGGGCGCTGGACTGGTGCCCTTATTCTTGTACGCGGTGCCTGTTGTGGACTGGGCTGAAGGGTATTTTTTTTATGCTATGTTCATGTTTGTCAGTTATGTGTTTATAGACAGAGCCTTGCCGGGAGGCTCGGATTTTAAGAGGGGAGGCATGTAGTGGGTGAGCCTACCCCCTACCAGTACCAGCATAGATAACCCGGAATTGCAATTAATAAAAATGTTGAATTTTAATATTTTATTGTTGTGTTAGGGCACCCCTAATGGCCGGGTGGGACGGCTATCGCCACAGTGAAAGGAGGAGCCGGCAGAAACCAGGGGAGAGAGTGTGTGTTTGTGTGAGAGAGAAGTAGTTGGATCCGGGACATGAAAGAGCGAAGATCAAGGGGCAGAGTGTGGGGGCTGCATTAAAAGGGGACGCCGGAGAGAACGGGAGTGGACGGAACCTCGGAGAGTGAAGCAGCCGGTGTGGGTCCGGTGTGTGTGTAACCACCAGTGGGAGCCCGGTGAAGTGGAGTAATCAGGGCACAGCCCCACGCGAGGGTTCGTCAGGGCAGGTTGTTCCCCAGCCCAGGAAGTGTTTTTTTTTCTGTCTGTAACAGCCAGATTGAGACTACGTGTGACAATAAATATATCTTTTGGTTGCATCACATCTTGCCTGAAGACTGTTTGTACCACTACCGACGCCGACACCACACTCTGCCCCACCAAGTCAGTCCCCAACCGTGAAGTAGTGATGGAGCCAGGGGAGAGCCTTGAATCTACAAAGGCCACGACTACAAGGCCGGAGGCTCCCCTGGGGCATCACTTCACAGGGATTGGCTGGCAGACCACTGCAATGCCACAGCCCTGTTAGTTGTGGAATTGCAGTGATTGGCCGGCCCGCACAGCGTGACCGAGCCTTTACACCGGCGGGCGCGCTATGCTCTGCTCACAGCCATCCAGACAGTCAGTGCAGGGAGAGGGTTGCTGCTTCAGGGAAAGGTTTGCGGCTCTTTATTGTTAGTTCCGGAGCAGGGCTGCAAACAGTGTGACCAGAAGTCCTTCTCAGGACATACAATAAGTTGTATACAGGCAGGGAATAGCCAGGTCGGAGTACAGTAGCAGAGTCCTTCTCAGGACTATTGTTGCTATATACAGGCAGGGTATAGCCAGGTCGGAATACAGGCTAGTGACCAGAAGAGTCCTTGTCAGGACTATTGTAGCAGTATACAGGCTGGCAGGCAGGCAGGCAGGCAGGGTATATAGCCATTCCTAGTGGTGACTGTATACCAGCCTTCATCATATCTGGGGCTGGTGTACACAGTCTAAAACAGTCCAGATAGTGTCAGACTTCTCAGTAAATGTCGCTCCTAAAAACCTGTTAGGTTCTTATTGCGGCCGTGCTTGCATTTAAAAACCGCACGTGTGTGCCTGTCGGTGGCAGCGTACAGGTGCACTTGTGTGCGTTTTTCACAAACTATTATATAACGCACAAGTGTAGTGTATAATACACGTCAGTCAGCAGTGGCTGATAGTGTCAGACTTCTCAGTAATTTTTGCTCCTAAAAACCTGTTAGGTTCTTAGTGCGTCCGTGCTTGCATTTAAAAACCGCACGTGTGTGCCTGTCGGTGGCAGCGTACAGGTGCACTTGTGTGCGTTGTTCACAAACTATTATATAACACACAAGTGTAGTGTATAATACACGTCAGTCAGCAGTGGCTGATAGTGTCAGACTTCTCAGTAATTTTTGCTCCTAAAAACCTGTTAGGTTCTTAGTGCGTCCGTGCTTGCATTTAAAAACCGCACGTGTGTGCCTGTTGGTGGCAGCGTACAGGTGCACTTGTGTGCGTTTTTAACAAACTATTATATAACGCACAAGTGTAGTGTATAATACACGTCAGTCAGCAGTGGCTGATAGTGTCAGACTTCTCAGTAATTTTTGCTCCTAAAAACCTGTTAGGTTCTTAGTGCGTCCGTGCTTGCATTTAAAAACCGCACGTGTGTGCCTGTCGGTGGCAGCGTACAGGTGCACTTGTGTGCGTTTTTCACAAACTATTATATAACGCACAAGTGTAGTGTATAATACACGTCAGTCAGCAGTGGCTGATAGTGTCAGACTTCTCAGTAATTTTTGCTCCTAAAAACCTGTTAGGTTCTTAGTGCGTCCGTGCTTGCATTTAAAAACCGCACGTGTGTGCCTGTCGGTGGCAGCGTACAGGTGCACGATTTGCACAAACTATTATATAATGCACAAGTCTAGTGTATAATACACGTCAGTCAGCAGTGTCTGATAGTGTCAGACTTCTCAGTAATTGTCGCTCCTAAAAACCTGTTAGGTTCTTAGTGCGTCCGTGCTTGCATTTAAAAACCGCACGTGTGTGCCTGTCGGTGGCAGCGTACAGGTGCACGATTTGCACAAACTTGGATATAACGCACAAGTCTAGTGAATACACGTCAGCACAGCATTGCAAAATGCGCAAGGGCGTTGGCAAGGAACAAGGAAATGGACGTGATGGTGGTGCAGGCAGAGGCCGAGGTCGTGGGCAAGCTCTATTTTCGCCACAACAAAGGGCCACATCTAGTCGCTCGCACGTCCTGTCCCAAATTCTTGGGGACCGCAGCAGTACACCACTCTTGAACCAAGACCAGTGTCAACAGGTTGTTAGTTGGATAGCGGATAATGCTTCCAGTCAGATTGGCACCACCACAAACACTCTGTCTTCCACACGGTCAAGTGTCAGTAGCCGTGATACTGCACCGCACATTTCAGAACCTGATCCTCCTTCCTACCACAAGGCTGAGTACATGTC
This sequence comes from Anomaloglossus baeobatrachus, assembly GCF_048569485.1. NCBI lineage: Eukaryota > Metazoa > Chordata > Amphibia > Anura > Aromobatidae > Anomaloglossus > Anomaloglossus baeobatrachus. The sequence goes on from NC_134356.1 coordinate 356,485,587, forward strand.
CTTGGACATTACTGATCCCACACTTGGACACTCAGAAGAGCTGTTCACGTTTCCATTCGCACATTCTGGCCTCTCGCCAGCTCATGTTGAAGTGGGTCATGAGGAGATCGTATGTACAGATGCCCAAATATTTGAGCAGCCACGTTCTCACGAAGTTGGCAACGTGTCTCAACAAGGGGTGGACGATGATGAGACACAATTGTGAGGAAGTCAGGAGGAGGAGCAGGGTGCGGAAGAGGAAGACGACGTGGTGGATGATCCAGTAACTGACCCAACCTGGCAGGAGGATATGCAGAGCGAGGACAGCAGTGCACAGGGAGAGGGAGGCGTACCATCCCAACAGGCAGTAAGAAGCAGGGTGGTGGCTCCAGGCAGAAGTCAGGCAACCGTTCCCCGGAACAACAACACGACACAAGGTGCCTGTACAAATGTTAGGTCTTCCCGAGTCTGGCAGTTTTTTAAGTTGGCTCCAGATGATTCTAAAAAGGCCATTTGCAACACCTGCCATGCCAGCATCAGCAGGGGTACCAAAACTAGCAGCCTGACCACCACCAGCATGATCAGGCACATGTCAGCCAAGCACCCGACTTTGTGGGAAGTACAACAGAGTCGAGGAGCAGTGCTTGCTGATGTCACTGCTACGTCTTCGCTGGTTGTGCATGCGAGCCAATGCCATGTCCATGCTTCCTGCGAACAAGCCTCCTCCGGTCCTGCACCTGCAGTTGCCTACGCAGAAATAACACCATCATCAAGCACATCCTTGTCCCAGCGCAGCGTTCAGTTATCCATTCAGCAAACCTTTGAACGCAGGCGCAAATACACTGCCAACGCCCCACATGCCACAGTTCTAAATGCTAACATTTCGCGACTGCTTGCGCTGGAAATGTTGCCTTTTAGGCTGGTGAAGACAGAAGCATTCCGCGACATGATGGCGGCAGCTGTCCCACGTTACTCGGTCCCCAGCCGCCACTATTTCTCCCGGTGTGCCGTCCCCGCGTTGCATAACCACGTGTCACAAAACATCACACGTGCCCTGAACAACGCTGTTTCACCCAAAGTCCACCTAACCACAGACACGTGGACAAGTGCTTGTGGGCAAGGCCGCTACATCTCGTTGACGGCACACTGGGTTAATATTGTGGAAGCTGGGACCCAGTCTGAGTGAGGGACGGAACACGTCCTTCCCACACCAAGGTTTGCAGGCCCTACCTCAGTCAGGGTTTCACCCACACTGTACAGCTCCGGAATGTCATGCTCTTCAGCCTCCTCCTGCGCATCCTCATCCACTTTACCCTCCACACCAGTCCCAAGCTGGAAGCACTGCAGCACTGCCTCGGCGAAGCGGCAACAGGCTGTGCTGAAGCTAATCTGCATAGGTGACAAACCCCACAATGCAGAAGAGGTGTGGACAGCTCTGAAACAGCAGGCAGATCACTGGCTCACACCTCTGAACCTAAAGCCAGGAAAGGTTGTGTGTGACAATGGCCGGAACCTGGTGGCGGCTTTGAGGCGAGGCCAGCTGACACATGTTCCATGCGTGGCCCATGTGCTCAACCTCGTGGTTCAGCGGTTTATAAAGTCATACCCAGAGCTGTCTGATCTGCTGGTAAAAGTTCGCCGCCTGTCTGCACATTTTCGAAAGTCACCTACTGCTTCAGCCGGCCTTGCCGGCTTTCAGCGCCGTTTGCATCTTCCGGCTCACAGACTGGTGTGTGATGTCCCCACGCGTTGGAATTCAACTCTGCACATGTTGGTCAGGATATGTGAGCAGAAGTGGGCAGTTGTTGAGTACCTGCATCACCTAAGCCGTCGGGAAATGGGTCAAACTCCACACATAACACCTGAGGAGTGGAGATGGATGTCCGACCTATGTACCATCCTCCAAAACTTTGAGGACTCCACCAAGATGGTGAGTGGTGATGATGCCATAATTAGCGTCACCATACCGCTACTCTGCCTTCTAAAACGGTCTCTGCTCAAAAACAAACATGATGCATTGCAGGCGGAGCGCGATGAGTTGCAGCAAGAAACAGTAGTGGGTGTGGGTGATAACACACAGCCCAGCCTCGTCTCATCACAACGTGCAGTGGAGGACTATGACGAGGAGGAGGATGAAGACATGGAGCAACTCTCCGGCCAAATTGAGGATATGACATGCACACCAGTCATATCCTCGGTTCAGCGTGGCTGGCCAGAGGACAGGGTAGATGAGGAGGAGGAGGAGGAGGAGGAGGAGGACAGCATGTTCAGTCATCGTGTTGGTCAGGCTACCGAAGTCCTGACTGTTAAGAGTCTGGCGCACATGGCTGACTTTATGGTAAGCTGCCTGTCTCGTGACCCTCGCGTTAAGAACATCTTGGCCGACAATCATTACTGGTTGGTAACACTGTTAGACCCACGCTACAAGGAGAACTTTATGTCTCTTATTCCCGAGGCGGAGAGGTCAACCAAAATGCAGCAGTTCCGGAAGGCCATAGTCACGGAAGTAGGCAAAGCATTCCCCTCACAAAACGCTAGCGGCATAGGTCAGGAATCAGTGGACAACCAAGGCGTACAGCCGAGAGAGGCACAAGTCGAATCCGCCAGAGGTAGGGGAACAGTCTTTAAGATGTGGGACAGTTTTCTCAGCCCCTCACGTACCACAGCCCCTGAGGTGCGGGGTAGTGCCACAAGAAATCCTAAGTTTGCCCAGATGCTCAAGGAGTACCTTGCAGATCGAACAACTGTACTCCGACATTCCTCTGTGCCTTACAATTATTGGGTATCCAAGGTGGACACGTGGCATGAATTGGCTCTCTACGCCTTGGAAGTCCTGGCCTGCCCTGCCGCTAGCGTTTTGTCAGAGCGTGTTTTTAGTGCCGCAGGTGGAATCATTACAGATAAACGCACCCGCCTGTCAACTGAAAATGCTGACAGGCTGACTCTGAACAAGATGAACAAGGGTTGGATTGGGAAAGACTTCACCACACCACCAGCAAATTAGAGCGGAATTTAAAGTTTGTAACGGGAATTTGCCATGTACCTCCACTCACCCATGGGTACACACTTCTGGACTTTGGATAATCGCTGGACTGCTCCTCCTTCTCCTCATGCGCCACCATGATGACCGTTACAATAGTTAGGCCTTTGTTTCAGGTATACCCCCAGTGGTAAATTTTTTCGCCCATTCTTTGCAGAATGGACATTACAACAACAGGAGACCCGCTCCTTTGCAATGGGAACAATGTTTTGAGGCCCTCATGCACGTCTCTATCCAGGGACAACGTGGAGCCTCACAATTTTTGGCTGCCCTGCCTAAGGGCTATACTATAATACACCCACTTCCTGACAATGGACACTTAATGTTTTGAGGCCCTCATGCACGTCTCTATCCAGTGACAACGTGGAGCCTCCCAATTTTTGGCTGCCCTGCCTAAGGGCTATACTATAATACACCCACTTCCTGACAATGGACACTTAATGTTTTGAGGCCCTCATGCACGTCTCTATCCAGGGACAACGTGGAGCCTCCCAATTTTTGGCTGCCCTGCCTAAGGGCTATACTATAATACACCCACTTCCTTACAATGGACACTTAATGTTTTGAGGCCCTCATGCACGTCTCTATCCAGGGACAACGTGGAGCCTCCCAATTTTTGGCTGCCCTGCCTAAGGGCTATACTATAATAAACCCACTTCCTGACAATGGACACTTAATGTTTTGAGGCCCTCATGCATGTCTCTATCCAGGGACAACGTGGAGCCTCCCAATTTTTGGCTGCCCTGCCTAAGGGCTATACTATAATACACCCACTTCCTGACAATGGACACTTAATGTTTTGAGGCCCTCATGCACGTCTCTATCCAGGGACAACGTGGAGCCTCCCAATTTTTGGCTGCCCTGCCTAAGGGCTATACTATAATACACCCACTTCCTGACAATGGACACTTAATGTTTTGAGGCCCTCATGCACGTCTCTATCCAGGGACAACGTGGAGCCTCCCAATTTTTGGCTGCCCTGCCTAAGGGCTATACTATAATACACCCACTTCCTGACAATGGACACTTAATGTTTTGAGGCCCTCATGCACTTCTCTATCCAGGGACAACGTGGAGCCTCCCAATTTTTGGCTGCCCTGCCTAAGGGCTATACTACAATAGACCCACTTCCTTACAATGGGCACTTCAGGTTTACAGGCCCTCATGCACGTCTGTACGCAGGGGCATTGGTGAACCTCACAATTTTGGACTGCCCTGGCAAAGGAAAATACTACAAAGACTCACTTCCTCAAAATGGGCACATTAGACTCAGAGGCCTTTATGTATGTACGTCTCTTCTCAGGGACATCGGAGTGCCACACAATGTTTTACGTAAAATCTTTCATGTATTAATCTCAAAAAGTAACATACATTAGCTCTATCTCACTATTGGGTATGTGCCCTTAACATTTCCGCCATGAAAATTCATTTTGGTGTCATTTTTGAAGGTTTTCTGGTGAGTCCGTAAAAATGGCTTAAAACGCGGACAAAATTGTTCACAGCTGTAACTTTTGAGTGATAAATGCTTCAAGGGGTCTTCACCATGCTGTTGCCATGTCATTTGAGCACTCTTCTGAGACTTTTGTGCCATTTTTAGGGTTTCTACATGCTGCCGGGGGTCATTTCACAAAAATACTCGGGTCTCCCATAGGATAACATTGGGCTCGGTGCTCGGGCCGAGTACACGAGTATCTTGGGATGCTCGGCCTGAGCCTCGAGCACCCGAGCTTTTTAGTACTCGCTCATCACTATTGATTAGCTCTCTGCTCACCATGAACCTGGCAAACTCAGACATATTGGATTTCTCACCACTTGTTGCCACGACGACTCGTGATGCCCCTGGGGCGTATGGGCTGCCTGGCGTGAATGGATGAGATGTTCCCGGGTAGAATGACGTTGCTGCAGGGTTGAGCTGTGGTTTAGCCTCTGTAGATTCTGATGACCGCTGCTTGAGCTGTGGAAGTGGGTCAGGAAACACTTGGTTGCCATCTTGCCGTGGTGACTGTGTTTGAGAGGGTACCTCTTGGTGACTGTTACTAATTTGCTCGGGTGCTTTAGGTGGCACTGGCACTGGTAGAGGTAAGTTGGAGGTTTCGGTGTTGTCGGCTTGGACGGTACTGCAAACCGGGGTTGCTACAGGTAACTGATTCAGTACATAGTCTCTTGTGCCATCAACTGGATTGTCTGCTTCCAGTGGTGGCGAGTGAGCTGGATCAGGACCTTGGATCAATGCTTGCTCAAGTAGTCTCACTTTAGCTAGTGCAACTTCCTCTTCCATCTGTGACCGAAGAATCTTTATCCGAGCCTCCGCTTCTGCCCTTTTGGCTTCTGCTTTAGCAGCTTCTGCTTTTGCAAGAGCTTCTGCTTCTGCTCTTTTGGCTTCTGCTTCTGTCCTTTTGGCTTCTTCCTCTACTTCTCTTTCTGTGAAGGAACGTCTCACCTTGGATTCCTCTGCTCTTATGCGGGCCTCTAGTATCCTGTCGCTCAGGGCTGAGCTTCTTGAGGATGATGACCCGGATGACCGAGAGGAACGTCTAGATGAGGTTGATCGGTGTGATCTGGTTTCTTGCTGGTGAGAGATACGGTGTTCGGCCTTGTCTATGGCATCTTGCACCTTGGCATCTCTTTCCTTGTCCACCTCTTCTGCCTTGCTCAGGTCTGAAAGAGCTTCATCAATTTTAGAGTCTTTTAGAAAGGTAATGTACCTTGTTGACAGTCTCTTGTATCTTTCATGAGCGTTGTTCAGCCGTTCCAGAGCAGCTAGTAAGCATGCGGCATCACCTGATAAGGATTCAAGTCTTGACATGTAATAGGTGACTCGTTCCCACTGTTCTTCCAGGTGTTCACATGACTCATCTTTCATAGTGTGATAGTTTTCAGTGGCCTTTATCGTGGGTTTGGAAGAGCGCTTCGGTCGGACAACTTGGTCTGCTGAAAGCCAGGGAAGGAGTCTTGCGAGGATAATTTGCATATTCCCAGTGCCTTCTGGGAACAGTGAAGAGTCACCGCGAGCTCAAGGAGAACCGGGTTTTGGCCGTTACAGCCGGAAGGAAGACTTCTGAAAGCCAGGGAAGGAGTCTTGCGAGGATAATTTGCATATTCCCAGTGCCTTCTGGGATAAGTGAAGAGTCACCGCGAGCTCAAGGAGAACCGGGTTTTGGCCGTTACAGCCGGAAGGAAGACTTCTGAAAGCCAGGGAAGGAGTCTTGCGAGGATAATTTGCATATTCCCAGTGCCTTCTGGGATAAGTGAAGAGTCACCGCGAGCTCAAGGAGAACCAGGTTTTGGCCGTTACAGCCAGAAGGAAGACTTCTGAAAGCCAGGGAAGGAGTCTTGCGAGGATAATTTGCATATTCCCAGTGCCTTCTGGGATAAGTGAAGAGTCACCGCGAGCTCAAGGAGAACCGGGTTTTGGCCGTTACAGCCAGAAGGAAGACTTCTGAAAGCCAGGGAAGGAGTCTTGCGAGGATAATTTGCATATTCCCAGTGCCTTCTGGGATAAGTGAAGAGTCACCGCGAGCTCAAGGAGAACCGGGTTTTGGCCGTTACAGTCGGAAGGAAGACTTCTGAAAGCCAGGGAAGGAGTCTTGCGAGGATAATTTGCATATTCCCAGTGCCTTCTGGGATAAGTGAAGAGTCACCGCGAGCTCAAGGAGAACCGGGTTTTGGCCGTTACAGCCGGAAGGAAGACTTCTGAAAACCGCGCGGCGCGCGAATTTTAGCCTGTCTTCATTGTGAGCGTGAATGAGCAAAGTGTGAGCAAAAGTAAGTGTGAGTAGAATTGTTTGTATTTAGTTGTTTAATTACTTAACATTTGTTTAGTGCTATCCCCATTAGAAAATGTGCGCCACTATTGCTAATGCGATCCAGTGTACATCTTGTCTCATGTATGCAGTCCTTGAAAAGCCGTTTGAGGGTGCATACTGTTGTTCGAGATGTGAGCAAGTTTCACATTTGGAAGCCCAGATACTGGATCTAAATGAGCAGCTGGCAACTCTGAGATGCATTAGCAATATGGAAAGGAGTGTGCTGCTCACTGAGCAGCAGCTTGCTGGGTCAGATGTGGGGGAGGATCGTAGTAGGGAGCGGCAGGACGGTGAGGTAGGTAGCTGGGTGACAGTTAGAAAGGGGGGTAAAGGGAAAAGTGCTAGGAAGGCTAGTCCTGAACTGACACACCCCAATAGGTTTGCAAACTTGGCAGATGAGGGGGATGTCATTACAGGGGTAGCATTGCTGCAGCAAGGCATGACCTCTGAACGCCAGAGGAGTGTCTGCTCCAGTAAGGGGGGGAATAGGAGTGCAGGGCAGGCAAGACAGGTACTGGTAGTGGGGGACTCAATTATTAGGGGGACAGATAGGGCAATCTGTCACAAAGACAGGGATCGCCGAACAGTGTGTTGTCTTCCTGGCGCTCGAGTTCGGCACATCGCTGATCGGGTTGACAGATTACTGGGAGGGGCTGGGGAGGACCCAGCGGTCATTGTACACATTGGCACAAATGACAAAGTTAGAGGTAGGTGGAAGGTCCTTAAAGATGATTTCAGGGAATTAGGTTGTAAGCTTAAAGCATGGACCTCAAAGGTGGTATTTTCGGAAATACTACCTGTGCCACGAGCCACACCAGAGAGGCAAAGAGAGATCAGGGAGGTTAACAGGTGGCTCAGAAATTGCTGTAGCAAAGAGGGTTTTGGGTTCCTGGAGAATTGGGCCGACTTTTCAGTTGGCTACAGATTCTATGCTAGGGATGGGCTGCATCTTAATGGGGAAGGTGCAGCTCTGCTGGGGCAGAAAATGGCTAGAAGGTTGGAGGAGTGTTTAAACTAGGAATGGGGGGCGAGGGTATTTACTTTATAGAAGGGGAATGTAGTGCAGATAGTGACCAGGGCACAAGTAATGAAATTGGGGGTGGTACGGGGGGAAGGGTTAGGACAGTTAATACAGTAAGCAGGAATACAGGTACAGAGTCATACGTAACGTGCATGTACACTAATGCCCGAAGCCTCACAAATAAGGTGGAGGAATTAGAATTAATATTGTTGGAAGAAAGTTATGATATAGTGGGGATATCAGAGACATGGCTGGATGAGAGCTATGACTGGGCTGTTAATTTACAGGGTTATAGCCTATTCAGGAATGACCGTACAAATAAGCGAGGGGGAGGTGTGTGTCTATATGTAAAATCATCCTTAAAACCCATCCTGCGTGACAACATATGTGAGGGTACTGAGAATGTAGAGTCCCTATGGGTGGAGATAAGGGGGGGGAGAATGAATAATAAAATACTGATAGGGGTGTGTTATAAGACGCCGAATATTATGGAAGAGGTAGAGAATCTCCTCATAAAGCAAATTGATAAAGCAGCGAGTCTCGGAGAGGTAATTATTATGGGGGACTTTAACTATCCTGATATAAATTGGGGAACAGAAACTTGCAGTTCCAGCAAAGGAAATAGATTTTTGATAACAATGAAAGATAATTACCTTTCACAAATGGTACAGGACCCCACAAGAGGGGGAGCACTACTAGACCTTGTACTAACCAATAGGCCAGACCGCATATCAAATATACAAGTTGGAGGTTACTTGGGGAATAGTGATCACAAAATAATAAGTTTTCATGTATTCTTTAGTAAGATGTCTAGTAGAGGGGCTACAAGGACACTAAACTTCAGGAAAGCAAATTTTAAACGGTTGAGAGATGATCTTAGTGCAATAAACTGGGATGATATACTAAGTAATAAAAGTACACAAAGCAAATGGGAGACTTTTATGAGCATCCTGAATAGGGCTTGTGCAGAAAATATACCCTATGGGAACTTACATGCTAGAAATCGGAGGAAACCCCTATGGCTAAATAGAGCTGTAAGGGAAGCAATAAAAGAAAAACAGAAAGCCTTAAAAGAATTAAAGAGGGTAGGTAGTGATGAGGCATTATATAATTATAGAAAATTAAATAAAATATGTAAAAAGCAAATTAAGTTAGCTAAGTTTGAGACAGAGAGACTCATTGCGAGAGAAAGTAAAAATAATCCTAAAATATTCTTTAACTACATAAACAGTAAAAAACTGAAAAGCGATAGTGTTGGCCCCCTTAAAAATAGTCTTGGTGAAATGGTGGAAGGGGATGAGGGTAAAGCCAACCTGCTGAATGACTTTTTTTCTACGGTTTTTATACAAGAAAATGCCATGGCAGATGACATGACCAGTGATACCATAAATTCACCCTTGAATATTACCTGCTTAACCCTGCAGGAAGTACGCCGCCGCCTCGAAATCTGTGTAACTGGGTTAAAAACTGGCTCAGTGATAGGAAACAAAGGGTGGTTATTAATGGTACGTACTCGGACTGGGTCTCAGTTCATAGTGGGGTACCACAGGGGTCAGTATTGGGCCCGCTTCTTTTCAACATATTTATAAATGACCTTGTTGGGGGCATGCGTAGTAGAATTTCAATATTTGCAGATGATACTAAACTCTGCAGGGTAATCAATACAGAGGAGGATAATTTTATATTACAGGGAGATTTATGTAAATTGGAGGATTGGGCTGAGAAGTGGCAATTGAAGTTTAATGTAGATAAATGTAAGGTCATGCACTTGGGTAGAGGAAATAACATTTATGATTATGTACTTAATTGTAGAACACTGGGTAAAACAGACACAGAAAAAGACTTGGGTGTATGGGTGGATGGTAAACTTCACTTTAGTGGACAGTGTCAGGCAACTGCTGCCAGGGCTAATAAAATAATGGGATGTATTAAAAGAGGTATAAGTGTTCATGAAAAAAATATAGTTTTACCTCTGTACAAGTCACTAGTGCGACCGCACTTAGAATACTGTGTACAATTCTGGTCACCGATATATAAGAAGGACATAGCTGAACTGGAGAGGGTGCAGAGAAGAGCGACCAAGATTATTAGAGGAATGGGTGGGCTGCAATACCAAGACAGGTTATTAAACTTGGGGTTATTTAGTCTGGAAAAATGAAGGCTTAGGGGGGATCTAATCACAATGTATAAATATATGAGGGGACAGTACAGAGACCTTTCCAAAGATCTTTTTACACCTAGGCCTGCGACTGGAACACGGGGGCATCCGCTACGTCTTGAGGAAAGAAGGTTTAATCATAATCACAGACGAGGATTCTTTACTGTACGAGCAGTGAGACTATGGAACTCTCTGCCGCATGATGTTGTAATGAGTGATTCACTACTAACATTTAAGCAGAGCCTTGATGCCTTTCTTGAAAAATTTAATATTACCAGTTATGTATATTAGATTTTATGACAGGGTATTGATCCAGGGAACTAGTCTGATTGCCGGATGTGGAGTCAGGAAGGAAATTTTTTCCCCATTGGAACTTGTTTGCCACATTGGGGTTTTTTTTTTTGCCTTCCTCTGGATCAACATGTTAGGCTACGGGTTGAACTAGATGGACTTGAAGTCTCCCTTCAACCTTAAAAACTATGATACTATGATACTATGAAAGCATGGGCTCTGCCTCCTGGGCTTCATAATGGACAGTATCAGGTTGTATTTGGTCTGTTTCAGCAGTGAGGAACTGTCCGAGGTCTTTTTCGTCTATTTTTATTTAAGGTGTACTGTCTCTTTAAGAAACTTGACTTTTGAATAGGGGTCCAAAATCGTTGTGCAGCTCTGCAAGGACTCCCTGATGAGATTCCCAAGGTGTCTTTAGTAAAACTTGGGGTTTGCAGTGCAGCGATGTGCAGTAATGAGGTATAATGTACTGCAAGTCTATAGAAGGAGTATAGCAAGAGAGAAACAGTAGGTGCATAAACTGTCCCTTTACAATGCAAGCAGAGGTGACACAGAACGTGGCAGATGGGAGAGCTTCCCCTTAGGCTTGTCCAGGCATGCACTGTGCAGGCAGACTAGTGAACAAGGCTTGTTGCTAGGCAGATTACATGGGAAGTTACAGGGTTCTTAGGGATCTGTAGCCGGGGTATTGAGCTCTTAAGCAGTATTCTGACTGTTCTGTCCCCACTAAGGCGATGGAAGGTGCGTAGTTGTGAGAGGTTGTGAGAATCTTACCTTCGTTTTTCCTATAGGTGAGGCAGACAGGACCAGAGCGCTCCAGAGTGAAACATGCACATGCTGAGATGAAACAATGGTGGTTTATTTTCTCCAAAGGTTAGGACATGCAGAGTGCAGTAATCCAAGTACTTGGCATTGAAATTCTCGAGTGATGCTTGCCTCTGTAGCTACTACGTGGTCAGAAGACTTTGCTCCTAGAAGCTCCAATAAGGGATGTTGTTCTCACAGACTCTGGTTTGGAAATGAACACAGCAGGATGTGATGCAAGAGGGTCATCAGACACTCCCATGGGCTGGGCAAAGAAACAGAGGAGCCGAAAGGTCTGACCAGTAGATGGCAGCAGAGACAAGCATGAAAAACATTAAATAACAGTTTTAACTAAGACAAATAGAAACAGCACATTATCGCATTGCACTCATCAATGCAAAACTCAAGTGGAACCAAGGCGTAACATGCCAACTCCAGTTACAGGGTCAATCAGATTTTTTAAAAACATTATTTAAACGTCGACTTGCCCCCGCAAGGGTCATTTGACCTTATGAGGAACACAATATGTGAAACAAATGATAAAAAAAAAATGCAATACAAAAATGAAATAACAGAAAAAAAAAAAAATTCAATGTTTGTCAAAATTAATAGTTCTGCCCACATAAAAACAAAAAAGTTAATTATTTGATAATATTTGACTGTCATTTTTTAAATAAGTAATATGATGCAATATCACATGTCTGTATGAGTACCTATTCTATCTATCTATCTATCTACATATATATATATATATATATATATATATATATATATATATATATATATAATTATATATATATATATATATATATATATATATATATATATATATATATATCTGGTGTGACCCCCCTTGTGCAGCAATATCTACATCTAATCAGTTTTGATAATTGTTTGTTAGTCCTGCACATCAGCTTGGAGGAGTTTTTGACAATTTCTCATAACAAAAGATCTTCAACTCTGTAATCTTGGAAAGGTTTCTATTGTCAACTGCTTCAGGTCTTTCCACAATGTTTTTATAGGACTAAGGTCAGCCTTGGCTTGCCAATTCCAAACCTTTAACTTCATTCTTCTTTAACCATTATTTTGTAGAATGACTTGTGTGCTTCGAATTGTTGTCTTGCTGCATGGCCTCCACTATGCTCTTCTGAGATTCAGCTCGTGGAAAAAAATCCTGGTTTGTTCCTTTAGCTTTGTGGTATAATTCAGAAATAATTGATCTATCAATAATGGCAAATTGTCCTGGCTCAGATGCAGCTAAATAGGCCTAAACCATGATATTATTGTAACCATGTTTCACAGATGGTAAGCGGTTCTTTACTGTAGTGTGATGTTTTCCTTTCTCCAAACACAATTGTCATTTAGTCCCTTACTAGTGATGAGCGAGTACTAAAAAGCTCGGGTGCTCGAAGCTCGGGCCGAGCCTCCCAAGATACTCGTGTACTCGGCCCGAGCAACGAGCCCAATGTTATCCTATGGGAGACCCGAGTATTTTTGTGAAATGACCTCCCGGCAGCATGGAGAAACCCTAAAAATGTCACAAAAGTCTCAGAAGAGTGCTCAAATGACATGGCAACAGCATGGGGAAGACCCCTTGAAGCATTTATCACTCAAAAGTCACAGCTGTGAACAATTTTGTCCGCGTTTTACGCCATTTTTACGGACTCACCAGAAAACCTTCCAAAATGACCCCAAAATGATTTTTCATGGCGGAAATGTTAAGGGCACATACCCAATAGTGAGATAGAGCTGGTGTATGTTACTTTTTGAGATCAATACATGAAAGATTTTACGTGAAAACATTGTGTGGCACTCCGATGTCCCTGAGAAGAGACGTACATGAAGGCCTCTTGAGTCTAATGTGCCCATTTTGAGGAAGTGAGTCTTTGTAGTATTTTCCTTTGCCAGGGCAGTCCTAAATTGTGAGGTTCACCAATGCCCCTGCATACAGACGTGCATGAGGGCCTCAAAACATTAAGTGTCCATTGTCAGGAAGTGGGTGTATTATAGTATAGCCCTTAGGCAGGGCAGCCAAAAATTGGGAGGCTCCACATTGTCCCTGGGTAGAGACGTGCATGATGGCCTTTAAACCTGAAGTGCCCATTGTAAGGAAGTGGGTCTATTTCAGTATAGCCCTTTGCCAGGGCAGCCAAAAATTGGGAGGCTCCACATTGTCCCTGGGTAGAGACGTGCATGAGGGCCTCAAAACATTAAGTGTCCATTTTAAGGAAGTGGGTGTATTTCAGTATAGCCCTTAGGCAGGGCAGCCAAAAATTGGGAGGCTCCACATTGTCCCTGGATAGAGACGTGCATGATGGCCTTTAAACCTGAAGTGCCCATTGTAAGGAAGTGGGTCTATTTCAGTATAGCCCTTTGCCAGGGCAGCCAAAAATTGGGAGGCTCCACATTGTCCCTGGGTAGAGACGTGCATGAGGGCCTCAAAACATTAAGTGTCCATTTTAAGGAAGTGGGTGTATTATAGTATAGCCCTTAGGCAGGGCAGCCAAAAATTGGGAGGCTCCACATTGTCCCTGGATAGAGACGTGCATGATGGCCTTTAAACCTGAAGTGCCCATTGTAAGGAAGTGGGTCTATTTCAGTATAGCCCTTTGCCAGGGCAGCCAAAAATTGGGAGGCTCCACATTGTCCCTGGGTAGAGACGTGCATGAGGGCCTCAAAACATTAAGTGTCCATTTTAAGGAAGTGGGTGTATTATAGTATAGCCCTTAGGCAGGGCAGCCAAAAATTGGGAGGCTCCACATTGTCCCTGGATAGAGACGTGCATGATGGCCTTTAAACCTGAAGTGCCCATTGTAAGGAAGTGGGTCTATTTCAGTATAGCCCTTTGCCAGGGCAGCCAAAAATTGGGAGGCTCCACATTGTCCCTGGGTAGAGACGTGCATGAGGGCCTCAAAACATTAAGTGTCCATTTTAAGGAAGTGGGTGTATTATAGTATAGCCCTTAGGCAGGGCAGCCAAAAATTGGGAGGCTCCACATTGTCCCTGGATAGAGACGTGCATGATGGCCTTTAAACCTGAAGTGCCCATTGTAAGGAAGTGGGTCTATTTCAGTATAGCCCTTTGCCAGGGCAGCCAAAAATTGGGAGGCTCCACATTGTCCCTGGGTAGAGACGTGCATGAGGGCCTCAAAACATTAAGTGTCCATTTTAAGGAAGTGGGTGTATTATAGTATAGCCCTTAGGCAGGGCAGCCAAAAATTGGGAGGCTCCACATTGTCCCTGGATAGAGACGTGCATGATGGCCTTTAAACCTGAAGTGCCCATTGTAAGGAAGTGGGTCTATTTCAGTATAGCCCTTTGCCAGGGCAGCCAAAAATTGGGAGGCTCCACATTGTCCCTGGGTAGAGACGTGCATGAGGGCCTCAAAACATTAAGTGTCCATTTTAAGGAAGTGGGTGTATTATAGTATAGCCCTTAGGCAGGGCAGCCAAAAATTGGGAGGCTACACGTTGTCCCTGGGTAGAGACGTGCATGAGGGCCTCAAAACATTGTTCCCATTGCAAAGGAGCGGGTCTCCTGTCGTTGTAATGTCCATTCTGCAAAGAATGGGCGAAAAAATTTACCACTGGGGGTATACCTGAAACAAAGACCTAACTATTGTAACGGTCATCATGATGGCGCATGAGGAGAAGGAGGAGCAGTCCAGCGATTATCCAAAGTCGAGAAGTGTACCCATGGGTGAGTGGAGGTACATGGCAAACTTTAAATTCCGCTCTCATTTGCTGGTGGTGTGGTGAAGTCTGGCCCAATCCAACCCTTGTTCATCTTTATCAGAGTCAGCCTGTCAGCATTTTCAGTTGACAGGCGGGTGCGTTTATCTGTAATGATTCCACCTGCGGCACTAAAAACACGCTCTGACAAAACGCTAGCAGCAGGGCAGGCCAGGACTTCCAAGGCGTAGAGAGCCAATTCATGCCACGTGTCCAGCTTGGATACCCAATAATTGTAAGGCACAGAGGAATGTCGGAGTACAGTTGTTCGATCTGCAAGGTACTCCTTCAGCATCTGGGCAAACTTAGGATTTCTTGTGGCACTACCCCGCACCTCAGGGGCTGTGGTACGTGAGGGGCTGAGAAAACTGTCCCACATCTTAAAGACTGTTCCCCTACCTCTGGCGGATTGGACTTGTGCCTCTCTCGGCTGTACGCCTCGGTTGTCCACTGATTCCTGACCTATGCCGCTAGCGTTTTGTGAGGGGAATGCTTTGCCTACTTCCGTGAGTATGGCCTTCCGAAACTGCTGCATTTTGGTTGACCTCTCATCCACGGGAATAAGAGACAAAAAGTTCTCCTTGTAGCGTGGGTCTAACAGTGTTACCAACCAGTAATGATTGTCGGCCAAGATGTTCTTAACGCGAGGGTCACGAGACAGGCAGCTTACCATAAAGTCAGCCATGTGCGCCAGACTCTTAACAGCCAGGATTTCAGTAGCCTGACCAACAAGATGACTGAACATGCTGTCCTCCTCCTCCTCCTCCTCCTCCTCCTCCTCATCTACCCTGTCCTCTGGCCAGCCACGCTGAATCGAGGATATGACTGGTGTGCATGTCATATCCTCAATTTGGCCGGAGAGTTGCTCCATGTCTTCATCCTCCTCCTCGTCATAGTCCTCCACTGCACGTTGTGATGAGACGAGGCTGGGCTGTGTGTTATCACCCACACCCACTACTGTTTCTTGCTGCAACTCATCGCGCTCCGCCTGCAATGCATCATGTTTGTTTTTCAGCAGGGACCGTTTTAGAAGGCAGAGTAGCGGTATGGTGACGCTAATAATGGCGTCATCACCACTCACCATCTTGGTGGAGTCCTCAAAGTTTTGGAGGATGGTACATAGGTCTGACATCCATCTCCACTCCTCAGGTGTTATGTGTGGAGTTTGACCCATTTCCCGACGGCTTAGGTGATGCAGGTACTCAACAACTGCCCTCTTCTGCTCACATATCCTGACCAACATGTGCAGAGTTGAATTCCAACGCGTGGGGACATCACACACCAGTCTGTGAGCCGGAAGATGCAAACGGCGCTGAAAGCCGGCAAGGCCGGCTGAAGCAGTAGGTGACTTTCGAAAATGTGCAGACAGGCGGCGAACTTTTACCAGCAGATCAGACAGCTCTGGGTATGACTTTATAAACCGCTGAACCACGAGGTTGAGCACATGGGCCACGCATGGAACATGTGTCAGCTGGCCTCGCCTCAAAGCCGCCACCAGGTTCCGGCCATTGTCACAAACGACCTTTCCTGGCTTTAGGTTCAGAGGTGTGAGCCAGTGATCTGCCTGCTGTTTCAGAGCTGTCCACAGCTCTTCTGCATTGTGGGGTTTGTCACCTATGCAGATTAGCTTCAGCACAGCCTGTTGCCGCTTCGCCGAGGCAGTGCTGCAGTGCTTCCAGCTTGTGACTGGTGTGGAGGGCACAGTGGATGAGGATGCGCAGGAGGAGGAGGAGGCTGAAGAGCATGACATTCCGGAGCTGTAGAGTGTGGGTGAAACACTGACTGAGGTAGGGCCTGCAAACCTTGGTGTGGGAAGGACGTGTTCCGTCCCTCGCTCAGACTGGGTCCCAGCTTCCACAATATTAACCCAGTGTGCCGTCAACAAGATGTAGCGGCCTTGCCCACAAGCACTTGTCCACGTGTCTGTGGTTAGGTGGACTTTGGGTGAAACAGCGTTGTTCAGGGCACGTGTGATGTTTTGTGACACGTGGTTATGCAACGCGGGGACGGCACACCGGGAGAAATAGTGGCGGCTGGGGACCGAGTAACGTGGGACAGCTGCTGCCATCAGGTCACGGAATGCTTCTGTCTCCACCAGCCTAAAAGGCAACATTTCCAGCGCAAGCAGTCGCGAAATGTTAGCATTTAGAACTGTGGCATGTGGGGTGTTGGCAGTGTATTTGCGCCTGCGTTCAAAGGTTTGCTGAATGGATAACTGAACGCTGCGCTGGGACAAGGACGTGCTTGATGATGGTGTTCTTTCTGCGTAGGCAACTGCAGGTGCAGGAGTGGAGGAGGCTTGTTCGCAGGCAGCATGGACAGAGGATTGGCTCGCATGCACAACCAGCGAAGACGTAGCAGTGACATCAGCAAGCACTGCTCCTCGACTCTGTTGTACTTCCCACAAAGTCGGGTGCTTGGCTGACATGTGCCTGATCATGCTGGTGGTGGTCAGGCTGCTAGTTTTGGTACCCCTGCTGATGCTGGCACGGCAGGTGTTGCAAATGGCCTTTTTTGAATCATCTGGATCCAACTTAAAAAACTGCCAGACTCGTGAAGACCTAACATTTGTACAGGCACCTTGTGTCGTCGTGTTGTTACGGGGAACGGTTGCCTGACTTCTGCCTGGGGCCACCACCCTGCTTCTTACTGCCTGTTGTGATGCTACGCCTCCCTCCCCCTGTGCACTGCTGTCCTCGCTCTGCATATCCTCCTGCCAGGTTGGGTCAGTTACTGGATCATCCACCACGTCGTCTTCCTCTTCCGCACCCTGCTCCTCCTCCTGACTTGCTGACAATTGTGTCTCATCATCGTCCACCACTTGTTGAGACACGTTGCCAACTTCGTGAGAACGTGGCTGCTCAAATATTTGGCTATCTGTACAGACGATCTCCTCATGACCCACTTCAATATGAGCTGGCGAGAGGCCAGAATGTGTGAATGGAAACGTGAACAGCTCTTCCGAGTGTCCAAGTGTGGGATCATTAATGTCCGAGGAGGACGTGTACTCAGCCTGGTGGTAGGAAGGAGGATCAGGTTCAGAAATGTGCGGTGCAGTATCACGGCTACTGACACTTGACCGTGTGGAAGACAGAGTGTTTGTGGTGGTGCCAATCTGACTGGAAGCATTATCCGCTATCCAACTAACAACCTGTTGACACTGGTCTTGGTTCAAGAGCGGTGTACTGCTGCGGTCCCCAAGAATTTGGGACAGGACGTGCGAGCGACTAGATGTGGCCCTTTGTTGTGGCGAAATTAGAGCTTGCCCACGACCTCGGCCTCTGCCTGCACCACCATCACGTCCACTTCCTTGTTCCTTGCCAATGCCCTTGCGCATTTTGCAATGCTGTGCACTGCTGACGTGTATATTCACTACTTGTGCGTTATATCAAAGTTTCTGGAAATTGCACACAAGTGCACCTGTACGCTGCCACCAACAGGCACACACGTGCGGTTTTAAAAACCAAGCACGGACGCAATAATAACCTAACACAGGTTTTAGGAGCAAAAATTAAGAACTCTGACACTATCAGCCACTGCTGACTGACGTGTATTATACACTACACTTGTGCGTTATATAATAGTTTGGTAAACGCACACCAGTGCACCTGTACGCTGCCACCAACAGGCACACACGTGCGGTTTTAAAAACCAAGCACGGACGCAATAATAACCTAACACAGGTTTTAGGAGCAAAAATTAAGAACTCTGACACTATCAGCCACTGCTGACTGACGTGTATTATACACTACACTTGTGCGTTATATAATAGTTTGGTAAACGCACACCAGTGCACCTGTACGCTGCCACCAACAGGCACACACGTGCGGTTTTAAAAACCAAGCACGGACGCAATAATAACCTAACACAGGTTTTAGGAGCAAAAATTAAGAACTCTGACACTATCAGCCACTGCTGACTGACGTGTATTATACACTACACTTGTGCGTTATATAATAGTTTGGTAAACGCACACCAGTGCACCTGTACGCTGCCACCAACAGGCACACACGTGCGGTTTTAAAAACCAAGCACGGACGCAATAATAACCTAACACAGGTTTTAGGAGCAAAAATTAAGAACTCTGACACTATCAGCCACTGCTGACTGACGTGTATTATACACTACACTTGTGCGTTATATAATAGTTTGGTAAACGCACACCAGTGCACCTGTACGCTGCCACCAACAGGCACACACGTGCGGTTTTAAAAACCAAGCACGGACGCAATAATAACCTACTAACAGGTTTTTTTGGGGAGCGACAATTACAGTACAGACAAGTCAGACACTATCTGGACTGTTTTACACTGTGTACACCAGCCCCAGATATGAAGGCTGGTATACGGTCACCACTACCCTGCCTGCCTGCCTGCCTGTATACTGCTACAATAGTCCTGACAAGGACTCTTTTGGTCACTAGCCTGTATTCAGACCTGGCTATACCCTGCCTGTATATAGCAACAATAGTCCTGAGAAGGACTCTGCTACTGTACTCCGACCTGGCTATACCCTGCCTGCCTGTATACAACTAGAATAGTCCTGAGAAGGACTTTTGGTCACACTGTTTGCAGCCCTGCAACTGAAAAAGCTATAAAGGGCCGCAAAGCTTTCCCTGAATCAGCGACACTCTCCCTACACTCACTGTCAGAATAGCTGTGAGCAGAGCACAGCGCGCCGGCCGATATAAAGGCTCGGTGACGCTGTGCAGGCCGGCCAATCACTGCAATTCCACAACTAACAGGGCTGTGGCATTGCAGTGGTCTGCCAGCCAATCCCTGCATGAGGGCTGGCTCTCAAAAGAGTGCCAACATGCAGAAATGAAGACCACGAGTAAAGCACGAGTATCGCGAGATTACTCGGTCCCCGCCGAGCAGCCCGAGTACAGTGATACTCGTGCGAGTACCGAGTAGTGACAAGCATGCTCGCTCATCACTATCCCTTACTAACATATGACACACTGGGTTCATCATATGCAAGCTCTCCTAAATTGATGTGGGCTCCCAAACAAAGTGCAGATCTTCTCCAACAGATAATAGCTGTGATCAGCCATCATCTGCATCTAACAAACACAGGTGGAGCGGAGCTTAGTTTGTGGCTGTTAGCTATTTAAATACTGCTGTTAATCTGTGTCAATGTCATGTAGAGCACACCGGCAGGGAAGTTCATAATTCTATGCATTGATTGGAGCTCCCATATTGTGATTGCGAGACGCTTATGGGATGTCTTGATTGCCTATAATCTGCTCTAGAACTGTGGCTGCAATCATAACAGACCCTGATTTTTTATATATACAGCAATACTGTGGTATTGCTGTGTATAGTGCAAATGATCACATAATCGCATTTTCAGGTCCCCCAAGGGGACTAAAAACATGGTGAAAAGTAAAATAAAGTTTTAAACTAAAACATTTAACAAAAATATTAACGTTCAAATCACCCTGCTTTTCCCCCATTAAAAATGTAAAAATAAAAAAACACATACCGTATTTTTCGGACCATAAGACACACTTTTTTTCCCCCAAATGTTGGGGGAAAGTTGGGGGTGCGTCTTATGGTCTGACTATAGGGCTGCGGCTGGGAATGAGGGTGCAGCAGCACCTGCCGTGACCACGTGGGCCCGCTCATTACATATGCACGCCCATCCTCCCGCCCATCTCTCAGCGCCGAAGCCGGCACTGACAGCTGGGCGGGAGGACGAGCGGGGACGCGCGCATAGTAAAGAGCCGGCCGCATGATCACCTCTGGCAATTACAGCCTGGAGTGATCATGTGCGGCTGTATTCACTGCCCCCCGCGCGTCATTACCAGCGCGGGGTGCAGTGAATCAGTGCACTCACTCGTCCCCGTGTGTGGAGCCGCCCCCCTGCTGCACGCGATGTCTTCCTGTCTGTGCCAGTCAGCTGATCTGTGCTGAGCCGGTCAGCTGATCTGTGCTGAGCTGGTCAGCTGATCTGTGCTGAGCCGGTCAGCTGATCGGCACAGACAGGAAGACATCGCGATGCAGCAGGGGGGCGGCTCCACACACACAGATCAGCGTGCCAGAGAGGAAGATGTGATCGGTGCTGCAGGGAGTGAGGAAAAGGTGAGTATAAACGTTTATTTTTTTCTCTGTGCTATAGGATACAGGCCATATACCAGGATGGTATATGAGCAAGATGGGGGCATATAGCAGGATGGGAGTATATGAGCAGGAGGGATGGGGGGGGTATGTGAACAGGCTGGATGGGGGGGGTATGTGAACAGGCTGGATGGGGGGGGGGTATGTGAACAGGCTGGATGGGGGGGGGGTATGTGAACAGGCTGGATGGGGGGGGGGTATGTGAACAGGCTGGATGGGGGGGGTATGTGAACAGGCTGGATGGGGGGGGGGGTATGTGAACAGGCTGGATGGGGGGGGTATGTGAACAGGCTGGATGGGGGGGGTATGTGAACAGGCTGGATGGGGGGGGTATGTGAACAGGCTGGATGGGGGGGGTATGTGAACAGGCTGGATGGGGGGGTATGTGAACAGGCTGGATGGGGGGGGTATGTGAACAGGCTGGATGGGGGGGTATGTGAACAGGCTGGATGGGGGGGTATGTGAACAGGCTGGATGGGGGGTATGTGAACAGGCTGGATGGGGGGGGTATGTGAACAGGCTGGATGGGGTGGGGTATGTGAACAGGCTGGATGGGGGGGGTATGTGAACAGGCTGGATGGGGGGGGGTATGTGAACAGGCTGGATGGGGGGGGGTATGTGAACAGGCTGGATGGGGGGGGTATGTGAACAGGCTGGATGGGGGGTATGTGAACAGGCTGGATGGGGGGGTATGTGAACAGGCTGGATGGGGGGGTATGTGAACAGGCTGGATGGGGGGGTATGTGAACAGGCTGGATGGGGGGGGTATGTGAACAGGCTGGATGGGGGGGAGTATGTGAACAGGCTGGATGGGGGGGTATGTGAACAGGCTGGATAGGGGGGTATGTGAACAGGCTGGATGGGGGGGTATGTGAACAGGCTGGATGGGGGGGTATGTGAACAGGCTGGATGGGGGGGTATGTGAACAGGCTGGATGGGGGGATATGTGAACAGGCTGGATGGGGGGGTATGTGAACAGGCTGGATGGGGGGGTATGTGAACAGGCTGGATGGGGGGGGTATGTGAACAGGCTGGATGGGGGGGTTATGTGAACAGGCTGGATGGGGGGGTATGTGAACAGGCTGGATGGGGGGGTATGTGAACAGGCTGGATGGGGGGGTATGTGAACAGGCTGGATGGGGGGGGTATGTGAACAGGCTGGATGGGGGGGGTATGTGAACAGGCTGGATGGGGGGGTATGTGAACAGCCTGGATGGGGGGGGTATGTGAACAGGCTGGATGGGGGGGTATGTGAACAGCCTGGATGGGGGGGGTATGTGAACAGCCTGGATGGGGGGGGTATGTGAACAGGCTGGATGGGGGGGTATGTGAACAGGCTGGATGGGGGGGGGTATGTGAACAGGCTGGATGGGGGGGGTATGTGAACAGGCTGGATGGGGGGGTATGTGAACAGGCTGGATGGGGGGGTATGTGAACAGGCTGGATGGGGGGGGTATGTGAACAGGCTTGATGGGGGGGTATGTGAACAGGCTTGATGGGGGGGTATGTGAACAGGCTGGATGGGGGGGGTATGTGAACAGGCTGGATGGGGGGGGTATGTGAACAGGATGGATGGGGGTTTATAGCAGGATCATATACAAGGCAGGAGGATCATTACCAGGATGGGGTACCTTAGTAGAGAATTTGGGGACATTACCCCCATAACAGTGTCAGCAGCAGATCCTCGCCCCATAACAGTGTGTCATGACCACATTTTTTGCTTAAAGTTTTATTTTCCCATTTTCCTCCTCTAAAACCAGGGTGCGTCTTATAGTCCGGTGCGTCTTATAGTCCGAAAAATACGGTATTTAAAATCACTGCATATTAAAAGTCCAGTTTATCAAAGGATAAAATAAATTAATCTGACTGGTCAACTGTATAATAACCAGAATTGTGGTTTTTCAGCCTCCACAGACTTAGGGAACCCAGGCTAATAATCAAGGAAATGGGAAATAAAAAAAAAAGAAAAAGGGAAAATAAAAATAAAGCAAGCACGCTATACAGTCATGGCCAAAAGTTTTGAGAATGCTACAAATATTAATTTTTACAAAGTCTACTGCTTAAGTTTTTCTAATGGCAATTTGCATATACTCCAGAATGTCATAAAGAGTGATCAGCTTAACAGCAATTACTTGCAAAGTCAATATTGTCTAAGAAAATGAACTTCAACCCCCAAAACACATTTCAACATCATTGCATTCCTGCCTTAAAAGGAGCAGCTAACATTGTTTTAGTGATTGTTCCATTAACACAGGTGTGGGTGTTGATGAGGACAGGGCTGGCGATCAATCAGTCATGATTAAGTAAGAATGACACCACTGGAAACTTTAAAAGGAGGATTGTGCTTGGTATCATTGTTGCTCTTCAGTTAGCCAATGGTTATCTCTAAAGAAACACGTGCAGCCATCATTGCTCTGCACAAAAATGGCCTAACAGGGAAGAGTATCGCAGCTACGAAGATTGCACCTCAGTCAACAATCTATCGCATCATCAAGAACTTCAAGGAGAGAGCTTCCATTGTTGCCAAAAAGGCTCCAGGGCGCCCAAGAAGGACCAGCAAACGCCAGGACCGTATCTTAAAACTGTTTCAGCTGCGGGATCAGACTACCAGCAGTGCCGAGCTAGCTCAGCAATGGCAGCAGGCTGGTGTGAGTGCTTCTGCACGCACTGTGAGGCGAAGACTGCTTGAGCAAGGCCTGGTTTCAAGGAGGGCAGCAAAGAAGCCACTTCTCTCCAGAAAAAACATCAGGGACCGACTGATATTCTGCAAAAGGTACAGGGAGTGGACTGCTGAGGACTGGGGTAAAGTCATTTTCTCAGATGAATCCTCTTTTCGATTGTTTGGGACATCTGGAAAACAGCTTATTAGGAGAAGAAGAGGTGAGCGCTACCACCAGTCTTGTCTCATGCCAACTGTTAAGCATCCTGAAACGATTCTTGTGTGGGGTTGCTTCTCAGCCAAGGGAATCGGCTCACTCACAGTCTTGCCTAAAAACACAGCCATGAATAAAGAATGGTACCAGAATGTCCTCCAAGAGCAACTTCTCCCAACTGTCCAAGAGCAGTTTGGTGCCCAACAATGCCTTTTCCAGCATGATGGAGCACCTTGCCATAAAGCAAAGGTGATCACTAAATGGCTCATGGAACAAAACATAGAGATTTTGGGTCCATTGCCTAGAAACTCCCCAGATCTTAATCCCATTGAGAACTTGTGGGCAATCATCAAGAGACAGGTGGACAAACAAAAACCAACAAATTCTGGCAAAATGCAAGCATTGCTTATGCAAGAATTGACAGCTATCAGTCAGGATTTGGTCCAGAAGTTGATTGAGAGAGTGCCAGGGAGAATTGCAGAGGTCCTGAAGAAGAAGGGTCAACACTGCAAATATTGACTTGCTGCATTAACTCATTCTGTCAATATAACCTTTTGGTACTCATAATGTGATATATTTCTCTATGTGATGTAAACACCAGACAAACACAATTAAAAACCAGAGGGCAGCAGATCATGTGAAAAAAAAATTTTGGTGTCATTCTCAAAACTTTTGGCTATGACTGTACTTACTGAGTCACTGGCATGGCTGTAACTGCTTTCGAGCCACTCACTCTTCTTCCAAGGCTGCTTATTTACCTTCATACAAATGCAGTGCTTTACCCCACCCACTTGTAGTCCTGGCATCTGTGAAAGATTGCAGTCAGATGTGCCCCTAGCCTGTGTGACAGCATATGACTGCAACCAATCATAGACCCTGTCTGCGGGTCACGATCGTTATAAAAATAAATAAATTGGCATAGGGTCCCCCTGTATTATGATGCCCAGCACAGATCAAGCATACTTCTAAAGGCTGCAACCCCCAGCCGTGTGCTTATCTTGGCTGGGTATTAAAATAAGAGGAACCGCATACAGCTTTTTTAAAGTAATTAAGTAATTGATTTTAAAAAATGGCATGCAGTCCCCCCCCCCCCAATTTTGATACCAAGCAATGATATAGCCGACAGCTGGGGGCTGGTATTCTCAAGCTGAGGAGACCCATGCTTATTGGACCCCTCCAGCCTATAAATAGCAACCAGCAGTCACCCAGGATTGCTGCATTTAATAGATGTGACAATCATGGAACTTTACACAGCTCTTCCAGATTGCCCTAGTGTGGTGGCAATCAGAATAATAAGTGGTTAATGGAAGCCCATAGCTGTCACTAAGCCCTAGATTAGTAATGGGAGGTGTGGCGCCCATGAGGCTTTCGTTGCCACAGAGATATTGCACCTCAGCCAGAGGCGTGGTATCTCATCCCGGGTAAGAATGGGATCAACTCCCGGTGCACAGACAAAACTTGCACACACCAATTGGTAGGCATACATCGGGTCAGGGTTAGTGGCAGCAACTCCCATAGATGTTTAGCTCATGGAGCCGTAAGTCCCATCGCTGGTCCCAATGGTGTAGGGGGGGCCTAGTCAGTGGGTGTGTGGGAGGAGTCAGGAAGAGAGAGTAGACAAAGGGAACTAGGAAGTTCATGTTTAGTCAGCCTGTCAGGCAGTGAGAGAGAAGGAGTGAGGAGGTGGGCTGTCAGGAGAGGACAGCAGATAGAGAAGGCAGAGACAGAAGGAGGTTTCTGGTGGAGATCCTGGGGTCAAGTTAGGCCCAGGTGACACTGAAAGAAAGGAAGAAAGGATTCCAGGGCCACAGAAGGGCAATTGTCCCGTGACCCGTTCCACTGACAACATAGGGTGGAGGGATCTGGCTGCATTCAGGGACGGTCCCTAGACAGAGGGAAGAAAGACAATTCCTCAAAAGTAAAACTGAAGGCCTGGGAGATCGTTGCAAGCTCCCAGGGCCCCACTTCCCACCACAGATTCCCTGTGAAGAGGGCAAGATACAACTGCGGTCAGCCCCCTTTGTACAGGCCCTGTGGTGGAGGCCAAGACCAGCTAAAACAGTTGAAGGCTAGGAAGCCAGTCAGAAAAGGACACACACAAAAAGGGGTACACCGGGACTGACCCTTGACCTATCCGGGTTCAGCGGTGGCCCCTGACAGCGGATCCTGGCATTCCGTGGGTAACCGGTCTACAGCAGTACTGAGACTGAACAGTGAGTAAAACCATCTTAACTACAAGCCCTGTGTCATCTGGTTTATCTCGCACCTCATCAACATTAAACACCATAGACTTTACCAAGCACCAAAGGTTGCCCCGGGGTATCCGCTCTACCTGTGGAGAGCAAGAAACACCTCAGCTGCCCTAATATCAGCCCCGGAGGTCCCTTCCAGTAGCTGCGGCTCCATAGCTGCAAATTACCACAGGTGGCGTCACGAATTTTATATAAACTTTATTACCATCTCCCACAATATTGCCACATTAATTGACTCCACCAGGGTCACGGAATTGGGCCCCACCACCGCTGACTACCCCGGACTAGTCCGGCCCGACGCTGAGTCACCTAAGGCCCTGGGGTGGGCGAGTCACCTTTCTGGCGTCACGAACAGGATTTGAACAAGACGCATTAATACGGGTGACGTGTGCCTTAAAGAACTGTGTTTAATAGACTGTTTATTCATGTGGAAAAAGCTGCCGCCTTTAAAACTGTCGGGCGCGGGAAGAAAGGGGGCGTGCCTGAAAAAAAAAGCACGAAGATAAGCTCCGCCCCATCTGTGCCGTGTGGGAGTGTTGAAGAATGGCGCACTAAGGAACTGACTGTCTGGCAGTTAATGCTGATGCTTGAAAGAAGAAGAAGCTGCCAGAATGTACTGGATAGTGGGCGGAGGGATGCTGTCCGTAGTGGGCTGGGTGCCAGCCTGGCACCAGGGAGTGGTTTATCCCCCGGCCCCGCCTCTGGAGTGGAGAAGGGTGCAGCCGAGCGTTGGGGACGAACGCTCGAGAGCAGACACGAGCGGCATCCGGGAAGGCTACAGGAGCACAATGGCAGAGTGTTCAGTACCCAGTATGCCCAGGGAGACGTGGGAGGAAGACTCCGATCCAGGCGTGAACTACCGGATGATGGAGATGAGGCAGCTGGCCCTCTGATTGCGAAAGCTCGTAGAGGAAGCCGAGCAGCAGACGGGGAAAGGCGCTGAACCAGAGTGCGCAGGTGACCCCCGGGCGGCATCCAGTGGAGCGGAGAGACAGGAGTCCCAGACCACAGCAACCGGACCGGGTAAGGGAAACATCACCCCCGCCGAGCTGGACCCGGGATCTCCCGCAGCGCTCCTGCCCAGTCCCCCTGCTGGTGAGCCAGAAGCTGCCGCAGATCACCTAAAGGCTTAGGCTGCCGCCGCAGAAGTGAAAAGAAATAAACATAGCAAGTGAAAAACAAAAGAAAGAGGGCCATAGAATGAGGGATCAACCAGACGCAATATATAGAAGTGTATAAAAGTAGATTTTATTGATGCTTGCAAAAAAACTCACCAGACACTAAGGAATACTTTGCACACTACAACATCGCAAGCCAACATCCCACCCACCTCCTGCCTTCCGCATAGCCGGTGGACGCAGGTAGGAGATGTTCCTCGCTCCTGCGGCTTCACACACAGCGATGTGAGCTACCGCAGGAATGAGGAACAACATCGGACCGTCGCTTCAGCGTAATTATGGAATTCGCCGACGCTACACCGATGATACGATTACGACGCTTTTGCGCTCGTTAATCGTATCATCTAGGATTTACACACTACGATGTCGAGAGCGATGCAGGAAGTGCGTCACTTTCGACATGACCCCACCGACATCGCAGCTGCGATGTCGTAGTGTGCAAAGTACCCATTAGTGTTCCTGGTGATCCAAGCCCAAGCTTGGATCACCAGGAACACTAAGTATGGATGTGGGTTTTTTCTATTAGGAATCTTATCCCTGGGCACTTAACCACATTGGGGAGGTGTTTTTCTGTGCTCCTCTGGACTCCTAGACAGTTTTCCTCTATGCATTTGTAAGATCTTGCTTTATTCATTCATTTTGACTTACTGTCATGAATTAAGTCTATGTGCGCACATGTGCGTATTGCATGCAGTTACGCTGCGTTCTGCACCGCAGCGTAACTGCATGCATCCTGCGTCCCCTGCACAGTCTATGGAGATTGTGCAGGAGCCGTGCGCACGTGGCATATTAGAACGTAGCGATTCGTGCGTTTTGCATGCTGTCTATAGGGAGAGGCAGCATGCAGAGTGCACGTTCTCTGCCGGCACCATGCGCTTCAGAACGGAGCTTTTCAGCTGCGCTCTGAAGCGCACCTTTTAGGTGTGGTGCAGAGCGCACACGTGCGCAGATAGCCTAACTCATGGGGAGAAAGGACTCAGTTGTTTCACTTTGGTTAACATCTGACCATTTATCCAAAGCCTAATTTTATGTGTGGGCTTATTTCCATCTCTGCCAACAGATATAAACTGCTCAGTTGATCATATTATTGTGTTCTATATACTGTCTGTTTCATTGGATTTTCTGATTACCCAGTTGTGTATTATTCTTAGTTATTTTGTATTGACATTCTGGTGGTCCAAATGTGTGTTTTTAAATGTTTTTAATTGTATATGTTCATTGTGTGGGTTTCCTTGACACTTAGGGGCACTTTGCACACTACGACATCGCAGGTGCGATGTCGGAGGGGTCATGTCGAAAGTGACGCACTTCCGGCGTCGCACTCGACATCGTAGTGTGTAAATCCTAGATGATACGATTAACGAGTGCACAATCGTCGTAATCGTATCATCGGTGTAGTGTCTGGGAATTCCATAATTACGCGACTGCGACAGGTACGATGTTGTTCCTCGTTCCTGTGTGTGAAGCCGCAGGAGCGAGGAACACTTCCTACCTGCATCCTGCAGCTCACGCCGGCTATGCGGAATGACAGAGGTGGGTGGGATGTTTACGTCCCACTCATCTCTGCCCCTCCGCTTCTATTGGCCGTCTTCCGGGTGACGTCGCTATGACGCTGTACGACCCGCCCCCTTAATAAGGAGGCAGGTCGCCGGCCAGATTGATGTCGCAAGGCAGGTGAGCCCATGTGAAGCTGTTCGCTACGGCTGCTATCACAAGATATCGCTGCTGCGACGGGGGCGGGGGCGGGGACAATCGTGCTCAGTATCACAAGCATCGGCTTTCGATGTCGTTGTGTGCAAAGTGCCCCTTAGTGTCTGGTGAGTTTTGTTTGCAGGCATCAATATAAACTACTTTTATTCATTTCTATATATTGTGTCTGGTTGATCCCTCATTCTATGGCCCTCTTTCTCTTGTTTTTCACTTGCCATGTTTTTGTGCCAGGGGAGATCCCAGAGGTAGTTGTGGCCTCTGCATACTTCTTTCTGAAAACAAATAAACACAAACACCAAAAAAATCCTATGTTTGAAATAAAATACAAAAAAACACTCTCTTTCTCCAATGTATTAACACCCAAAACACCCAGGTCTGACGTAATCCACATGAGGTCCCACAACGATTCCAGCACTGATACATCTGAAGTGACAGGTAATGGCTATAGAACATGACTGGCTGGTGTGAG
Source organism: Anomaloglossus baeobatrachus (assembly GCF_048569485.1). NCBI lineage: Eukaryota > Metazoa > Chordata > Amphibia > Anura > Aromobatidae > Anomaloglossus > Anomaloglossus baeobatrachus. Next base: position 356,515,017 of record NC_134356.1, read on the forward strand.
CTTCAGGCAGAGATTGAATGAGCTGCACAATCAGTTGTGACGTAACTGAGGTTATTTGTGATCCTGAAGGTTCTCACAGCCCTCCACCAGTGATCTCAGGTAACCTGACCTCAGGTGACCTCAAGAAAGTCAATAGCTTCACCTCAGGTGAGGTCATTGACTTTACTGGTTCACAGACCTACATATACTGGCAGAAAACTGTTGGGTTTTTGCCAAGAGATGCAGATTTTGTGCTGAAATTTCAACACTATATTCAGGCACCTAATTTACACCTCCTGGCAAAAAAAAAAAGCATCACTACCGCATTCAACATGATATGGTAGTGATGCAATTTTGGAGGCTGGCATCGGTCACCAGCCTCCAAGTGTGAAGGAGGACCCTGTCCTCCTTCACACTTGGCTCTCTCATCACAGGCACGATTGCAAGATTTTTTGCCTTTCACCTTGCACATCTCTGCATCAGCTAACCAGTCGATAACTGCTGTGACAAAGGTTCCAAGCTAGCCAAAATGTTGGCATTAAGCTGGTTACTGACTTTTGCAGAAAAAATTATAATAAAAAACATAAAATTGATATATCTCCAGTCTCCTAAAATTTGTGTGCCAGGTATGATTTGTTTTCATGACCAAAGCCTGGTATTTTAACAAGGGTATGTAGACTTTTACATCCACTGTATGTATGAATATATACTGCTCAAAAAAATAAAGGGAACACTAAAATACCATTGTGCTGTTTAAGTGTTCCCTTTATTTTTTTGAGCAGTTATATATATATATATATATATATATATATATATATATATATATATATACAGTACAGACCAAAAGTTTGGACACACCTTCTCATCTCTAGAACAACTGTTAAGAGGAGACTTTGTGCAGCAGGCTTTCATGGTAAAATAGCTGCTAGGAAACCACTGCTAAGGACAGGCAACAAGCAGAAGGGACTTGTTTGGCCTAAAGAACACAAGGAATGGACATTAGACCAGTGAAAATCTGTGCTTTGGTCTGATGAGTACAAATTTGAGATCTTTGGATCCAACCACCGTGTCTTTGTAGAAAAGCCACTATGGGGAGATAAGGTATGCACACCAGTGACTATGCAAGGGGAATACATGTAATAGCAGAAACTGCTGTGTGAATACTGACTTGAAAAATCCAATAGCTATATGTAAGAGTGAAAATGTGAAAAATGTAATCTGCATTACTGCCAAGAACATATGAATTAAGAGAAATTTAGCTACTGAATTGATCAATGCAATAGAGCCCCAGCACTACGCCAAAGTATTTCTCTACGTTGGGGTCCCTAGCTTGTGTGTGTCCTCTCATGCAGTTAAAAAACTTACCGTGTATGGGAAGCTGAGACCCAGGCTATTTATGCGTATGATATGGATTGGCAATAGGTGTGGTTGGGGAGGGTTCACAAACGAAAAACTACTAACAAATAAGGAATAACGTTTGGAACACCATTCTAAGTCTGAACTGGGTGCAAAAACCTAAAAAACATCACTATGGGGAGATAAGGTATGCACACCAGTGACTATGCAAGGGGAATACATGTAATAGCAGAAACTGCTGTGTGAATACTGACTTGAAAAATCTAATAGCTATATGTAAGAGTGAAAATGTGAAAAATGGAATCTGCATTACTGCCATGAATATATGAATAAAGAGAAATTTAGCTACTGAATTGATCAATGCAATAGAGCCCCAACACTACGCCAAAGTATTTCTCTACGTCACTGGTGTGCATACCTTATCTCCCCATAGTGATGTTTTTTAGGTTTTTGCACCCAGTTCAGACTTAGGCAGGCTTTGCACGCTGCGACATCGGTAACAATGTGTTACCGATGCTGCAGCGATAGTTCCGCCCCCGTCGCACATGCAATATCTAGTGAAAGCTGCCGTAGCGATTATTATCGCTACGGCAGTTTCACACGCACATACCTGCCGTGCGACGTCCCTCTGGCCGGCGACCCGCCTCCTTCCTAAGTGGGCGGGTCGTGCGGCGTCACAGCAACGTCACACGGCAGCCGGCCAATTGAAGTGGAGGGGCGGAGATGAGCAGGATGTAAACATCCCGCCCACCTCCGTCCTTCTCATTGCAGCCGGCGGCAGGTAAGGTGAAGTTCCTCACTCCTGCGGCTTCACACACAGCGATGTGGGCTGCCGCAGGAGCGAGGAACAACATCGCACCTGCCGCTGCACCGGCATTATGGAAATGTCGGAGGCTGCAGCGATGATACGATAACGACGCTTTTGCGCTCGTTCATCGTATCATCTAGGATTTACACACTACGACATCGCAAGTGACGCCGGATGTGCGTCACTTTCGATTTGACCCCACCGACATCGCACCTGCGATGTCGTAGTGTGCAAAGCCGCCCTTAGAATGGTGTTCCAAACGTTATCCCTTATTTGTTAGTAGTTTTTCGTTTGTGAACCCTCCCCAACCACACCTATTGCCAATCCATATCATACGCATAAATAGCCTGGGTCTCAGCTTCCCATACACGGTAAGTTTTTTAACTGCATGAGAGGACACACACAAGCTAGGGACCCCAACGTGGTCTGTACTATATATATGTATATATATATATATATATATATATATATATATATATATATATATATATATATATATATATATATATATACACGTATATATATGTACAGTGACAAGCAAAAAGGTAACAATGCTTTGAAATTTTCACTTTCACGCCTCATATTTCACCATCCACTACACCTTTGGGCATGAGTCTACCTTCATTTAATAGACATCAACTTAATAACTTGCTGAGCTATTAGACAATGTGAGAGCAGGGTGTAATTTCTAGTGTACAGGAACAAAAAGATTTTTCAAACATCACGAGTAAAAATAATAACAATGGAGTGACATCACAAGTATCTGTGCAACTAATCATATGCTAAATAGTTGCTAGTCAAGCTTGTGTATGAGAAAGCCAAGATGATTGTCTATAAAAATGTATGAAGTCTCATGCACAAAGCTGTAGTGGGTGCTGAGATATGGAACCTGAAAGTCAAAAGTTCAAAACGTTGAAACATTGTAATTGTTTTGCTTAGTACTGTATAGATATATATATATATATATATATATATATATATATATATATATATATATATATATACAGTACAGACAAAGTTTGGACACACCTTCTCATTCAAAGAATTTTCTTTATTTTCATGACTGAAAATTGTAGATTCACATTGAAGGCATCAACACTATGAATTAACACATGTAGAATGAATTACTTAACAAAAAAGTGTGAAACAACTGAAAATATGTCTTATATTCTAGGCTCTTCAAAGTAGCCTCCTTTTGTTTTGATTACTGCATTGCACACTCTTGGCATTCTCTTGATGAGATTCAAGAGGTAGTCTCCGGTAATGGTCTTTCAACAGTCTTGGAGGAGTTCCCAGAGATGCTTAGCACTTGTTGGCCCTTTTACCTTCACTCTGCGGTCCAGCTCACCCCAAACCATCTCGATTGGGTTCAGGTCTGGTGACTGTGAAGGCCAGGTCATCTGGCGTAGGACCCCATCACTCTCCTTCTTGGTCAAATAGCCCTTACACAGCCTGAAGGTGTGTTTGGGGGTCATTGTCCTTTTGAAAAATAAATAATGGTCCAACTAAACGCAAACCGGATGGAACAGCATGCCGCTGCAAGATGCTGTGGTAGCCATGCTGGTTCAGCATGCTTTCAATTTTTAATAAATCCCCAACAGTGTCACCAGCAAAGCACCCCCACACCATCACACCTCCTCCGCCATGCTTTACAGTGGGAACCAGGCATGTAGAGTCCATCCGTTCACTTTTACTACGTCACACAAAGACACAATGGTTGGATCCAAAGATCTCAAATTTGGACTCATAAGATCAAAGCAAAGATGTCCACTGGTCTAAAGTCCATTCCTTGTTTTCTTTAGCCCAAACAAGTCTCTTTTGCTTGTAGCTGGTCCTTAGCAGTGGTTTCCTAGCAGCTATTTTACCATGAAGGCCTGCCGCACAAAGTCTCCTCTTAACAATTGTTCTAGAAATGTGTCTGCTGCTAGAACTTTGTGTGACATTGACCTAGTCTCTAATCTGAGCTAATGTTAACCTGCGATTTCTGAGTCTGGTGACTCGGATAAACTTATCCTCCGCAGCAGAGGTGACTTTTGGTCTTCCTTTACTGGGGCGTTCCTCATGTGAGCCAGTTTCTTTGTAGCGTTTTATGGTTTTTGCCACTGCACTTGGGGACACTTTCAAAGTTTTGCCAATTTTTTTCGGACTGACTGACCTTCATTTCTTAAAGTAATGATGGGCACTCGTTTGTCTTTACTTAGCTGCTTTTTTCTTGCCATAATATAAATTTTAACAGTTTATTTAGTAGGACTATCAACTGTGTGTCCACCAAACGTCTGCACAACATAACTGATGGTCCCAACCCCATTTATAAGGCAAGAAATCCCACTTATTAAACCTGACAGGGCACACCTGTAAAGTGAAAACCATTTCTGGTGACTACCTCTTGAAGTCATCAAGAGAATGCCAAGAGTGTGCAAAGCAGTAATCAAAGCAAAAGGTAGCTACTTTGAGGAACCTAGAATATAAGACATATTTTCAGCTGTTTCACACTTTTTTGTTACGTATTTCATTCCACATGTGTTAATTCTTAGTGTGATGCCTTCAATGTGAATCTACAATGTTCAGAGTGATGAAAATAAAGAAAACTCTTTAAATGAGAAGGTTTGTTCAAACTTTTGGTCTCTATATATATATATATATATATATATATATATATATATATTGTGAGGCAGTGACAGGGGTAATATTTGAAGACCGCTATGTGTCCCCCAGAATGTGTCTGGAAACCCTCTGAGTTTGCTATAGCTATTGCGGGGAGTATAGCACAAAGGGTAACAGGGAGACAGATCCCTCCTCCCAGTCCAGGTTTTGTAGCAAACCTCATGTCCAGCATTTTCGTTTAAATCTGGCAAAGCACATCAGGGTGTGATTCAGTTGAGAGCCAGGGTTGATGAAGCTACCACATGCTGTGTGAGCTGAGCTGGTTCTGTGTGGAGTGAACACAGGCCAAGAGTGTGACCCTAGGAGAACCTTAACAAGACCCCTGCGGTTAACGGGGTCCTAAGGTAACAAGACTTTTTATACCAAGGATTTGTCTATATGCACCGGCTGTGATCTGGAAGAGACTTTGATTGTTGGAAATTGGATCTATTTATGCTGCAACAATAAATAGACTGTCGGTGAGAACACGCTGCTGCCTCACATTTTTGCCCAAGCAACACCGCTACCTCACATTATGGTGGAGAATGCGGGCATGGCAGCCTGGTTGCTAAGGGCAATGGCCTAAGATGTACTTCCCTGGAAAAGAAGAAAAAAAAAAAAAGAATATTCTTTTTTTTTTTTTTTTTGTACTGACTGTTTGCCGTGGATCGTCGGGTCCATGAAGCTTGCAGGCATTGCAGCCTGGTTGCTAGGGGCAACAACCCAGTTTCCACATGTTTATGATCAAGCCTGCAAAGTTACAGTTTAACTCAGCAGTTACCATGGAGGATCTTGTAAAGCAGCTGGCCCAGTCTAGTGCTCAACTACAGCAGGCTTTTGCACAAACCAGTGCACAACAGCAACAGGCTAATGCTCACCAGCAACAGGCTAATGTTCAGCAGCAACAAGCTAATGCTCAGCAGCAACAAACCAATGCGCAGCTGCAGCGGGCATTAGTTCAGCAACAGGAGACAAACAGCTTGTTGACTCAGCAGCTTGCGGCTCTGCGAGACGCGCTCCCAGCGGTAATGCCAGGTCATCCAGTCCTTCTTGCGGCCCAGGACAGAGTAAGGGCGGCACTTACGAAGATGAGTGCAGAGGATGACCCAGAAGCCTTTCTCTCCGTGTTTGAGAGGACCGCTGAGTGAGAGAAATTGTCTATCGACCGTTAGACTGATGTCGTGGCCCCATTCTTGATAGGTGAACCCCAAAAAGCCTACCTGGATCTCAGCACGGAGGATGCCAAGGACTATGGCACCCTGAAAGGTGAGATCCTTGCATGAATGGGGGTTAACACTTATCTCCGGGCCCAGAGAGTGAATCAGTGGTCCTTTGTGGAGGGAAAACCTGCACGTTCACAGGCCCATGTTTTACTGGACCTTGTGAAAAAATGGCTCCAGCCGGAGACCTTGAACCCCAGACAGATGATCGAGCGGGTGGTGATTGAATGGTTTTTGCGGACTTTGCCAGCCCCCATTCAACGGTGGGTGGGACAGGAGGATCCCGGTACCCTGGACCAACTAGTGAATTTGGTGGAACGCTACACAGCTACCCAGGAGTTGGTCCGGGACTCTGCTTCACGGTGGGCACTCCGTAGGGATACACCCCCTACACAGTTGGTGAAAGACTCCCATCACTCCTCGGGTGCTGCCCCGTCTTTAGCCCTGGCAGAGAGTAAACCCCAGACTAAGGTCAGCCGGAGTCCCGGTTCCCCAAAGTCGGATACCCGAAACAGGGACACCTCTGCTGTTATGTGCTGACGGTGCAATCAGCTCGGGCATGTGATGGCACAGTGCCCACTCACATCAGAACCCATGGACTGCCGGTATGCTCACCAGGAATCAATGTATGACCATTCTGATGGTGCCGTAAGCACTGTTACTAGAGATGAGCGAACCGGTCGCGGTTCGACTCGAGTTCGGTTCGCCGAACGGGCGTGTCGTTCGAGTTCGGTTCGGCGAACGTTCGACGAACCGAACTCAAACCACATAGGAAATAATAGGAGGCAATCACAAACACATAAAAATACATTATAAATGTACACATACAGTTAATAAACATTGGCATAACACTTACTGGTCCCCGCGATCCCTCCTGCACTCTGTCTCCTGCCGCTATTCCATCCGATGATCGCTGAATCCTCCCGGTAACCAGCACTGCCAGCAGTGATGCAGGACCTGTCGTGACGTGAAAAATAGCCATGTGACCAGTCACGTGCCTGTTATCTCATTGGCTACAGACTGGTCACATGACTATGACGCGTCATGTAGGACCTGTCATTGCATCTCTCTGTTACACGGTGCACGTTTGTGTATCGCCGTGTACCGGCGACATGCTCTAGCTCGACTCCCCGCTCTGCTTCCCCATTCCCTTAAGGTACCATCACACTAAGCGACCCTCCAGCGATCCCACCAGCAACCTGACCTGGCAGGGATCACTGGAGCGTCGCTGCACGGGTTGCTGGTGAGCTGTCACACAGGCAGATCTCACCAGCAACCAGTGACCACAGCCCCCAGCCAGCAGCACACGTGGAAGCGATGCTGCGCTTGGTAACTAAGGTAAATATCAGGTAACCAACCCGATATTTACCTTAGTTACCAGCGCACACCGCTTAGCGCTGGCTCCCTGCACTCCTAGTTACAGTACACAGCGGGTTAATTTAACCCGATGTGTAGTCTGGCTATGTGTGCAGGGGGCTGGCACTGGCAGCGTGAGAGTGGCGGACGCTGGAAACTACGGTAAACATCGGGTAACCAAGGAAAGGGCTTCTGGGTTATCTGATGTTTACCGTAGTTACCAGTGTCCGCAGAAGCCGGCTCCTGACCGGCTGACACAGCCGGTCAATCACGGAGATCACCATTGCCATAGCAACGCGCTTGGTAGCGGTGACGGGGACGTCCCGCTACCAGCACGCAACGGCACCGGAATCACGTGATCGGAGCAGCGTTGCTATGGCAACCTGTGCCACCGCTTACAGCCGGGAGCCTGTGGTCACTCTCACAGAGTGATTTCTGCACGGAGCACAGCGTCTTCCCCCATGCAGCTGTGTTGTCTGATGGAGCAGAGCTGCATGTGTTGAAGGGGAAAGAAGACAGAAGAGCAGGATCGTGGAGGGGTGACATGGGGTAATAAAGATGGAGTCTCTAATGTGTCTGTGTATTTATTTCTATTTTTTCTCTGTGTGGTGTTTTTTTTAACCCTTTATTGGAGATTCTTAATGGCCGGGTCAAACGTGCCTGACATTAAGAATCTCTGGCTTAATATTGGCTAGTAAAACAAAGCCAGTATTAACTCATGATTACCCAACAAGCCACCCGGCTCCAAGACTGTTGGAAGAGTTGGATACAGCGCCAGATGATGGCGCTTCTATGAGAGCGCCATTTTCTGGGGCGGCTGTGGACTGCAATTCGCAGCAGAGGGGCCCAGAAACCTCGGGCTAACCTGTGCTGTGGATTCCAATCCCCAGCTGCCTAGTTGTACCCGGCTGGACACAAAAATGGGGCGAAGCCTACGTCGTTTTTTTTTTAATTATTTAATAAAATTCATGAATTAAAAAAAGGGCTTCCCTATATTTTTAGTTCCCAGCCGGGTACAAATAGGCAGCTGGGGGTTGGGGGCAGCCCGTACCTGCCTGCTGTACCTGGCTAGCATACAAAAATATGGCGTAGCGCACGTCATTTTTTTTGGAGTTTTTTGGCAAAAAAAATAAAAAATACTTCCCTGGATTTTCCATTGCCAGTGAAGGTAACACCAAGCAGTGGGGGTTAGCACCCAGTAGCTGCTTGGATTACCCTTAGCTAGCAATACAAAAAATACAGCGGGAGCCCATATATATTTTTTTTAATTATTTATTTAAATAACTAAAAACAAAAAGGGCTTCCCTGTATTTTGATTGCCTGACATGACAGTCCTGTAAAATTAAATCTTTAAAAAAAATGACGCAGCGCTCCGTGGTATTTTTGATTCTCAGTGCAGATAAAGCTGTCTGCTTTATCTGCACTGAGAATCAAAAATACCACGGAGCGCTGCGTCATTTTTTTTAAAGATTTAATTTTACAGGACTGTCATGTCAGGCAATCAAAATACAGGGAAGCCCTTTTTGTTTTTAGTTGCCACCCCCATCTGCCTGGCGTTACCTTGGCTGGCAATCAAAATACAGGGAAGCCCATTAATTTTTTTTATTTAAAAAATAGTTAAAAAAAAATTGACGTTGGGTCCCCCCATTTTTGATAGCCAGCTAGGGTAAAGCAGACGGCTGTAGCCTGAAAACCACAGCTGGCAGCTTTACCGTGGTTGGGGATCCAATGTGGAGGTCACCCCAGGCTCTTTTTTTATAATTATTTTATAAATAATAATAATTATAAAAAAAAAGTAGGGTCCCCCCCAAATTGGATCACCAGCCAAGGTAAAGTGGACAGCTGTGGTCTGGTATTCTCAGGTGGGAAGGTCCATAGTTATTGGGCCTTCACAGCCTAAAAATAGCAGGCCGCAGGCGCCCCAGAAGTGGTGCATGCACTAGATGCGCCACTCCTGGCGCTTCACCCCAGCTCTTCCCGTGCCCTGGTGCAGTGGCAAACGGGGTAATAAATGGGGTTGATACTAGTTGTAAAGTCACCTGACATCAAGCCCAGCAGTTTGTGATGTCATGGCATCTATCAGATACCCGACATCACAAACTGTCAGTACTAACAAAAAATCGACAAAAAAAATGTATTTGAAAGAAAACTTCCCAAAACATTCCCTCTTTCACAAATTTATTGTAAGCAAAAAACGGGAACGTATCCCCCATTTTCTAGGAGTGCAGACCCTCCATGTGAGGAGTGTGGGTGCAATGAATCTGCACCCACTCTCCCCGGGTCCACAGCAGCAGAGTCCATATCGTAACGGTTGCTACCAAAGCTGCAATGCCCTGCTCATGAGGTAAGGGCATGCCTAATCAGGAGAACTATTCTACATTTCCAAATATTGGTATTTGCTGATATTATTGCTATTCCACCTATTATATATTGGGGATAGGATCTTGGAGATGGAATACCCCTTTAAGTCCAGTTATCCAGCTGAATGAATACTAAACAACAGAGCTCGCTATTTAGATGTGTTTTCTTGTGGCGTATAATGGACTCTCATGTTTGGTAGTCATTCAGCAGGGCAACTATAAAATCAAATGCCTCCATTTGGAAATGTAGTAAATAGCTCTCCTGATCAACTATGTTCCTTACCTCATGAGCAGGGCATTGCAGTAATAATAATAATTTATTCATTTATTTAGCGCTATTAATTCCATAGCGCTTTGCATACATTGCGAACACTGTTCCCATTAGGGCTCACAATCTAAATTCCCTATCTGCATGTCTTTGGAGTGTGGGAGGAAACCGGAGAACCCGGAGGAAACCCACGCAAACACGGGGAGAACATACAAACTCCTTGCAGATAGTGTCCTTGGTGGGAATTGAACCCAGGACTTCAGAGTTGCAAGACTGCAGTGCTAACCACTGAGCCACCACAAGACTGCAGTGCTAACCACTGAGCCACCGTGCCGCCCATTTAGCTTACAGATGCATAACCACCACTCACTCTGTCTGAACACAGGAACTTGAGCTGACAGCCGCTCTGTGCATGCGGCAGCGTCTATTGTGAAGGAGAGGGCCGCGGGGGATCAACGCTGCACAGGTACCGTGGGACACCAGGGAACACTGGTGGGGTCATAGGGGGTGACCTGGCAGGGCCTGGGGAGGAGATTTCTGTTGCATGTGTCATGGCACATGCGACAGAAATCAGAGGAGTAGGGTGAATGCGGCCGACACGCTGCTGTGCGTGCGGCCATCTTGGATTTCTGGGAGGGCATCAGGGGGTGCACTTTGGCGACACCAGGGGACCGGAGGGGACCGGGTAGGAGATTTATCATGTTTGTTCATGCCAGATGGGAGATAAATAATTTTTTACCGACACTGTCATTTACTGTAACGTGATCATCGGTATACGGTGTATACCTGTGAGCGGGGACCGGAAAAACCGTCCTGAATCAGGATCTCCAGGTCTCAGCTACCCCTGAAACCCCGGAGATTTTCTGACGCTGGGGGGCGTCATTCACTTATTTCTGCCTGCTGTTTATAAACGGCAGATCAGAGTAAAGGCTACTTTACACACTGCGATATCGGTCCCGATATCGCTAGTGTGGGTACCCGCCCCCATCTGTTGCGCGACACGGGCATATCGCTGCCCGTGCCGCACAACATCGCCCAGAGCCGTCACACATACTTACCTGTCCGGCGACGTCGCTGTGACGGGCGAACCGCCTCCTCTCTAAGGGGGCGGTCCATGCGGCGTCACAGCGACGTCACTGAACCGCCGCCCAATCGCAGCGGAGGGGCGGAGATGAGCGGGACGTAACATCCCGCCCACCTCCTTCCTTCCGCATAGCGGCCGGGAGGCAGGTAGGGAGAGCTTCCTCGCTCCTGCGGCGTCACACGCAGCGATGTGTGCTGCCGCAGGAACGAGGAACAACCTCGTTACTGCTGAAGTAACGATAATTGGGAATGGACCCCCGTGTCGCCGAATAGCGATTTTTCACTGTTTTGCAACGATGCAAAATCGCTAATCGATGTCACACGCAACGGCATCGCTAATGCGGCCGGATGTGCGTCACGAATTCCGTGACCCCAACGACTCCGCATTAGCGATGTCGTAGCGTGTAAAGCCCGCTTTAGGCTACATTAACACGACCGATCCATTTTTGCAGTCTGCAAAAAACAGTCTGTTTTTTTTCACGGGTGCATCCGTGTGGCATCCGTTTCCGTTCCGTAGACGGTCCGTATGTCATCTGTTTGTCATCCATGTGCCTTCCGTTTTTTTTTGCGTACTGCAAAAAAACTGAAGGAGGTAAAATACATAAATTTACCCAGGATCCATAGCTTCAACCTACATGAGGTGGTCACATGTTCACTCCAGTGCCATTTTCTACTCCTTTTCACAGCGTAGAGCGCTCTGGTGATTTTCTTGTGCTTGTACACTTCATATCAGTCTTTTCTGTCATTATAATGGCAGAAAGACACATAATTTCCCACTCTCCTGCATTTTGTAATTTTGCACCTTTTGGTGCCTTTCATGTGGCACTTAGGGGTGCTTAGCTTTGTATTTAGCCAAAAAAATGAAAAAAAAATGACGTAAAAAAATGTAGAAAAAGTGGAGAAAAAATGTAGAAAAAGTGGAGAAAAAATGGAGAAAAATGGAGCACCCTTTGGTGCCTTTCATGTGGCACTAAGGGGTGCTTAGCTTTGTATTTAGCCAAAAAAATGAAAAAAAAAATGACGTAGGGTTCCCCCTAGTTTTGTAGCCAGCTAGGGTAAAGCAGACGGCTGCAGCCTGCAGACCACAGCTGGCAACCTCACCTTGGCTGGTAATCCAAAACTGAGGGCACCCCACACTGTTATTTTAAATTAAATAAATAATTAAAAAAAAAAAACACGTAGGGGTCCCCCAAAATTGGATCACCAGCCAAGGTAAAGCAGACAGCTGGGGTCTGATATTCTCAGACTAGGGAGGTCCATGGTTATTGGACTCTCCCCAGCCTAAAAATAGCAGGCCGCAGCCGCCCCAGAAGTGGTGCATGCATTAGATGCACCAATCCTGGTGCTTCGCCCCAGCTCATCCCGTGCACTGGTGTGGTGGCAAACGGGGTAATATATGGGGTTAATACCAGATGTGTAATGTCACCTGGCACCAAGCCCTGGGGTTGGTGAGGTCAGGCGTCTATCAGATACCCGACATCACCAACCCAGTCAGTAATAAAGAAAATAGACGACAAACACATTTTTATTTGAAAAAACACTCCCCAATACATTCCCTCTTTAACCAATTTATTAGAAAGAAAAACAAATCCAGGTCTGGTGTAATCCAAGGGGTTGCCATGACGATCCACACTGTCCCAGTCAATGAAGAGCAGGATGTTCCCCATTGGCTGGGAGAGCAGTGCAGTGACCTGAGCTAACATCAATGGGTCAGCCCAGGTCACTGCAGCGGATGACAAGTGCTGCTGTCAGCGAGGTACATTACCTGCGCTGATCTCCTGCACACTGGATCATCTTCACAGCCAAGTATCGCGAGCGGCCCATGACGTCACCGCTAGTCAGTCTCGGGTCGGAAGTGAGAGAAGGTGATGTGACAAGCGGCGGCCATGGAGGACAATGACAGCGCTGAGGTCAGGACTTCATCACCGCAGGTAAGCCGAGCGGGACCATGTGTGCAGAGTGCCAGGTGGGCGGAGCCTAGCATGTTAATGTGTGCAGAGTGTCATGTGGGCGGAGCCTAGCGGGGTAATGTGTGCAGAGTGCCAGGTGGGCGGAGCCTAGCAATGCCATGTGTGCAGAGTGCCAGGTGTTCGGAACCTAGCGGGACCATGTGTGCAGAGTCCCAGGTGGGTGGAGCCTAGCAGGACCATGTGTGCAGAGTCCCAGGTGGGCGGAGCCTAGCGGGACCATGTGTGCAGAGTGCCAGGTGGGCGGAGCCTAGCGGGACCATGTGTGCAGAGTACCAGGTGGGCGGAGCCTAGCGGGACCATGTGTGCAGAGTGCCAGGTGGGCCGAGCCTAGCGGGACCATGTGTGCAGAGTGCCAGGTGGGCGGAGCCTAGTGGGACCATGTGTACAGAGTGCCAGGTGGGCGGAGCCTAGCAGGACCATGTGTGCAGAGTGCCAGGTGGGCGGAGCCTAGCGGGACCATGTGTGCAGAGTGCCAGGTGGGCGGAGCCTAGCGGGACCATGTGTGCAGAGTGCTAGGTGGGCGGAGCCTAGTGGGACCATGTGTGCAGAGTGCCATGTGGGTGGAGTCTAGTGGGGTAATGTGTGCAGAGTCAGGTGGGTGGAGCCTAGCGGGACCAAGTGTGGAGAGTGTCAGGTGGGCAGAGCCTAGCGGGACCATGTGTGCAGAGTGTCAGGTGGGCAGAGCCTAGTGTGACCATGTGCATAGAGTGTCAGGTGGGCGGAGCCTAGCAAGACCATGTGTGCAGAGTGTCAGGTGGGCGGAGCCTAGCGGGACCATGTGTGCAGAGTGTCAGGTGGGCGGAGCCTAGCGTGACTATGTGTGCAGAGTGCCAGGTGGGCGGAGCCTAGCGGGGTAATGTGTTCAGAGTGTCAGGTGAGCGGAGCCTATCGGGACCATGTGTGCAGAGTGTCCGGTGGGCGGAGCCTAGCGGACCATGTGTGCAGAGTGTCAGGTGGGCGGAGCCTAGCGGGACCATGTGTGTAGAGTGTCAGGTGGGCGGAGCCTAGTGGGACCATGTGTGCAGAGTGCCAGGTGGGCGGAGCCATGTGTGCTGGCGGCAGAGTGCGAAGTGGGTAGAGCCTAGCGGGGTCATGTGGCACTGAGGACGTCAGTGTCGTGGACTGCATGGCTGGGGACAGGTGAGTGTGAGTGTGTGTGTGTGTACATGTATGTGTACATGCCGCATGCAGGAGGGGGCGGAGCGAGCTGAGCGGGGAAGTGTCGGCTTCCTGCACACGTAACTAGGATAAATATCGGGTTACTAACCAAAGCCCTTTGCTTGGATACCCGATGTTTATCTTGGTTACCAGCTTCTGGCAGGCTGCCAGCAATGGCTCCAGCACACTGTAGCTGTAAAAAGCCCTGCTTTTTGCTGCTAGAACCGTTCTCGAACGTAACTAGAACTATCGAACTTTAGCAAAAAGCTCGAGTTCTAGTTCGATCTAGAACACCCCCCAAAATCACTCGAACCGCGAACTGGAGAACCTCGAACCGCGAACCGCGCTCAACTCTAACTGCTAATATGGGGGAGGAGCCCCATCTCTGCAAAGTACGTGTTAATGGCTATACAGCAGAGGCTTTGTTGGACTCAGGAAGTGTAGTGACTCTTGTACATGCCTCCTTGGTCTCTGGGGAAATCCCCACGGGACATAAAGTAGGGGTACTTTGTATTCATGGAGACCTACGTGAATACCCTATGGAAAGGGTCACCATTGCTACCTCATGTGGAGAGGTGATGAAAAGACTTCCATATGATGTTATTTTGGGAAGAGACTTGCCTCTGTTCTGGACATTATGTGGGAGGCGACCTAGCCCTCCAAGGTGTATGATTGAACCAGGCCCTGAGCCGGACGATCCCGACTAAGGGATACCTGCCGTAGGGGTCACCAGTATAGGGACAGAGTGTAACCCTGCCAGGTTCCCCCTAGAGGTAATGGCAGGAGAGGTTGAGCCACCCGAGGCAATCCCGGAGTTGAACGTGTCTACAGATAATTTTTGAACAGCTCAGCTCCGGGACCCAACATTGGCTCCTGGACGTGGAAATATACAGGTAATTGATGAGGTACCCCAGCGGCCTGGTGCCAAGCTGGAAACTCCCTACATGGCTCTAAAGCGATAGTTGCTCTATCACATTGATAAAATCTGGGGGGAAATAGTGGAACAGTTGGTGGTCCCTCAGCTGTACCGCCGTCAGGCCTTGGAATTGGCTCATAACCACCTAATGAGTGGGCACCTAGGTGAAGAGAAAACGGGGGAACGCATGTTTCAGCAGTTTTACTGGCCAGGGGTCGGCGCAGAAATAAAGAGGTTCTGTGAGTCCTGCCCCGTTTGTCAGTTGACCGCACCCACGCACCGTTTACGTAGTCCTCTGATACCTTTACCCATTATAGAGGTGCCTTTTGAGCGGATTGCTATGGATCTGATCGGACCCATTGTAAAATCAGCCCGTGGTCACCAGCACATCCTGGTAGTGATGGATTACGTGACGCGTTATCCGGAGGCCGTTCCACTGCGTCACACCTCGGCGAAGCTTATTGCTCGGGAGTTGTTTGCTATGTTCTGTCACGTGGGGTTACCCAAAGAAATCCTGACCGATCAGGGCACTCCCTTTATGTCTAAAATTACGAAGGAACTGTGCAAACTCCTCCAGATCAAGCAGCTGCGCACGTCAGTGTACCATCCCCAGACCGATGGTCTAGTGGAACGTTTAAATAAAACTCTGAAGGCTATGTTGAAAAGGGTGGTCTCCAAAGAGGGGAAAGATTGGGACATGTTATTGCCCTATTTAATGCTCGCTATCCGCGAGGTCCCACAATCTTCCACCGGGTTTTCGCCATTTGAGTTACTGTATGGCAGGCATCCGCGGGGACTGATGGATCTTGTTAAAGAAACTTGGGAACAGGAGCCCACCCCTCACAAAAGCACGGTGGAATACGTTATGGGTATGCAGGATCGTATCACGGCAGTAATGCCCATTGTTAAAGAGCATTTGCTGGATGCTCAGGCGGCCCAAAGTACTCAGTATAATAGAAAGTCCTCCGTCAGGTCTTTTAAACCAGGGGATCGTGTCTTACTTTCTGCGGTAGGTATTAGAACTAAGTTCTTAGCCAAATGGCAAGGTCCCTATGAGATCCGGGAGAAAGTAGGGGAAGTAAACTATAAGGTGTATCAACCAGAGAGAAGAAAACCACAGCAAATATACCATGTAAACCTGCTAAAGGCGTGGAAAGACAGAGAATGTATGGTGACTGATGTAACGTTGGACCTAACCTCTTCAGGTGCCTTGACAACAACCAAGGAGGAGTCCCCTGATGATGAATCGGGAGTGAGGATAGGGAATTCTCTCTCAAAACAGCAGAGATGGGAGTCTCGGAGGTTAGTGCAGCGGAATACGGATGTGTTCTCAAGCCTACCCGGCCGAAAAACCGTAATCCACCATGATATTGTCACCGAGCCTAAAGTAAGGGTACGCCTGAGGCCATACCGGGTACCAGAGCCTCGTAGGCAAGCCACTGCGGAGGAGGTAAAAAAGATGCTCCAACTGGGGGTTATTGAAAAATCCACGAGCGAATGGGCCAGTCCCATTGTGCTGATCCCGAAACCAGACGGTTCTTTAAGATTCTGTAATGACTTCCGAAAGTTAAATGAGGTTTTGAAATTTGATATGTATCCCATGCCCAGTGTCGATGAGCTGATAGAGAGACTGGGACGGGCCCAGTACTTCACGACTCTCGATCTCACTAAAGGTTACTGGCAGGTGCCGCTGACAGAGGCGGCAAAAGAAAAGACCGCTTTTGTCACGCCAGGGGGGCTCTATCATTATGTCATCTTGCCATTTGGTTTACATGGGGCTCCGGCCACGTTTCAGAGGTTAATGGACATAGTGTTAGAACCCCATCAACTGTATGCCTTCGCATATTTGGATGACATCATCATCTATAGCAGTGACTGGAGCACCCACTTATCTCAGGTACAAGCAGTAGTGGATTCGCTCAGAGTTGCTGGTCTGACAGCGAATCCAAACAAATGTGCTATGGGTCTCAAAGAAGCCCATTACTTGGGGTATGTGATAGGCCAAGGGGTTATCAAGCCACAAGTAAACAAAATTGAAGCCATTTAAAACTGGCCTCGTCCCCTTACCACAAAACAGGTAAGAGCCTTTCTGGGTATAATGGGGTATTACCGACGATTCATACCCAATTCTGCTGGAAGGTCGGAGCCTTTGACCGATCTCTTAAAGGGGAAGAAGTCGGTTATGGTCCACTGGAATACACAAGCAGAGGAAGCCTTTCAGGCGCTAAAGGTTGTCCTATGTGGTCAGCCTGTCCTTGTCAACCCTGACTTTCAAAAGGAGTTTATAGTACAGGCAGATGCCTCTGAGGTGGGTCTGGGTGCACTTCTGTCCCAGGAGGTAGATGGGGAAGAGCACCCGATCACCTATTTGAGTAGAAAACTCACCCCGGCAGAGAAGAACTATAGCATAGTGGAGAAGGAGTGCCTGGCCATAAAATGGGCTCTGGAATCCCTACGCTACTACCTGCTGGGGCGACACTTTCGCCTGGTGACAGACCACTCCCCTTTGGTCTGGATGAGGAATGCTAAGGAAAGAAATGCTAGAGTCACCAGGTGGTTTCTCTCCTTGTAGAACTTTCACTTTTCTGTGGAACACCGGGCTGGTAGGTTGCAGGGCAATGCGGAAGCCCTGTCCAGAGGTCCCTGTATGTTGGCAAAAGTTCAACTCCGCCTGTTTGAACTGAGGTGGGGGATATGTGAGGCAGTGACAGGGGTAATATTTGAAGACCGCTATCTGTCCCCCAGAATGTGTCTGAAAACCCTCTGAGTTTGCTATAGCTATTACGGGGAGTATAGCACAAAGGGTAACAGGGAGACAGATCCCTCCTCCCAGTCCAGGTTTTGTAGCAATCCTCATGTCCAGCATTTTTGTTTAAATCTGGCAAAGCACATCAGGGTGTGTCTCAGTTGAGAGCCAGGGTTGATGAAGCTATCACATGCTGTGTGAGCTGAGCTGGTTCTGTGTGGAGTGAACACAGGCCAAGAGTGTGAGCCTAGGAGAACCTTAACAAGACCCCTGCGGTTAACGGGGTCCTAAGGTAACAAGACTTTTTATACCAAGGATTTGTCTATATGCACCGGCTGTGATCCGGAAGAGACTTTGATTGTTGGAAATTGGATCTATTTATGCTGCAACAATAAATAGACTGTTGGTGTGAACACGCTGCTGCCTTACGTTTTTGCCCAAGCAACGCCGCTACCTCACTATATATATATATATATATATATTGTACAGACTTAAAGTTATATATATATATATATATATATATATTATACATATGTATGTATATGTATGTGTGTGTGTGTGTGTGTGTGTGTGTGTAAAAGAGCCAGTTATTTGACTATCAAAATAATAAAATATTCTCAAGCTCCGAACAGTGCATGCACTGAAAAACCCAAAAGTATGGCTGATCCTGACCACAGGAAAAGAACCTGACCTTGCTCTGTTTAAAAACAATTAAGCTATTAACAGAAGAATATATGTTGTAGATTTTATTGGCTTATCTTTTGATTAAGCAATTTATCATAATATTTTAGCGAAATGTAAACTGCCTCAGGTTTAAGGCTATGTGCGCACGTGTGCGTATTGCATGCAGTTACGCTGCGTTCTGCACCGCAGCGTAACTGCATGCGTCCTGCGTCCCCTGCACAGTCTATGGAGATTGTGCAGGAGCCGTGCGCACGTGGCATATTAGAACGCAGCGATTCGGCTGCTGCCCGAATCGCTGCGTTCTAAGAAGTGACATGTCACTTCTTTCGTGCGGTTTGCATGCTGTCTATAGGGAGAGGCAGCATGCAGAGCGCACGTTCTCTGCCGGCACCATGTGCTTCAGAACGGAGCTTTTCAGCTGCGCTCTGAAGCACACCTTTTAGGTGCGGTGCAGAGCGCACACATGCGCACATAGCCTAACTCATGGGGAGAGAGGACTCAGTTGTTTCACTTTGGTTAACATCTGACCATTTATCCAAAACCTAATTTTATGTGTGGGCTTATTTCCATCTCTGCCAACAGATATAACCTGCTCAGTTGATCATATTATTGTGTTCTATATACTGTCTGTTTCATTGGATTTTCTGATTACCCAGTCCTGTATTATTCTTAGTTATTTTGTATTGACATTCTGGTGGTCCAAATGTGTGTTTTTAAATGTTTTTAATTGTATATGTTCATTGTGTGGGTTTCCTTGACACTTAGGGGGACTTTGCACACTACGACATCGCAGGTGCGATGTCTGAGGGGTCATGTCGAAAGTGACGCACTTCCGGCGTCGCACTTGACATCGTAGTGTATAAATCCTAGAGGATACGATTAACGAGCGCACAATCGTCGTAATCGTATCATCGGTGTAGTGTCTGGGAATTCCATAATTACACGACTGCGACAGGTACGATGTTTTTCCTCGTTCCTGCGGCAGCACACATCGCTGTGTGTGAAGCCGCACGAGCGAGGAACATCTCCTACCTGCATCCTGCAGCTCACGCCGGCTATGCAGAATGACAGAGGTGGGCGGGATGTTTACGTCCCACTCATCTCTGCCCCTCCGCTTCTATTGGCCGTCTGCCAGGTGACGTCGCTATGACGCTGCACAACCCGCCCCCTTAATAAGGAGGCAGGTCGCCGGCCAGATCGACGTCGCAAGGCAGGTGAATCCATGTGAAGCTGCTATAGCGATAATGTTTGCTACGGCTGCTATCACAAGATATCGCTGCTGGGGCGGGGACTATCGTGCTCAGTATCACAAGCATCGGCTTGCAATGTCGTTGTGTGCAAAGTGCCCCTTAGTGTCTGGTGAGTTTGTTTGCAGGCATCAATTAAAAACTACTTTTATTCACTTCTGTATATTGTGTCTGGTTGATCCCTCATTCTATGGCCCTCATTCTCTTGTTTTTCCCTTGCCATGTTTTTGTGCCAGGGGAGATCCCAGAGGTAGTTGTGCCCTCTGCATACTTCTTTCTGAAAACAAATAAACACAAACACCAAAAAAATCCTATGTTTGAAATAAAATACAAAAAAACACTCTCTTTCTCCAATGTATTAACACCCAAAACACTGACGTAATCCACACGAGGCCCACAACGATTCCAGCACTGATACATCTGAAGTGACAGGTAATGGCTATAGAACATGACTGGCTGGTGTGAGCTTCAGGCAGAGATTGAATGAGCTGCACAATCAGTTGTGATGTAACTGAGGTTATTTGTGATCCTGAAGGTTCTCACAGTCCTCCACCAGTGATCTCAGGTAACCTGACCTCAGGTGACCTCAAAGTCAATAGCTTCACCTCAGGTGAGGTCATTGACTTTACTGGTTCCCAGACCTACATATACTGGCAGAAAACTGTGAGGGGGTTTTGCCAAGAGATGCAGATTTTGTGCTGAAATTTCAACACTATATTCAGGCACCTAATTTACACCTCCTGGCAAAAAAAAAAAAAAAGCATCACTACCGCATTCAACATGATATGGTAGTGATGCAATTTTGGAGGCTGGCATCGGTCACCAGCCTCCAAGTGTGTAGGAGGACCCTGTCCTCCTTCACACTTGGCTCTCTCATCACAGGCATGATTGCAAGATTTTTTGCCTTTCACCTTGCACATCTCTGCATCAGCTAACCAGTCGATATCTGCTGTGACAAAGGTTCCAAGCTAGCCAAAACGTTGGCAGTAAGCTGGCTACTGACTTTTGCAGAAAAAATTATAATAAAAAACATAAAATTGATATATCTCCAGTCTCCTAAAATTTGTGTGCCAGGTATGATTTGCTTTCATGACCAAAGCCTGGTATTTTAACAAGGGTATGTAGACTTTTACATCCACTGTATGTATGAATATATACTGCTGTTTAAGTGTTCCCTTTATTTTTTTGAGCAGTTATATAATATATATACAGTACAGACCAAAAGTTTGGACACACCTTCTCATCTCTAGAACAACTGTTAAGAGGAGACTTTGTGCAGCAGGCTTTCATGGTAAAATAGCTGCTAGGAAACCACTGCTAAGGACAGACAACAAGCAGAAGACACTTGTTTTCCCTAAAGAACATAAGGAATGGACATTAGACCAGTGGAAATCTGTGCTTTGGTCTGATGAGTACAAATTTGAGATCTTTGGATCCAACCACCGTGTCTTTGTAGAAAAGCTGTGAAGCATGGAGGAGGACATGTGATGGTGTGGGGGTGCTTTGCTGCTGACACTGTTGGGGATTTATTCAAAATTGAAGGCATACAGAACAAGCATGCCTACCACAGCATCTTGCAGCGGTGTGCTATTCCATCCGGTTTGCATTTAGTTGGACCATCATTTATTTTTCAACAGGACATTGACCCCAAACACACCTCCAGGCTGTGTAAGGGCTATTTGACTTAGAAGGAGAGTGATGGCGTGCTACGCCAATCAAGATGTTTTGGGGTGAGCTGGACCGCAGAGTGAAGGAAAAAGGGCCAACAAGTGCTAAGCATCTCTGGGAACTCCTTCAAGATTGTTGGAAAACCATTTCCGGTGACTACCTCTTGAAGCTCATTAAGAGAATGCCAAGAGTGTGCAAAGTAGTAATGAAAGCAAAAGGTGGCTACTTTGAAAAACCTAGAATATAAGACATATTTTCAGTTGGTGCACACTTTAAATATTTCATTCCACATGCTCTAATTCATAGTTTTGATGCCTTCAATGTGAATCTACAATTTTTATTTTTCTTTGAATGAGGAGGTGTGTCCAAATGTTTGGTCTGTACTATATATATGTGTATATATATATATATATATATATATATATAATATATATAATATATATATATATATATATATATATATATATGTACAGTGGCAAGCAAGAAGGTAACAATGCTTTGAAATTTTCACTTTCACGCTTCATATTTCACCATCCACTACACCTTTGGGCATGAGTCTACCTTCATTTAATAGACATCAACTTAATAACTTGCTGAGCTATTAGACAATGTGAGAGCAGGGTGTAATTTCTAGTGTACAAGAACAAAAAGATTTTTCAAACATCACGAGTAAAAATAATAACAATGGAGTGACATCACAAGTATCTGTGCAACTAATCATATGCTAAATAGTTGCTAGTCAAGCTTGTGTATGAGAAAGCCAAGATGATTGTCTATAAAAATGTAGAGGGTGCTGAGATATGGAACCTGAAAGTCAAAAGTTCAAAACGTTGAAACATTGTAATTGTTTTGCTTAGTACTGTATAGATATATATATATATATATATATATATATATATATATATATATATATATATATTTATATATATATATATACAATACAGACCAAAAGTTTGACACACCTTCTCATTCAAAGAATTTTCTTTATTTTCATGACTGAAAATTGTAGATTCACATTGAAGGCATCAACACTATGAATTAACACTTGTGGAATGAATTACTTAACAAAAAAGTGTGAAACAACTGAAAATATGTCTTATATTCTAGGCTCTTCAAAGTAGCCTCCTTTTGTTTTGATTACTGCATTGCACACTCTTGGCATTCTCTTGATGAGATTCAAGAGGTAGTCACCGGAAATGGTTTTTCAACAGTCTTGGAGGAGTTCCCAGAGATGCTTAGCACTTGTTGGCCCTTTTACCTTCCCTCTGCTGTCCAGCTCACCCCGAACCATCTCGATTGGGTTCAGGTCTGGTGACTGTGGAGGTCAGGTCATCTGGCGTAGCACCCCATCACTCTCCTTCTTGGTCAAATAGCCCTTACACAGCCTGAAGGTGTGTTTGGGGGTCATTGTCCTTTTGAAAAATAAATGATCGTCCAACTAAACGCAAACCGGATGGAATAGCATGCCGCTGCAAGATGCTGTGGTAGCCATGCTGGTTCAGCATGCCTTCAATTTTTAATAAATCCCCAACATTGTCCCCAGCAAAGCACCCCCACACCATCACACCTCCTCCGCCATGCTTCACAGTGGGAGCCAGGCATGTAGAGTCCATCCGTTCACCTTTACTACATCACACAAAGACACGGTGGTTGGATCCAAAGATCTCAAATTTGGACTCATAAGATCAAAGCACAGATGTCCACTGGTCTAAAGTCCATTCCTTGTGTTCTTTAGCTCAAACAAGTCTCTTTTCCTTGTAGCTGGTCCTTAGCAGTGGTTTCCTAGCAGCTATTTTACCATGAAGGCCTGCCGCACAAAGTCTCCTCTTAACAATTGTTCTAGAAATGTGTCTGCTGCTAGAACTTTGTGTGACATTGACCTAGTCTCTAATCTGAGCTAATGTTAACCTGCAATTTCTGAGTCTGGTGACTCGGATAAACTTATCCTCCGCAGCAGAGGTGACTTTTGGTCTTCCTTTACTGGGGCGTTCCTCATGTGAGCCAGTTTCTTTGTAGCGTTTTATGGTTTTTGCCACTGCACTTGGGGACACTTTCAAAGTTTTGCCAATTTTTTTCGGACTGACTGACCTTCATTTCTTAAAGTAATGATGGGCACTCGTTTTTCTTTACTTAGCTGCTTTTTTCTTGCCATAATATAAATTTTAACAGTTTATTTAGTAGGACTATCAACTGTGTATCCACCAAACTTCTGCACAACATAACTGATGGTCCCAACCCCATTTATAAGGCAAGAAATCGCACTTATTAAACCTGACAGGGCACACCTGTGAAGTGAAAACCATTTCTGGTGACTACCTCTTGAAGCTCATCAAGAGAATGCCAAGAGTGTGCAAAGCAGTAATCAAAGCAAAAGGTAGCTACTTTGAGGAACCCAGAATATAAGACATATTTTCAGCTGTTTCACACTTTTTCGTTACATATTTCATTCCACATGTGTTTAATTCTTAGTGTGATGCCTTCAATGTGAATCTACAATGTTCAGAGTGATGAAAATAAAGAAAACTCTTTAAATGAGAAGGTGTGTTCAAACTTTTGGTCTGTACTAATATATATATATATATATATATATATATATATATATATATATATATATAATTATATTTTATATTATATATTGTACAGACTTAAAGTTATATATATGTGTGTGTGTGTGTGTGTGTGTGTGTGTGTGTGTGTGTGTGTGTGTGTGTGTGTGTGTGTGTGTGTGTGTGAAAAAGAGCCAGTTATTTGACTATCCAATATGCATGCACTGAAAAACCTAAAAGTATGGCTGATCCTGAACACAGGAGAAGAACCTGACCTTGCTCTGTTTAAAAACAAGCTATTAACAGAAGAATATATGTTGTAGATTTTATTGGCTTCTCTTTTGATTAAGCAATTTATCATAATATTTTAGCGGAATGTAAACTGCCTCAGGTTTTAAAAGATTCTTAACTTAAGTACAAAGCAAAACATTTATTCACAATTCACAAAAGCTAAAAAAGTATTCCCTTTGCATTTTATAAGATTTTTACACTACACTTGAAGTACTAATGAGACTTCATTTTGATTATCTAAAAGAGAAGACAACTAAAATAACTTAGTAAGTTTCAATATATTATCAGTGTTCAAGCTGAAACTTTGCTCTCAAGAAAACCCCTAGAGAGGCTTTTTCCTATGAGTTTCGAAGAATGGAGACTGTGTGCTAAAGTTTTAAAGAAACACTAAGCAGGGAAAATAAACAAAAAACTATTCTGTCTTTTATTGCAATTTAAATTGAGAAATAAATATTTTCCTCACCGGTCTCTGCCTGGATGCATTTGGACACATTATCTACTTGGACCCACCTTCTTGATAAAATCCACAGGTCTCCCTTACCATAAAAAACTGAGCATCACAAAATTAAATTGTGTTTTCAGTGAAGGATTTCTACTAGTCTAGTTTAGAAACATGTGGAAGAATCTGAAGTCTGAAAAATATCATGGGCAAGACTAATGCCTGCTTTACACGAGTTGATCTATTGTGCGATAGCACGAGCGATCGTACCCGCCCCCGTCATTTTTGCATCACGGGCAAATCGCTGCCCGTGGTGCACAAACTCGTTTAACCCCCGTCACATGTACTTACCTTCCGGACGACCTCGCTGTGGGCGAGGAACGTCCACTTCCTGAAGTGGGAGGGACATTCAGCATCACAGCGACGTCACATGGCAGCCGGCCAATAGAAGCGGAGGGGCGGAGATGAGCGGGATGTAAACATTCCACCCACCTCCTTCCTTCCACATAGCCGGCGGGTGCCGCGGGACGCAGGTAAGAAGTGTTCATCGTTCCCGTGGTTTCACACGGAGCAACGTGTGATGCCACGGAAACTATGAACAACCGGCGCCATTTTAATTAAACAATGTTATGAAACCTAGCGACGAGTACACGACTCACGATTTGTGAGCGATACTGCATTGCTAGGAGGTGTCACACGAGACCACATCGTGTACGATGCCGGATGTGCGTCATGAAAACCGTGACCCCGACGATGCATCGCACGATCGGTCGTCTTGTGTAAAGGCCGCATTACTTGTGTTTAGTCATTTGTAAGTTAAAGGGATTATCCGTTCTAAATACGTAGCTAGAGATGAGCGATGTTCGATTCTAACTGTTCGCCAATTTTCAAATTCGAGTGATTTTGGGTGGTGTTCGAGTCGTTCGACGAACTCGAACAATTTGCTTCAAGTTCGGCCCTTCGAGTCACCGTTCGATAACGGTTCGATCACCAAAAGCGTAGCTAGTTACTAGCTGGCTTTTTCACTGTAATACTGTCAGTCACTGTTAATAATGATAGTAGCTAAATTAAGCGTATATTGTGTGGGGGGACGGGGTTTAGATCAGTGCTGCAGAGTGCTGAAAGAATGGCGATCAATATATATTTTTTTTTTTACCTAACAGTGGGGCGGGCCAGGCTGTCAGCCAATCACAGACACACACACAGCAAAGTGGATTTTTGCCAGACAAGCAAGGGCATGTGTCATAGGCTGTGCATGTCACATGTCCTTGCCCTATAAGACCCGGTCATTTTCCCCATCGCCGCCATTATCTCTCTGCTGCGGGTGTGTGACAGTCACGGCTCCCGCTGCTGCTGATGTGTGCGCTATAGACTTATACAGTGCAATCTACACATCGGTTTAGGGATTAAGGACTACTTGTAATTTCAGCTCTTTTCAGGGCTATATTACAGCACTTCATAGCCATTTTTGCTGAGCAGGTCTGTGGCAGCACTGTGCTAGGGTTTATCACAGCGTCTGTCTAAATCAGCTCAGGCAATTCCTTGGGGCATAGTTTCAATGTCAGGAATAGTAAGTGAGGGTTCCTCTGCTGACAAGAAAGCTAAACCACCTCTGCATTGTACCCCACCTCTCCATTTTTTTCGACGCCATTTTAATTGCACAAAGTGCAGCCAGTTTTAGGGGCATAGTTTCATTGTCAGGTAAGTTAGTCAGTGAGGGTTCCTCTGCTGACAAGAAAGCTATACCACCTCTGCATTGTACACCACCTCTCCATTTTTGCTACGCCATTTTAAGTGCAAAAAGTATCCAATTTGTTCACAAACAAAATGAGTGGCAAAAGGACAGATGCTGGTGGAAAGGGGAACAGGCATGTTTCAAAGGGAAAAAAAAGTTTGTGTCCATGGGGTAGGTGGTAAATCAACAGTAACAACTGCTGAAGAAAGGCCATCTTCCAGCAAAAGTAAGATGTCTACTACTTTCCGTGGACAATCTGATATGATCCCTTTGTTACGGAAGCGACCATTGCTACCAAAGGTAGATGAGGCCCAGAAACAGCAAATGCTTGAATGGATCTCAAGTGCTCCATCAAGTGGCCTCTCCTCCAACTCTACTTCAACATCCCAAAGACTGCAGTCATCTAAGTTGACACCCCCATCGCACTTGCTTTCTACCAGCTCTCAAGTTGCCACACGCCCTGCAGAGGATGGGGTAACAGAGATGGTTGAGTCTGCAGAGCTGTTCAGTCACACTATAGCCTAGGAATCTGAGGTCTGCTCCAAATCTACAGTGAGTCCAGACAAGGAAATGATCTGCAGTGATGCCCAGAAGCTTTGTGAGTCAGATTCAGGCCCAGATGAAGAAGGTTCTGAGCATAATGTAGATCCTCATTCCCAAACTGTAACTCCTCTTGGTGGAGACAATGAGGATCATGCTGATGACAATGAGACTCAGATACCTGATTGGAATGACAATTTAACTATTCGGTCAGGGCAAAAAAGTGAGGACGAGGGGAGTGCAAACACACAGAGTGATGATGAAGTTGTAGATCCCACTTACTGTCAACCCACAGTCAGGTACTTGATGAGGTCAGCAGAGGTGGTGGTGGAGAATGCGAATGACGACGAGGTTAGCTTGTGCCTTCCTGGACACAGACGGAGTACTGGAAGCACATCAACAACTGCATTCTCAGCCACAACTCTGCCTCTGAGCACAAGTCGGGTGGCTCTGCAGGTCACATGGGCTCAAAGCCTTGCCTAGCCTGGTCCTTTTTTGACATCGCAAAGGATCTACCAACTCATGCCATCTGTAAGATTTGTCAGCAATCTCTAAATAGAGGCCAAAACCTCACTAGCTTGACTACTTCATCCATGAACTGTCACATGGATATGAAGCATAAGTCCCAGAGGGAGGCTCACTGTGCTACAATGCGGCCTAGCGGAGTGGGCCAACCACCGTCTGCTCCTTCAAGTGCATCCGCGCGCTCTATGACTGTGGGGACAGCAGTCACACATGCTTTGCGATGCAGACCTTCCACCTCGTTAACCGCAACAGGCAGTGTGATTGGCAGGTCGTCAGTTGTTTTGGAAGTGGAAACAGCTGCTGGTGTTGAGCTCTCTCAGACATCGAGAGCACCACCTTTGCATGAAGGCATCATTATGTCTCCACCTGCACTTTCCTCACAGCGAGCAGTTTTCCAGGGACACCCTACTCAACACCGTCTCAGCACAGCAGCCATCCCTCAGTCCCTCAGATGTGGACATGTAAAAGACCATTTCCTCCTAGCTATGACAAAGCTAAGAGGTTGACTTCCACCCTCGCAAGCTGTTGGCTACAGAAATGCTGCCTTTCAGCCTGGTGGACACGGAGGATTTTCGAGATCTTATGTCCGTTGCAGTGCCCCAGTACCAGATGCCCAATCGCCACTACTTCTCCAAGAAAGGTGTGCCTGCGCTACACCGGCATGTCGCACAGAACATCACCGCTTCCTTGAGAAACTCTGTGTGTGACAGTGTGCATTTCACCACAGATACTTGGAACAATAAGCATGGATAGGGGCGTTGCATGTCGCTGACTGGGCACTTGGCAACTATGGTTAGAGATGGAGAAGGGTCTGCTGTAGAAGTCTTGCCGTGCCCACGAGTTGTGTGTCAATTCTCTGTCTGTCCAAGTTCCTCCACTGCTTCTGCCTCCTCAACCTCATCTCAGTCCTCCACCTCTGCCCAAAGCCTGTCTGGTCAGGCCACCCGCGTTGTAACTGCGCAC
Source organism: Anomaloglossus baeobatrachus (assembly GCF_048569485.1). Lineage (NCBI taxonomy): Eukaryota > Metazoa > Chordata > Amphibia > Anura > Aromobatidae > Anomaloglossus > Anomaloglossus baeobatrachus. The sequence goes on from NC_134356.1 coordinate 356,543,518, forward strand.
AAGGAATCCCGCACACCTCCTTACTATGGTGACAGCAGAGCTCAATGGCATCAGGCGGTCTTTACGTTGAAATGTCTGGGAAATGTGAGTCACACAGCTGAGGAGTTGTGGTCAGCTCTGGAGACAGAGTTTTGTAAATGGTTGTCTCCACTCAACCTGCAGCCAGGGAAGGCCGTGTGTGACAATGCTGCAAACCTGGGGCAAGGTGACACACGTGCCTTGTATGGCTTACATGTTGAACCTGGTTGTCCAGCAATTTTTAACCCACTATCCCAGCCTAGATGGGCTTCTGCACAGGGCACGGTCACTATCTGCTCACTTCCGCCGTTCACATGGCGCATCTGAATGACTTTCATTGCTCCAGAAGTCTTTCGGCCTGCCGGTTCACCACCTGAAATGCGATGTGCCGAAATGCTTGAATTCGACTGTCCACATGTTGCAGTGACTGTGGCAGCACCAACGAGACCTGGTGCAATACGTTATGATGTATAGCCTGAGCCAACGAGATGCAGAGGTGGGGCAGATCACGCTGCTGGAGTCGTCTCAGATCAAGGACCTATGCACCCTTCTGCACAGTTTCGACATGGCGACAAAGATGTTTAACGCTGACAAAAGCCATTATCAATCAGCATGACAATTCCAGTCATTTACATGATGGAGCACACTCTAAACAGTATTCGGAGTCAGGTGGTGGGACAGGAGGAAGGGGAGGAAGTACAGAAGGATTCATATACGGAAGGGATACCAAGATCTACAAGGTCCAGATGTTCAGCATCACCAAGGCAGTAGGCATGGGACGGTAGGGGAGATGGATTTACAAGGGAGCATGGTAGCAGCCAAACTGTTGAGGAAGGTGCAGGAGCCCAGAAAGAAATGGAGGACGAACTGGCCATGGGCATGGAAGACTCAGCAGATAAAGGAGACCTTGATCACATTTCTGTTGTGAGAGATTGGGGGGAAAGGTCAGAGGCAGGAAGCATGGTTATCACCTCGCCGCCACACAGACAGCAAGGACTTGGTCCACATGGATGCGCAAGACACATGAGCGCCTTCTTGCTGCACTACATACAACATGACCCTCGGATTGTCCGAATTAGAAGTAATGCTGACTACTGGGTTGCCACGCTCTTAGATCCCCGGTACAAGTAAAAATTTGCCGAAATAATTCCAGGCATAGAAAGGGACGCACGTATGCAGGAGTATCAGCAGAAGCTGTTAGGCAATCTTAGCTCGGCTTTTCCACTAAACACCAGTGGTGCACAGAGTGAATCTCAAAGTTGTAACTTGCCAGCCATGGGACTGTCGAGTCATCATCAATCAAACCGTACCAGCAACACCGTATCTGGTGGTAATAGCAATTTTATGGAATCTTTTCATGAATTTTTTAGACCATCCTTTGCAAGGCCACCACAGACAAGAACTCTAACACATAGTCAATGTCTAGAGAGGATGATACAGCAGTATCTCCAAGTGAATATCGATGCCATGACTCTGCAACTGGTGCTTTGCTCATCTTGGGCTTCCAATCTGGAAAAATGGCCTGAGCTCGCAACTTACGCCTTGGAGATCTTGTCGTGTCCTGCAGCCAGCGTTCTCTCGGAACGTGTCTCCAGTGCTGCTGGGTGTGTGCTGACAGATAAGCGCACGCGTCTGTCCAGTGACAATGTGGACAGACTAACGTTCATCAAGATGAACAAGTCATGGATCCGCAAGGACTTTTCTACCCCTGTGTCATCCTGGGGAGAGTAAAGGCTGGGGGATTTTTATTGTGCTTCATGCAAATCAACAGGTCAAGTTTGCAACTAGGGGACAACTGATGCCACTTAAGTGGTGTTTGTGGCTCAATTTTCGGCGAAAATGGAGAATCTGGTTAGAGTCTCTTTTTTTTTTTTGTTTTTTTTTGTTTTTTTAAACGTTCCAAGATGAACACGTTATTGATCAGCAAGGACTTTTCTACCCCTGTGTCATCCTGGGGAGAGTAAAGGCTGGTGGATTTTAATTGTGCTTTCTGCAAATCAACAGGTCAAGTTTGCAACTGGGGGATAACTGATGCCACTTAAGTGGTATCTGTGGCCCAATTTTTGTACAAAAGGGAGACTCTGCTTGGAGTCAACTTGCTGTGTTCTAGATGATTTTAGAAAGGCATGAAATGCCTATATCTGTGTCTCCTCTGCCTTTTACTCGTCCAGCTCTTTTGTTTCAACATGAGTATATGTACTTGTCCCTTTTCCATGTGTTTTGTGGTGTCTTGTGAGTTGTTTGTCACCTTTCGGACACCTTAGAAGGTATTTTCTATGTGTTTGTATGTGTTTGTTTGCCTCCCATTGTTTTCAATGGGGTTCTGAGAAGCCCCACAGGTGTTGTCGGTGCATTACCTTCAGAGACTCCACGTGGATGGAACAGTCTGGTCACAGGTAAGATGTCTTCTTAGGATTGTCGTGACGCCACTCTCGGTATTGCGGTCAGTGGGGACTGCCACTGCAGATTGATGGGTGCCTGGGGCTGATGGTGGATGCAGTCGGTTGTAGTGGCCTCCCGAGAGTGAGGCAAGCCCCAGGGCCCTATGTAAGTGTGTGGAATCACAAGGCGCAGAATGACTCAAACACAAGCAGAATATCTTTCCGAGGTTTTACTCACATTAGGTGGCAGGGTGAGTAACCCGGCGTAGCTGGGATGAACCAGGCTTGAACCAGGCGTCCTTCAGGCTGACAGATGAGGGTGACTACCAACTCTCCTCCCTTAGCCCTTCTGTGTTTTGGGGTAACGCCTGCTTGAAGCCCTGCTGGGGTCGCCCAGGGAAGTTGCTGGTGCCTTTCTCCCCTTCTTTGTTTGGTCCGTCTGCTTGTAGCCTGGACCAGGTCACTCCGGCTGCTTGCCTCCTGTGAACTATGGGCCCTCACTTTGCTACGTGGCTGCGGACTCTGTGGTGTTGTCTTGAGGGTCTGAAGTGCCCCCTCAGGCAGGTTTGGCAGAAGAAAGGTGAATCTATCTCTGCACTGGGACCTGTTACCCGTGCGGGCCTGGTACCTCCCTGGCAGTCCCCTTACTCTGCCACCCCTTTGCTCTCTCGAGCCTTGGGTGGATTTCGGGTGGCACTACCAGGTGACTGATCTCCCACGTCAGTAGTCACTGCACGGACGCTGTCAGCTTGTGACAGACTCCAGGGTCTGCTCCATGCATCTGCTCTCCCTGAGCTGCACTCACTAACTGGCTCACTCGTGGGTTCTGCACATCTGCTCCCTCTGAGCTCCACTGCCAGACTCCTCTCTCTTCAACACTCTTCTTCAGACTGCTTTTTCCTCCTTCTCTTCCTCTTTCCCCACTGTGCCTGCCTATGCCGCCTAGCAACCAGGTTCTCCACCACACCCCTTGAGTGGACATGGAGGCCATGCCCCCTCCTGGAATCTCTCAGGAGTCCCTTCAAAGGTCAATGTGTGAGACCTGATTACTATGTGCCTGTGTAGTCACACCTTGGTCAGCCTTCTGGATTACCTGTATTGTACTGCCCCCAGCATGGGTGCAGTACTCAGTGATGCTTGACCAGGTCAGGGGCGCCACAGTTCGAAGGTGTTCTTCGAACGTTCATCGAACGTTCGCCGAACTGACCCGCCATTTGCTGAACCAAACTGAACTCGAACACTAGGGGGGTGACTCAACACTATTCATAAATCTGCTTTCACTGTATTACTGCAGACTTATGAAACCTCATGGAGCATACACTGTGAGCTACGAGGATTTGCCAGTCACTGAAATTGGAATGGTGGTCATGTAACCACAAATGAGCGATATGGATGTTCCTGGCCAGATCCCGCCTAGTGGGCACAGCCTGACTCTATACCAGTATGTAAAGTGGGCGAGTCTGACTAGTAGGCATGTCTGTCTAGTGGTTGCAGCCTTGCTCAATACATTTGTATTGAGCGAGGCCGCTCACGCTAGTCAGGTTCCAGCCAGGAACAAGCATATGGCACAATTGTGGTCACATGATGACAGTTACCGTCTCATATACTGGCGATTCATCACAGCACACAGTATGGGAGTATTCATATGTTTGCAGTCACGTAACGTGACAGCAGACTTTTCATTTTAGACCCAACAACCCTTTTAAAGGGAATCTGTTAGACTATTCATGCTGTCCAAACTACAGGAAGCATGAAATGCAGATTGGCTGCATAACTGCAGGCAGATTAATTATACTTTTAAATGCTCTGTTGTGATTAAAAGAAAATATACTTTGAAGATCTAGCTGGGGACCATAGCCAGAGAGCAGACTAGTCCAGTGCCACTATTGGCCAGTTCATCCCAGCACAGTACAGATGATTTATTGATCTCTCTCTTGTGTGTACATATCTGGGAAGATCCAGCTACGGGTGGAGCCAACTTAGCCTTATCTGTAAGGTCTACAGTCATAGCTTCAACATACACTTTATCTTAAGTTTCAGAGCACTTTAGAGAATAATATAGCTTTCTGCAATCATGCAGCTAGGTTGGGAGACATACTACCTACAGTTTGAATAACATTAATAGACTGACAGGTTTCCTTTACAGCAGAGGCAGATATAGGTTTTAGTCTCTGGGGGCAACAATTCAGTTTGGTCCCCACCCACATGAGGTTTGAGTGGTCATCATGTGACTGCTCATTCATATACGATTTACACACTTACAGTACAGTTATTTAACGAGGCATTGCTCTTCCTAATTCTCTCAATGTTCAGTGGAAAATTACCGCTTGTGCTTCATTGAGAGAAGTAAGAAGAAAAATTCAGTTATCACCTAACCAAAGTAACCATAAGTATAAAAGTCACATAGAAGTAGAAAGGCCATGTGATGACTGCTGGAACCAACAAGCAGCAGTGAATCCTGACAGTAAGTACAGTACATGCTGTTAGGATCGAGCATGAAACACTGCAGAATGATATAGTTAAAGGGCTACAGTTTGGGATAACAAGTTTGGGATAAAGGCCTGCAATCATTCTAGGTGACCGCAATTGTCTCAATTCTCACAGTACGCACATTGTACATTTGTACGAGTCTCCCATGCTAGCAACCAGAGTGAATGGTCATGAGAGCACAAGAATGTGATTTGCATACTTCTGGCCACAATCTAACTAGACATGTCTGCATGTCTAGTCAGCATGTTACCGCATGTATGCAAATTGCATACTCTCAATTTCGTGACCTTCTGCTCTCACCGCTAGCATCAGAGAATTGTGCATGCACTGTGAGAATTCAGAGGTGTGCAGTCACAAAAAGTCACTGCAGACTTTCATCACAAACTTGGACAACCCTGTTAATGCTCCTAACTAAAATAAAAACATACTAAACCTTAACTTGCCATATTATCATGATGGAATAACAGTTTATTAAGAAAACCATGTCTCACATAATTGTAATTGCAAGCCACTACTTAGGGCGGCTTTGCACGTTGCAACATCGCACGTGTGATGTCGGTGGGGTCAAATCGAAAGTGACGTACATCCGGCGTCACTTTCGACATCGTAGTGTGTAAATCCTAGATGATACGATTAATGAGCGCAAAAGCGTCGTTATCGTATCATCGGTGCAGGTTCCTACTTTTCCATAATTACGCTGCCGCGACAGGTACGATGTAGTTCCTCGTTCCGGCGGCAGCACACATCGCCGTGTGTTACGCCGCAGGAGCGAGGAACATCACCTTACCTGCTGCCGGCGGCTCTACGGAAGGAAGGAGGTTGGCGGGATGTTTACATCTTTTTCATCTCCGCCCCTCCGCCGCTATTGGCTGCCTGCCATGTGACGTCGCTATGACGCCGCACGACCCGCCCCCTTAGGAAGGAGGCGGGTCGCCGGCCAGAGCGACGGTTGCAGGGCAGGTGAGTGCATGTGAAGCTGCCGTAGCGATAATTTTCGCTACGCCAGCAATCATAAGATATCGCACGTACCCCGATGATATTGCAGTAGCAATGTCGCAACGTGCAAAGTACACCTTATGGGTTGTACAGATGGAAGAGTAGTCAGGAAAGCCAGGGTCTGGTAACAGGAGTACATGAATGGACACAGGGAGAGTTCAGACATCAAGAAACCTCACAAAGATACATAAAGGGGTAATGTAGAGAAAAACCAAAAAAGAAAACCGACATAAAAAGTTAAAACTTTATTCATACCAAAAATTAATTGTGTAAGTAAAACCAGGTTGCTTTAGCATACACGTCAAGTAAGGGGCCCAGGGCAAAACTTCCTAATGTCTCCCTTCCTGACGGCGGTGATTGGCACCCTATGTATAATGCAATGGTGCCCCCGCTCAACGAAGACTGGCCCTTTTGACCCTATGCTGACATGCATAGATGCTGCTGATCTACATGAAGGCCTTAAGGCCCTGTCACACACAGAGATAAATCTGCGGCAGATCTGTGGTTGCACTAAAATTGTGGACAATCAGTGCCAGGTTTGTGGCTGTGTACAAATGGAACAATATGTCCATGATTTCACTGCAACCAAAGATCTGCCAAAGATTTATCTCTGTGTGTGACGGGGCCTTTACAAAATCTACAGTGATTATTCCACATCCATTCAGACCAGTTATTATATCCCATAAGGATTTTCTTAGGTTATATTTAACAGAAACCCATAGTTATTTCTAAAAGGTTCTTTATAGACAATACTACCAGCAAGAAATAGTGGATCTGGAGTATAGATCATTTTGGTTCTATTGTCACTTAATAGGGTCAGAACAATACAGCAGTCTTCATTATATGCCTGCAACAATATCAATATTCATCACAATTGATGATACAAAAGGCCAGTACTTAGCCACACTCAGCAGCTCATCATATAACGTTAGAAAATCCTTATGGGATATAATAAATGGCCTGAATGGATGTGGAATAATCACTGTAGATTTTGTAAGGCCTTCATGTAGATCAGCAGCACCTATGCATGTCAGCATAGGGTCAGAAGGGCCAGTCTTCATAGAGCGGAGGTGCCATTGTGTTATACATAGGGTGCCAACCTCCGCGGTCAGGAAGGGAGACATCTGGGAATTTTGCCCGGGGCCCCTTCCTTGACATGTATGCTAAAGCAACCTGGTTTTACTTACACAATTAATTTTTGGTAAGAATTCAGACATAGTCAGGTCACGATCCGGGGTTGGTAACCAGGAAGAGACATAATATCTTCAATAAGTAAACTGAGCCTAGACAGATAATGGTCCAGGGTCAAAAGCCAAGATGTCACAACAGGAACAGAGAGCAGGCAAAGAGAAGTCCAGCAACAGTCCGGAGTCAGAAAACAGAGATCAGAACAAAGCAAAGACACAGGTTAATAGCACAACTACCAAAACAGAATGTATGACTGGCAAGGTTCTGGGGGAGAATGCTCAGTAAAGAAACAGAGCAATTACCAGAAACATGAAACACCTGAGCACACACCACCCAGAACCAGAATGGAATCCTACACAGTCAATCAACCTGCCAGCTCAGCAGTCTAGAAAACACAGCAGAGCATCTCCAGTACAAGATGCTCTGCACAGAGAAATTGTGACAGTAATCTTCCAAGTTATGAATTGTTACATGAGTACAGGATCACAACCAAAACCAGCACAAGTATATATCACCAGAACCACCAGCAGCACCAATATATATCACTAGAAACCCCATCAGTATAGAACAACATAATCACTATCTTCATCAGTATCGAAATACATCATCTGAACCCTGATCAATACATGAATACATCACCAGGACTACCAACAGTGCATGGTACAGCAATTTTAATATCAGGTCAGACCCATATACACAGATGAGCAAAAGGGTAATAATGATTTGAACTTTTGGTTTTCAGTCTCCATACCTCACCATCTGTAGTATTACAGCTTCAAATGTGAGGCTACCATCATTTGATAATTTGATATACAATTAGATGAGCTATTTCATCATAAATTTGACTTCCAACTATTTATCACAGGAATAGTTATGCAGATTCTTGTCATGTCACTTCTTTGTTACTTTTTTGCTCATAAAATTCTCAATTGTAATTTTAATTATTTTGTTAGTATTTTGTAAATCCACCTTTGGCTTTTACCACTGCCTGAATCCATATAAGTATGCACTTGATCAGATTCAAGTATGTCTCAACCAAAATCTGATCCCAGATCTCTTCTATAAGCACTCAAAATTGGTGCATGCTTGTCTACAGCTTTTTGTTCAACTCCAACCTCAAGTGTTCAAATGGGTTTAGGTCTGGGGACTGATGGGGCCAATTCAGCTCCTCTAATTAATTGTCAATGAACCATTTCTTTGGCAATCCCGACGTCTGTATCAGGTCATTGTAATGCTGGAACAATACTTTTCATACACGAACTACTTGAGTGTATGAAGACGCTCATCTTGCAGGTTACTCACATATAGCTGAGTAGTGAGAAAACCATCGATCCTAGTCAAGTAGCCACTCCTATGGTTGTGAAACAACCCTATTTCATCAAACTTCCTCTACAAAACTAGACTGTTCCTTCATTTTTGTGATCCATTATCCCTTTTTTCCTTGTCTCTTTCAGACCCATTTGCACCCATCAGAGCCTAGTCTACACTGTGTGCAGAATTATTAGGCAAATGAGTATTTTAATAACATGATACTTTTTATACATGTTGTCCTACTCCAAGCTGTATAGGTTTGAGAGCCAACTACCAATTAAGTAAATCAGGTGATGTGCATCTCTGTAATGAGGAGGGGTGTGGTGTAATGACATCAACACCGTATATAAGGTGTGCTTAATTATTAGGCAACTTCCTTTCCTTTGGCAAAATGGGTCAGAAGAGAGATTTGATGGGCTCGAAAAGTCCAAAGTTGTGAGTTTTCTTGCAGAGGGATGCAGCAGTCTTGAAATTGCCAAACTTTTGAAGCGTGATCAACAAACAATCAAGCGTTTCATGGCAAATAGCCAACAGGGTCGCAAGAAACGTGTTGGTCAAAAAAGGCGCAAAATAACTTCCTATGAATTGAGGAAAATCAAGCTGCCAAGATGCCATTTGCCACCAGTTTGGCCATATTTCAAAGCTGCAATGTTACTGGAGTATCAAAAAGCACAAGGTGTGCCATACTCAGAGACATGGCCAAGGTAAGGAAGGCTGAAAAACGACCACCTTTGAACAAGAAACATAACATAAAATGTCAAGACTGGGCCAAGAAATATCTTAAGACTGATTTTTCAAAGTTTTTATGGACTGATGAAATGAGAGTGACTCTTGATGGGCAAGAGGCTGGATCAGTAAAGGGCAGAAAGCTCAACTCCGACTCAGACGCCAGCAAGGTGGAGGTGGGGTACTAGTATTGGCTGGTATCATCAAAGATGAACTTGTGGGACCTTTTTGGGTTGAGTATGGACAGAAGCTCAACTCCCAGACCTACTGTCAGTTTCTGGAAGACAACTTCTTCAAGCAGTGGTACAGGAAGAAGTCAGTATCGTTCAAGGAAAACATGATTTTCATGCAGGACAAAGCTCCATCACATGCATTAAACTACTCCACAACGTGGCTGGCCAGTTAAGGTCTAAAAGATGAAAATATAATGACATGGCCCCATTGTTCACCTGATATGAACCCCATAGAGAACCTGTGGTCCCTCATAAAATGTGGGATCTACAGGGAGGGAAAACAGTACACCTCTCGGAACAGTGTCTGGGAGACTGTGGTGGCTGCTTCATGCAATGTTGATCGTAAACAGATAAAGCAACTGACAGAATCTATGGATGGTAAGCTGTTGAGTGTCATCATAAAGAAAGGTGGCTATATTCGTCACTAATTTTTTAGAGTTTTATTTTTGCATGTCAGAAATGTTATTTTCTAAATTTTAAAAGTGAGATGGGAATATATTTGGATTTTATTAAGTTGCCTAATAATTCTGCACAGTAATAGTTACCTGCACAAACAGATATCCTTCTAAGATAGCTAAATCTAAAAAAAAAAAAAACACTCCAACTTCCAAAAATATTAAGCTTTTTATATTTATCTTTTGGGTTGATTGAGAACATAGTTGTTGATCAATAATAAAAAAAAAATCCTCTAAAATACAACTTCCCTAATAATTCTGCACACAGTGTATTGATTTTTTTTGTCTCATTGCTCCAAATCTCCCGGTTCCAATTTTCAACTGTTCACTTTTCTTAGTTTTTTTGCAAACTAAAGCCGTTGATTCTTATGACGATATTAATGTTGAGGCATCTTCAACTTTTTTTGGGCCACTATTCACAGAATTGTGTAATGTGCATTGCAGGGTGCTTACATGGACATCTGTGATCTCACCATGACGAAGCATAGACCTTGCGATGAGCCGACTTGTTGACTCCAAAATTTGGCTTGGACACCTTTTGGCTTTTGAATGGATGGATTGACTTCATTTCATTGTTCCAAATGTTATGGCACTCAAATGATGCATGATGCACCCCTATCTGATTGCAAGGTCTTGTGAATTACAGAATCATAATCATCATATGTAATTCGGCCCTTTTGGAATTTGCCTGATCCGATTGGCCTTCTTCCTGATTTCCACTTCCAGATTTAACCTTGCTGAGAGTTCTAATATTCCTGCCACTGGCCAAACAGCATGGCTTGCAGAGCCAGCAACATAGTTTGACATTAAAATAATGTCCTCTGTCTCACCCTACTTTATGACATCCTAATGCATAGGTTGATTGTACATCTCTTCCACTAAATCAAGTGAAAGAAGTTGATCTGCTGTATTATATTCCTTACCCCATGGGTGCTGTGAGAGCAGATTTCATGGTAAAACAGAATCAGGTGTCATTGACTGAATGACATTAAAGCGGGCTTTACACGCTGCGACATTGCTAGCAATTGCTAGCGATGTCCAGCTCGATTGCACCCGCCCCCGTCGTACGGCCGATATGTGGTGATCACTGCCGTAGCGAACATTATTGCTACGGCAGCATCACACACACATACCTGATCTGTGACGTCGCTGTGACCGGCGAACCACCTCCTTTCTAAGGGGGCGGTTCGTTCAGCATCACAGCAACATCACAGCAGCGTCACTGAACAGCCTCCCAATAGAAAAGGAGGGGAGTAGATGAGCAGCCGGAACATGCTGTCCACCTCCTTCCTTCCTCTTTTTCCAGTGGACGGAGGTAGGGTGATGGTTGTCGCACCTGCGGTGTCACACACAGCGATGAGTGGTGCCGCAGAAGTGATCAACCACATCACTACTGGGTAGAAAACGAAATTTTGATTTAGAATGACCTCTCCATGACCACCGACTTTTTTTTTTTTTTCCCTCTTTTGCAATCGTTTACGGTCACTCAGAGGAGTCACACACTGCGATCTCGCTAACGAGGCCGGATGTGCGTCACAACCACCGTGACTCCGACGATATTTCCTTAGCAATATCGCAGCGTGTAAAGCCCTCTTTAGTGTTATGTTGGCAGACGAGAGGGACTGAGCCCAGGCTGCCACCAGAAATTTCAGGCCCCATACTAACATTATTTTCAACCCACTTGAGACTCTGCCCATGCTCCACCCAAGCCCCACCTTCACCTCTCAAACCTTCCACAGTCCCGCTTTTTACTTTTGCTATGCAACACAGTCTTCATTTGATAGGCTGAAAAAGCTGCATATACTTTTTGGGCTTATATGGATTTAATTGTCAGCCATATATACAATATAGAGGATACATCCTGCTGGCTGCATATATATAATATAGAGGACACATATATAGTACCTATATAGTATATAAGTATTGGCACCCCTGCAATTCTGTCAGATAATACTCCAATTTCTTTTTGAAAATGATTGCAATCACAAATTCTTTGGTATTATTATCTTTATTTAATTTGTCTTTAATGAAAAAAAAAAAAATTGTCATAAAGCCAAATTGGATATAATTCCGCACCAAACATAAAACAGGGGGTGGACAAAAGTATTGGCACTGTTTAAAAAATCATGTGATGCTTCTCTAATTTGTGTAATTAACAGCACCTGTTAGGTGCCACTTACCTGTGGCACCTAACAGATGTTGGCAATAACTAAATCAAACTTGAAGCTATGGATTAAAATTGACTCAACCTCTGTCCTGTGTACTTGTGTGTACCACATTGAGCATGGAGAAAAGAAGGAAGACCAAAGAACTGTCTGAGGACTTGAGAATCCAAATTGTGAGGAAGCATAAGCAATCTCAAGGCTACAAGTCCATCTCCAAAGACCTGAAAGTTCCTGTGTCTATGGTGTGCAGTGTCATCAAGAAGTTTAAAGCCCATGGCACTGTGGCTAACCTCCCTAGATGTGGAAGGAAAAGAAAAATTGACGAGAGATTTCAACGCAAGATTGTGCGGATGGTGTATAAAGAACCTCAACTAACATCCAAACAAGTTAAAGCTGCCCTGCAGTCCAAGGGTACAACAGTGTCAACCCGTACTATTCGTCGGCGTCTGAATGAAAAGGGACTGTATGGTCGGATACCCAGGAAGACCTCACTTCTTACCCCAAGACATAAAAAAGCCAGGCTGGAGTTTGCCAAAACTTACCTGAGAAAGCCTAAAACGTTTTGGAAGAATATTTTCTGGTCAGATGAGACAAAAGTAGAGCTTTTTGGGAAAAGCCATTACCATAGAGTTTACAGGCCTCATGCCTCCTGCCTGCACCTCTGGAACCCTGTCCCCCTGACCCTTTGCTCTGAAAGGCACTTCCTCCACCTACCCACTCACCTCTTATGCCTCCTTGACTGTGGCAAGTTACTCTTGAGAAGAAAAACGCCCTACCTTTGGCTCGTTTCTTGGACGTTTAACCCGTCTATACCCATAATTCTCTCATAAACGCAAGACCTTGACAAAGGCCTTATATAGGCCGAAACGTTGGCTTTGCCTAATCGGTAGTGGCATTTTTCTTTCTGCTTGTATAATAAAAAACACTTTTTGCATTACCCTTTTGCAATTGATTGTGTGCTTGGGACTTGTTAAACTACTGTAACGTTCTTCCCTTAAGCACCTCCCCCATACCCGCAGTCGAGCCCAGCTCTACCCTGAACTACCTTCATGTAGCAGAGCTGGAAGTGACGCTGGACCTCTGTTCACTACGCCGGACATGGATGGGTTTTTGGGGCATAATAAATTGGTGAACGAGGGGTTTTTTTAGTGTTTATTATTTCAAATAAAGGATTTTTCATTGTGTGTGTTTATTTACTGTAACTTACAGATTAATCATGGAAGGTATCTCGGGGAGACGCCTGCAATGATTAATCTAGGACTTATTGGCAGCTATGGGCTGCCATTAACTCCTTATTACCCCGATTGCCAACGCACCAGGGCAATTCGGGAAGAGCTGGGTAGAGTCCCAGAACTGTCACATCTAATGGATGCGGCATTTATGGCTGATATTGTTAGGCTGGGGGGCTCCCCATAACATGGAGCTCCCCATCCTGCGAATACCAGCCTTCAGCCGTGTGACTTTACCCTGGCTAGTATCAAAATGAGGGGGAACCGCACATCGTTTTTTTTTTAAGTATTTATTTTTTTACTGCACAGTATAGACCCGCCCACCGGCGGCTGTGAATGGTTGCAGTGAGACAGCTGTCACTCAGTGTGGGGGCGTGTCTCACTGCAACCAATAGGCGCTGGTGGGCGGGGAAAGCAGGGAATACGAGATTGATTAATGAGCGGTCGCCTTTTTCAAAAGCGGAAAAGCCGCCGGAGTTTCGTGAACAGCCGTGCAGCGCCGCGCCGGTGATCGGGGAACGGTCAGTATGAGTGAGGGGGGAGACTGACCGACAGACAGAGAGAGGGACAGACAAGACAGAGAGAGCCTGAGAGACAGAAAGAGAGACCGACCGACAGACTGAGGGAGATTGACCGACATAGACAGAAAAAGAAAGAATGACCGACATTGCTACAAAAAAAGCACAAAACGTACACGGAGCATACGGAGATGCGTCCATGTCACGTACTTGTGTGCACATACCCATTGACTTTCATGGGGTCCGTGTGTGCGTGTTCCGTGCAAAAAACGGACATGCTTCCTTGCAAAACGGAAACACATACGGATCACGGACATGGACACATGGACCTTATGAAATAACACACGTGTAACCTCAATGATAGATTAACATTGGTGTATGTTTGTCCGTGTCTCCGGTATATACGGAAACGGACCAAACACGCACGTGTTTAACGGATGTGTGTTTCAGGCCTTAAGAAGTTTTTGAAATAAAGATAATATTTTTTAAGAAGGTAGGTTGCTGGACTTCAACTCTTTGAGTTTTTTCCGGTACAAGTCAAATGGATTTCACACTGACGGCACACGTATACCCATAGATGGCACATGAAGAGCATACGGATAACACTTGGATAACATATACACACATACGCGTGCTTTCATTTAAATGGACATGTGAAGGAAGTCTTGATGCTGAATGTTATAGCACCCTGATGGGTAGCATCAGATCATGCAATGTGATTAGAGATGAGGGAACCGACAGTCCAGTGTTCATACCAAACTCATACTTTACCAAAAAAAAAAAAAAAATTAGCTCAGAATCAGAGTTCGGGTACTTTATAGGTGTAGATTACTCTTGTGGGCATTGCTATGCTTAGGTAAATGTATTGCTTAGACTAGTGTGAGCCACTTGCAGTGTTTGAACAGCTCACAACAAGACCATTATCAGATGTACTGTGCACCCCCCAAAAGATGGAAAACCCCGACCCACCTTCCCCCAGAATTGTTCTTTTTATGGCTGGCTGCATGTGGGCAAATACCTTAACTGCCCGATTAGTGATTTCCATTGGGATTCAGGTCAAGTCTGGGTCCCAAACTAGCCTTTATCTAAAGTCCAGCTGAGACAACCGAACCGAACTTCAACAGGTTCTCTCATCACTAAATGTGATAGCTGCATGGAATTATGGGGAAACCCATATAGCTGCATCTAACACCATTAGCCTGCTCTCTGTGTCTTCAGCAATGTTTGAAATGGTACACAGCATTATTTTATTATCTTTAATATTTAAAATGCAGATTCTTCAAATTCGCATCCTGCTAATTTCAGGAAACTTGACTCAATGTCGATCCTTTGCTGGTCGATCCGCTCCTCTCTAATCCTAATTATTAGTTCATATGACACCCAGTTAGATCGTGTTCTTTTTATTTTTTTTATATTAAATTGATGTATTCTAATAAAACATTTAAATGAACAGATGGGCTCACATGTAGCAGATGTCAAGCTTGCAATACAAGTACTTTATGTACAAACACCCCAAATGCAACCAATGTATCATTATGTACAATATCAATCCATCTTGTGACATACTTACTTTTTCACATATGGCTTTATTATGTTGCCTGATTATTTGCCAAACAAACAAGCGGCTTTATGAACCTTTAGAACTGCCTCTATGGAATAAGTGAAGATGTCTTTTCTCCTTGGCATGGTGTTACCAAATCTAGTTCCAAAACAGCCAGCTACAATTTCTGTCTTTATAGAAAGTTGGTACTGCTTCCAAATAATCAAGCATACTTGTTAGAAGCACCATGCTTAAATTGCCTTCTTAATTGCTATAGAACTATTAAAGCTATACTGACATTTTCATTCTTAACTTTAAAGCATTGCATAATTCCAATAAAATAATGCATATGTTATTTGGTACATAAAATGATTTAAAATTAGGTGTTAAGGTCTACATAGCAGTAGATCTACAGTATAATGGGAAATGGCTTATTGAAATAGTGGGCAGAAGTCATTCTCAGACATTTTTCCTCTGTGTTTGTGTGTTTGTTTATTTTTCCTGATACCCTTTTTTGGATAACATTGGATAACATTGGATTCAATGGACTATGGTGGTTTCCCTGGACAATGGCAGAGGTGCATATGGGTTTTTTTTTAGTACAATGGTAAACTAGACAAAGTTTTGAGAACTGTTTATTGAATTAAATTATTTTTTTGTGCGTGCGTCTTGTTTTTTGGATTACTTGGTTAGTAATGGGGGTGTTTTATACAAACCTCTCCATCACTAAATGCAGGGTTTGATCCCAGCTTTCATTACACAGCTGACATCAACCCCATAAACCACTACCCGGATTGCCAATGCACCAGAGGAATCGGGAAGAGCTAAGGTGAAGCACCAGAAACGGCACATCTAATCTGATGCCCTGGGAAGTGCCCAATAACCATGGACCTTCCCAACAACCATGGACCTTCCCAACCTGATATCAGTTTGCAGCTGTCTACTTTACCTTTGCTGGTCATCAAAAATGAGGGGGTACCCAAGTCATTTTTTTTTAAATTTAATTATTAATTATTTATTTGGTTAATAGCTGTAAAATCTATATATTATCTATATATCTGTCTTTCTGGCTATCTATCAATCTTTGCACATCTTTAACACATAAAAAATCATTCCTTTTTGTGTCATTCTGTCTTTCCAGTCAGTGTCACATGAACGGCACACACATACTTATGGGTAGCACACATATGATACATGGATAACACTTGAGTGTACATATGGCCACAAAGATGGTTAAAACAGAACATGGCCTGTACATTTTTTTAACGGATGTGGGAAGGGGCTTTAAAAAGTACACACATTAATTTTTGCATACCTATTTTTATTTTATTTCTAGTTTACTTTTACCTATTTTATTAGTTCAAATTAGCAACTGTACACACTACATTATTACTGCTGGCAACACTTGCTTAGCATTCTACTCAACAGATGACCCTATAACCATTAGTGTTCGTTCCATATACTGCCCTCATTTGTATTGTTTTGTATTACTTACGCAAGGTAAAGTGCTGCTAAGCAGTTTCACGTTAGCAGGGACAAAAGCCATACAGACGACAAATGCTACTTAGCATTTTTGATAATTCTCCCACTGGATGGCTCCATGACAGCTTCAGCTGGGAAATGACTGCTTTACATTTAGGTATAGTAACCTATGCTATCTGCATGTCAGTAGCCAAACTGAGTGGTAGAATACCTTGAAATTCACCATTGGCAGAAAAAAGACAAAGCTGAAAAGGATTTGAGGAAGATGGACCCAGCATCGAAATCCAAAAACTTAAAATTCAAAAAACTTTATTGGACATCTAAAATCTTGAATCTACAAAAATATCAATAAGGTGAAAAATACGCATAAGAGCACCTTACGCGTTTTGGACGTAAAATAAAAACAAGTCCTTAATCATAGGTCATAGAAGAAGACAAACACATATCCCCTAGTAAAGCCTTTCAAAGAAGCTACAAAATTTGTCAATAGTTAAAACTGTGGCATCAACAATATCCTCCACTAATATTTATCTTGGAAATAATACTCACAATAATGCAACGGAGGAGGCAGGAATAATACCAACTTGTGCATATTCATCCCTGGTATGTGGCTGTTGTAGACCCTCAAGTTCCATGTTTAATGCAGCAATAAGTAGAAGAGGGGGAGGGGATGAGCAGTAGGTTGATCTGGAGGGGCTCATAGAGTTGGCACAGATAGGGAATGAGGCTGGCAGTCAGTAATGGCGATGATGACTTTGATCATGATGATCAACCATTGCAGTTGAATGTGGAAAGTAAACAAATTGGATCTCTGTTTATACTGGTAAGCATGGAAGGCTGCATGCTGATATGCTTGTGGAATGACAGACATAACATTACAATCAAGTAAAGGGATAAGTATTGAATAGCATGCAGGATTTTTTCTGTCTTTATTGTGAGTAAAAAAGTGGCATATTGATAAACTTAATTCTTAACAAAGTTTTCACTGACTTTATGTCTGACAACCATATGGCTGACTAGAAGAAACCTCTCTGATTCTTGAAGACCAATGCAACCCTGTTGTGCCAGCAGAAGGACTACAATCAGAAGCCATAGCAGTAGCAACAACTATATTATGTTTGGCATGATGGACCAGCTCTTTTATATGACGCTTAGCAAGCTGATGCTCTTCAGAACACAAACACACATCGACTGAAAAGCAAGTTTCAGATGTACCTAAACTGTATCCTTTTAAGGCAGCTTCTTTGATGCCTAATTTCATGGACATTTAGCACAACAGATTGGACCACTGGTAGAGTTGAGCGATGTTCGAGGTTCGCCAATTTCATGTTCAAGTGATTTTGGGGGTGCTCGAGATTGAATTTGAACGCAAGCTTTTTGCTAAAAGTTCGACAGCTCGAGTTACGTTCGAGAACAGTTCGATCAACAAAAAGCCTAGCTAGTTACTAGCTAGCTTTTCACTGTAATAGTGTGAGTCACTCTGTGATTCACACTATTATCAAATTTCAGTGTATAGTGTGCGGGGGGAATGCGTTTAAATCTGTGCTGCTGGGAGAATGGCGATCACCATTTTTTTTTTCCTAAGCACGCGTGCAGCCAATCCCAGACACACACACAGCTAAGTGGACTTTTTTGCCAGACAAGCAAGGGCATGTGTCATAGGCTGTGAATGTCACATGTCCTTGCATTATAAATACGGCCATTTTCCCTCACGGCGCCATTATCTGCCTTCTGCGTGTAGGTGACAGTCACCACTCACGCAGCTCCTGTCGCCGCTCATGCTGTGTACGCTACACACACAGTGCTGTACAGAATGGGGACAGAAGTTTATTTCAACCCTTTTCAGGGCTGATTTCCTGCAGCTCAGAGCCATAGGTGACAGGCAAGTCCGTGGAAATGCTGTATACAGCTTTAGATAGCGTCTTTGTACCTAAGCTCACGGAATTCCTTGCTGCATTTCACCATTAGGAGGGATAGAAAGTGAGGCTTATTTTTCTGTCCACTGACCCAGAGAACCCGGCCACTGTACCCACCTGCCCATGTTTGCTACACTATTTTTATAGCAAACAGGGCTGAAAATTAGTGGCATTAACAAAGTGTCTGCTATACTAATTTTGTGTCCCACTTGTGCCAAGCAAGTCCCATCACCTATGCATTCAACCCACCATGCACATTTTGCTACGCTATTTTTATAGCAAACAGTGCTAAAAATTAGTGACATCAATAAAATGTCTGCTATACTAATTTAGTGTCCCACTTGTGCCAAGCAAGTCCCACCACCTCTGCATTCTACCCTCATGCCCATTTTGCTACGCTATTTTTATAGCAAACAGTGCTGAAAATTACTGGGATCCACAAAGTGTCTGCTATACTAATTTAATGTCCCACTGGTGCCAAGCAAGTTCCTGCACCCCTGTATTTTACCCTCATGCATATTTTGCTACGCTATTTTTATAGCAAAAAGTGCTGAAACTTAGTGGCATCCACAAAGTGTCTGCTATACTAATTTAGTGTCCCACTTGTGCCAAGCAAGTCCCACCACCTCTGCATTTGACCCTCATGCACATTTTGCTATGCTATTTTTATAGCAAACAGTGCTGAGCATAAGTGGCATCCAAAAAGTGTCTGCTATACTAATTTTGTGTCCCACTTGTGCCAAGCAAGTCCCACCACCTCTGCATTCTACCCTCATGCCCATTTTGCTACGCTATTTTTATAGCAAACAGTGCTGCCAGTTTTAGAGCCATAGTTGCATTGTCAGGGATAGTCAGTGTTGGTTCTTCAGCTGTCAATAAAGCTAGACCACCTCTGCAATCTACACCACCTCTCAATTTTTGCTATCACATTTTAAGTGAGTGGCAAAAGGACAGATGCTGGTGGAAAGGGTAACAGGCGTGTTGGAAAAGGAAAAACGTTTGTGGGGAAAGTGGCAAAGCTACATTAACATCTGCTGAAGATAAGCCATCTTCCAGCAAAAGTAAGATGTCTACTACTTTCCGTGGAAAATCCGATGTGCTCCCTTTTTTACGGACCCGAACAACTGTAAGAAAGGTACACAATGCACAAAAAAAGAACATGCTTGAATGGATCTCAAGTGCTTCAACAAGTGCCCCCTTCTCCACCTCAAATACCACATAAAAAAAACAGTCCTCTGAGTTGTCATCCCAATCAAACTTGCTTTCTCCCAACTCTGAAGTCTCCACCCGCCCTGCACAGTATGGTGTAACAGAGATGGCTGAGTCTGCAGAGCTGTTCAGTCACACTATAGCCTGGGAATCAGAGGTCTGCTCCCAAGCTACAGTGAGTACAGACCAGGAAATGGTCTGCAGTGATGCCCAGAAGCTTTGTGACTCAGATTCAGGCCCTGATGACCAAGTTTTTGAGCATAATGTAGACCCTCATTCACAAACTGTAACACCTGTTAGTGGAGACTATAAGGAACATACTGATGATGATGAGACGCAGATACCAGATTGGGATGACAACTTAAATATTCGGTCAGGGCAGGAAGAGGCTTGGTCTGAGGGCGAGGGGAGTGCAAACACAATGCTTGATGACGAAGTTCTAGATCCCACTTACTGTCAACCCACAGTCAGGCACTTGGAGAGGTCAACAGAGGCGGTGGAGGAGGATGCAACTGACGACGAAGTTACCTTGCGCCTTCCTGGACAGAGTCGGAGTACTGGTAGCACGTCTACAACTGCATCCTCAGCCACCACTCTGCCTCTGAGCACAAGTCGGGATGGCTCTGCAGGTCACATGTCCTCAAAGCCTTGCCTAGCCTGGTCCTTTTTGACCTTGCAAAGGATCTCCCAAATCATGTGATCTGTAAAATTTGTCAGCAATCTATAAGTAGAGGCCAAAACCTCACCAGTTTGACAATTTCTTCCATGAATCGTCACATGAATAACAAGCATAAGTCCCAATGGGAAGCTCACTGTGCTGCAATGTGGCCTAGTGTAGCAGGCCAACCACCGCCTGCCCCTTCCAGTGCATCTGCGCGCTCTTCATCTTCTATGACTGTGGGGACAGCAGTCACAGCTGGTTTTCCATGCACATCTTCCACCACTGTAACTACAGCAGGCAGTTTGCTTGGTAGGTCGTCAGTTGGTTTGAAAGGGAAAAAAGTGCGGGTGTACAGCTCTCTCAGACATCGATAGTCAACATCATGTCTCCGCCTGCACTTTCCTCCCAAACCTGCATTTTTCCAGGGACACACTACTCACCACCGTCTCCACACAGCAGCCAGATCTCTGTCCCTCAGATGTGGACAAATAAAAGGCCATTTCCTGCGACCCATGACAAAGCTAAGAGGTTGGCTTTATCCCTATGTAAGCTCTTGGCTACCAAAATGCTGCCTTTTCACCTGGTGGACACATAGGATTTTCGAGACCTTATGTCCGTCGCTGTGCCCCAGTACCTGATGCCCAGTTGCCACTACTTCTCTAAGAGAGGTGTGCCTGTGCTACACCAGCATGTCGCACACAACATCACCGCTTCCTTGACAAACTCTGTGTGTGAACGGGTGCATTTCACCACCGATATTTGAACCAGTAAACATGGACAGGGGCGTTACATGTCGCTGACTGGGCACTGGGTAACTATGGTGATAGATGGAGAAGGGTCTGCTGAACAAGTCTTGCCGTCCCCATGACTTGTGCGTCAATCCTCTGTATGTATAAGTTCCTCCAACGCTTCTGCCTCTTCAACCTCGTCTGGGTTGTCCACCTCCAGTCCAAGCCTGCCTGGTCAGGCCACCAGCGTTGTAACTGCGCACAAGGAATCACGCACACCTCCTTACTATGCTGGCAGCAGAGCACAATGGCATCAGGCGGTCTTTAGCTTGAAATGTCTTGGAAAAAAGAGTCACAGAGTGGCTGAGTTGTGGGCAGCTCTGCAGTCCGAGTTTCGTAAATGGTTGTCTCCACTCAACCTGCAGCCAGGTAAGGCCGTGTGCGACAATGCTGCAAACCTGGGTGCGGCCCTTCGCCTGGGCAAGGTGACACACGTGCCTTGTATGGCTCACGTGTTGAACCTTGTTGTCCAGCAATTTTTAACACACTATCCCGGCCTAGATGGCCATCTGCACAGGGCACAAAAACTGTCTGCTCACTTCTGCCGTTCAACCGCCGCAGCTGAGTGATTTGCATCGCTCCAGAAGTCTTTTGCCTGAACTGCGATGTGCTGACACGCTGGAATTCGACTCTCCACATGTTACAGCGACTGTGGCAGCACCGCCGAGCACTGGTGCAATACGTCATGACGTATAGCCTGGGCCAACGAGATGCAGAGGTGGGGAAGATCACCCTGATGGAGTGGTCTCAGATCAAGGACCTATGCACCCTTCTGCACAGTTTCGACATGGCGACGAATATGTTTAGCGCTGACAATGCCATTATCAGCATGACAATTCCAGTCATTTTCATGCTGGAGCACACGCTGAACACTATTCGGAGTCGAGGGGTGGGACAACAGGAAGGGAAGGAACTACAGAAGGATTCATATGCGCAAGGGATAACAACATCACCAAGATCCAGACGTTCATCATCACCAAGGCGGCAGGCATGGGACGATGGGTGAAAGGGAGTAACAAGGGTGCATGTTAGCAGGCAAAATGTTGAGGAAGGTGCAGGAGAACATGAAGAAATGGACATGGAAGACTCAGCAGATGAGGGAGACCTTGGTCAAATTTCAGTTGAAAGAGGTTGGGGGGAGATGTCAGAGGAAGAAAGAATGGTTAGCACCTCTATGCCACAAATACAGCAAGGACTTGGTCCGCATGGATGCGCAAGACACATGAGCACCTTCTTGCTGCACTACCTACAACATGACCCTCGGATTGTCAAATTTAGAAGTGATGATGACTACTGGGTTGCCACAATATTAGATCCCCGGTACAAGTCCACATTTTGTGAAATAATTCTAGCCATAGAAAGGGACTCACGTATGCAGGAGTTTCAGCAGAAGCTGTTACTCAATCTTAGCTCGGCTTTTCCACCAAACACCAGCGATGCAGGGAGTGAATCTCCCAGTTGTAACTTGACAAACATGGGACGGTCTCGTCATCAACAGTCCAAACGTACCAGCAGCACCATATCTGTTGCTGGTAACAGAAATTTTATTGAATTGTTTCATAATTTTTTTAGACCATCCTTTGCAAGGCCAACAGAGACAAGATGTCTGACACATAGTCAACGGCTGCAGAGGATGATACAGGAGTATCTCCAAATGAACATCGATGCCATGACTTTGCAACTGGAGCCTTGCTCAATTTGGGCTTCAAATCTTGAAAAATGGCCTGAGCTCTCCCCTTACGCCTTGGAGATCTTGTCGTGTCCAGCTGCCAGCGTTGTCTCAGAACATGTCTTCAGTGCTGCTGGGTGTGTGCTGACAGATAAGCGCATGCGTCTGTCCAGTGACAATGTGGACAGGCTCAAGATGAACAAGTCATAGATCCGCAAGGACTTTATTACCCCTGTGTTATCTTGGGGAGAGTAAAGGCTTGTGGTATTTGGAATGTGCTTCATGCAAATGTACCTGTCAAGTTTGCAACTGGGGCACAAGTGCTGCCACTGAAGGGCTGTCTGTGTGGCCCAAATTTTGGAAAAAAGGACGACTCTGCTTGGAGTCCTCTGCTGTGTTTTTAAAAACAAGCCAAGATGAACAAGTCATGGTTCAGCAAAGACTTTGCTACCTACCCCGGTGTCATCCTGGGGAGAGTAAATGCTTGTAGATTTGGAATGTGCTTGATTCAAATCTACCTGTGAAGTGTACAACAGGGGCACAAGTGATGCCACTGAAGTGGTGTCTGTGGGGCCCAATTTTTGGAAAAAGGGGAAACTCTGCTTGGAGTCCGCTTGCAGTGTTTTTAAACATGAGCCAAGATGACCAAATCTTGGTTTAGCAAGGACTTTGCTACCAACCCCGGTGTCATTCTGGGGACAGTTAAGGCTGGCGTATTTTTGAATGTGCTTGATGCAAATCAAAATATCCTGTTTGCAACTAGGGCACAAGTGATGGCACTGAAGTGGTGTCTGTGGGGCCCAATTTTTGGAAAAAAGGGAGACTCTGCTTGGAGTCCGCTTGATTGCTGTGTTTTTAAAAATGATCCAAGATGAACAAATCATGGATCAGCAAAGACTTTGTTACCTACCCCGGTATCATCCTGGGGACAGTTAAGGCTGGCGTATTTTGGAATGTGCTTGATGCAAATCAACATGTCAAGTTTGCAACTGGGGCATAAGTGATGCCACTGAAGTGGTGTCTGTGGGGCCCAATTTTTGGAAAAAAGAGGGATTCTGCTTGGAGTCCCCTTGCAGTGTTTTTAAAAACAAGCCAAGATGAACAAGTCATGGTTCATCAAAGACTTTGCTACCTAGGCCGGTGTCATCCTGGGGACAGCTAAGGCTGGCGTATTTTTGAATATGCTTGATGCAAATCTACCTGTCAAGTTTGCAAATGGGGCACAAGTGATGCCACTGAAAGGGTGTCTGTGTAGCCCAATTTTTGGAAAAAAAGGGAGACTCTGCTTCGAGTAACCCTTGCTGTGTTTTTAAAAATGATCCAAGATGAACAGATCTGGGATCAGCAAAGACTTTGCTAACCACCCCGGTGTCATCCCGGGGACAGTTATTGCTGACGTATTTTGGAATGCGCTGGATGCAAATCTATCTGTGAAGTGTACAACAGGGACACAAGTGCTGTCACTGAAGGGGTGTCTGTGTGGCCCAATTTGTGGAATAAAAAGGGAGACTCTGCTTGGAGTCCCCTTGCTGTGTTTTTAAAAATGAGCCAAGATGAACAAGTCATGGTTCAGCAAAGACTTTGCTAGACATTCCCTGGTGTCATCCTGGGGACAGTTAAGGTTGGCGTATTTTTTAATGTGCTTGATGCAAATCAACACATCCAGTTTGCAACTGGGGCACAATTGATGCCACTGAAGTGGTGTGTGTGGCCCAATGTTTGGAAAAAAGGGAGATTCTGCTTGGAGTCCCCTTAAAAACAAGCCAAGATAAACAAGTCATGGTTCAGCAAAAACTTTGCTACCTACCCCGGTGTCATCCTGGGGACAGTTAAGGCTGGCGTATTTTGGAATGTGCTTGATGCAAATCTACCTGTCAAGTTTTTAACTGGGGCACAAGTGATGCCACTGAAGAGATGTCTGTGTGGCCCTATTTTGGGAAAAAAGGGAGACTCTGCTTGGAGTTTCCTTGCTGTGTTTTACATGACTTTAGAAGGGCATGCCATGCCTATATCTGTGTCTCCTCCTCTTTTTCCTCATCCAGCTGTTTAGTTTTCGCATGGGTATTTGTCCTTGTCACTTTCCCATGTGTTTGTGTTGTCTTGGGAGTTGTTTGTCACCTTTTGGACACCTTTGAGGGTGTTTTCCAGGTGTTTTTAGGTGTTTGTGATTGCCTCCCATTGTTTTCAATGGGGTTCAAGAGGTTCGTCAAACGGCTCGTCGAACGGCTCGTAGAACGGGGCTCCGTTTGAACAACCGAACCAAACTCGAACTCTAGGGGGGTGGCTCATCTCTAACCACTGGCAAGAGCTAGCCCAATTTGTTATACATGTCCTATTATGTTCAGTCTACAATATGCAGAGAAAGTATTCAGCACAGCTGGTCTGTGTCACATCCATGCAAAAGAGGTTATACTCTGCAAGTGTATAAATTCTTACATTTTTCTAATGAATAAGGCATGGATCTGTGGTGACTTTTATTCACATACAGCTGATGCCAATTATTAGTTTAGCAATACTGTGTGTTTGCTTGTTCATTTTCTTATACACTGTTTTGTTGCCAGCAGTGCTGATGGACAATGACCACAGCAAAGCATGTACTGTGTATTCATCATATTAATACCTGTACTGCTTTCACAGGCTATAGTTGCTGGCTCTATAAAGCCAGTCATCTACAGTATTTGCTTGCTCTATCATATCTTTATCCCATGCAAGTCTGCTGCTACCATGACATCTAATTTTTCACAACTTGATGACAAGCTATTGCTTCTTCACGTTGAATACAGCTTGCCTCTTCCTGCTCCCTATAACCAAAAATATATTTTTTTAGGTAGCTTTATAAAAAGCTACTGCTTCTTGAATTTCAAAACAGAACAACTGTTTCTGTTCCCTAAATAAAGGGAGAACACAGGTCTGCAAGGGTAAAATTGTTTAAAAAGTAAGAAAGATTTTTATATACTTTCGATCGCTGAACTCAGTAAAAAGACACAGGTCTATAAAACAAAAACTTTTTCAGATGCCAAAGTTCTTTGGGTGGATTTACAGTATTTTAAGGGTGCTGAATTAAAAAAATGTTATTACTTTTGCTGACTAAAGGTGGCTTTACATGCAACGACATCGCTAACGAGATGACGTTGGGGTCACGGAATTCGTGACGCACATCCGGCCTCGTTAGCGACGTCGTTGCATGTGAAACGCAGGAATGACCGTTAACGATCAAAATTATTTACCTTATCGTCGATCGCTGACACATCGTTCCTTTCCCGAATATCATTGCTGTTGCAGGACGCAGGTTGTTCGTCGTTCCTGCGGCAGCACACATCGCTATGTGTGACACCACAGGAACGAGGAGCAACACCGTACCTGCGGCCGCCCGCAATGAGGAAGGAAGTAGGTAGGCAGGATGTTCGGCCTGCTCATCTCCGCCCCTCCGCTTCTATTGGGCAGCAGCTTAGTGACGCCGCAGTGATGCCGCAAGAACTGCCCCCTTAGTAAGGAGGCGGTTTGCCGGCCATAGCGACGTCGCTAGGCAGGCAAGTACGTGTGATGTTGTGCACCACGGGCAGCGATTTGCCCGTGATGCACAACCGACGGGGGCGGGTGCTTCCACCAGCAACATCGCTGTGATGTCGCTGTGTGTAAAGTGGCCTTTAGTTCTAGTTTTTGAGATAATGGACATCCATGAAAAAATGCATCTCCTCACAATTTGACTTATGTGTGATAACAAATTCAATAGCTTTTGGTCTGTCTTTTGACTCTTTATCATTGCCTTAGATAATAAATAATGATGGACGAACAGTAAAATGCTAGTTACGCGGTATGGGGAGTGAACAGTACGATGCTCGAGTGCTCGTTACTTGAGTGGAGATGGTCAGATGCTCGGGCAGGCTAAACTCAAGTAAAAACTATTATCGAAGTCAACGATTGGACAGTTTGGGTCTTTGCCCACATACTGTACAGCCAGCCATAAACAGAGCTTTTCCAGGGATGGTGAGGTTTTTAAAAATTTTGAACACACTACATCTGAAAACATTGTTTTCACCCCCAGTAAGAGCTATACACATAGTGCAAGTGGCTCTCACAGGGTTGCCTGCTTGCATCTTCAGAGAAGTGAGCCCATGCTTTGTGTTCCATGTTTCATGAACGCCACAAACGACCATCCACAATACTCGGCTGAGCACCATGAGTACCCAAACATCCCAATGCTCAATTAAGTACCAAGCAGTGCCGAGCATGCTTGCCTATCATTAGTAATGAGTTGAGCAAACCTTCCAAAGTTGCCGAACAAACTCTATGTTTGCCGAAATGTTCGCAAAATGTTTTGGAACCCCATTGAATTCAATGGGAGGCCAAACCTAAGCAAATACAATGCCTTTGAGGGGGTCAAAAAAGCTTCCATAACAGCAAAAGTACCTTTTACAGTGCAGCATCACTGTTTTGGCATAGCCATTAGCTTCTTACACTATTGACATAAGAAATATGGAGATGGATAAGAAAAAGGTGTAGAGTTGGTGCCCCCATACCACTGCCAGTACACACAAGACACAACTTGGAGACCCATCTAGGAGACTTGAGATTTAAAAACATATCAGGCATACAGTAGGACACTGGCATTAATTCCCTCCCATTTCCCTATCGTGTTTGTGCACAGCAGTAAGGTATGGTCCATGCAGCACACATGATGTGGCCTGGAATTTCAATTTTAAAAATCAAGAGGTGTATGAGTGTCAGGATAAGGCCTTTTGCTCCAACACCTTGCCAGTACAGACACAACACAACTCAACTTGGAGACCCATCATGGAGTCTTGAGATTTAAAAGCTTTACAGGCAGACATCAGGACAGTGGCATCAATTGCTCCCCACCCATTTCCCAATAGTGTATTTGCACAGCAGTGAGGTAAGGTCCATGCAACACAAAGCATATGGCCTGGCATTTAAATTTTAAAAATCAAGAGGTGCTTGAGTGACAGGATTAGGCCTCTTGCTCCAACACCTCTGCCAGTACAGACAAAACACAACTTGGAGACCCATCACAGTCTTGAGATTTAAAAATTTTACAGGCAGACAGCAGGATAGTGGCATCAATTTTTTCCCACATTTCTCCATAATGTCTTTGCACAGCAGGGAGTTACGGTCCATGCAACACACTGTATGTGGCATGGCATTTTCCTTTTAAATATCAAGAGGTGCATGAGTGACAGGATTAGGCCTCCTGCTCCCAAACCCCTGCCAGAACATACAAAACATAACTTGGAGGCCTATCTTGGAGTCTTGAGATTTAAAAACATTTCAGGCAGACTTGGTTGCATCACTATCTGTTTGTGCGGGAATCGCCAATGTAACCTCCTCGTCTTCCTCCTCCTCCTCATCTGCTGAGCTATTCAGCTACATGATTCTGGATTCACACCAAGTGGGATCTACAACTTTATTGTCAAGCTCTCTGTTGTCTAACTTCTCCTCTTCCTGACCTGACAACGCAGAACAGTATGCATGCGCCTCAGGTATCTGAGTCTCATCATCATCTCAACACCCGGGGCTTAACGCCAGTTAATGAGGGTTGGGATTTTTGTTTGGACCCTACTTCATCCAACTGACAAAGATTTTGGGTATTTGGGCAGACGCTTTTCTTCTCTTGAGTCTGGGAATCTTTGAAGCAGACCTCTGATGTCCATGAGACAGAATGTTTGAACAGCTCTGCAGACTCACCGATGTGTACTTCCCCACAGTGAGTTTGCCGGTTTGAGATTTGTGATGTGAGGGGAATCAAATGTAATTGGGGTGGCACCTCTGAGGAATTATCATAACTGGGGAATTAGACATAAGCCGCGCATTCAAAAATCATCAGCTGATCTAATGCCGTTAGGCAAAAAATCTAAATACCTCATCATGAGGCAGCGGAAAAACACCCTTTCATGATTGACTCCTGGCTCATCTGGAGCTGAGCCTTTTTTTTAGTTTCACTTCTGATGCAAGTCACATTAGGGGTTAATCCTTTCTGCCTCGTTCTGGAGGTCAGGCTGCTTTATTAGGGCACTGTTTGTCTTGGACTTTGCCAGTGATACTTCTGGCTCTGCTGTGTTCTGCTCTTGAGTGACCTGTTGTCTGCCCTGCCCCCTCCTGACCTCCGTGTTCACCTGACCTGTAACCTCCTCTGTTGTCTGTTTCCATCAGTGTCTCTCCCACTGTCTCCCTATTCGTTCCTTATCTGTTTACCTTTATTCTGTCTTGTCTTCCCACTCCCCCTTGCTTCTAGGCTCTGATTTCCCGGCTACTGACTATTTGCTTCCCTCTGACTATGTTTAGAATTTTCCCTTGTGTACTTACAAGACCTCATGTTGTGACACGGCTTTCTGACGATTCTACTGCCATCTGGTGGGCTTGACTAGTATTACCTCTGCTAGGGAATTCCCTGCTCATACGTTTCCTCCAATTTTACGCCCCCTAGTTGTTTACCAGCTAACTACCTTCTCAGATAGTTTCAGGAATCCTCTCAGTCCCACATTACTGCGTTGTACTGCTATTGTACATCTTAGAGTACAGCATGACACACCCCACCTATCTCGTTGTGATTTATCACTCATAGCTGATGTACCCTTCCCCTTTGAAACAAATGTTTTGCAACCCTAAGCGCAGATAAATTCTTTTTCTTCCCCATCTTTTATTACAGCTTTAATTAAATGATTTAGTCAGGGATTTGGACCTCGCAAAAGATTCTGCAGAACTTTTAGGCTATAAACTAAAAGAAGATAACCTTTTAACTCCTGGTACTTAAGGCCCCTTCCCCTTAACGGAGGTGCCTGGTCAACAACTTCTGTACATTGCTATCTTTCATGTCCTCAATACTGCTGCTGCAGTCAATATGGTGTATGCTGTTGTTCATTCGTATCTGTGTTTCAGTGCATTACAAGTCCATTGCTGCTGCAACAATCCATGATGGCCGCTTCCTATGATACCTGCTGCTGCTGAAAGCATTAACACAACGCTGGCCACGTCCCTCAATATCCGCAGCTTCAAATATCCACTACGGCCCCTTCTACTGCATCCATCCGAGCCGAATCCATGACACCAGCTGTTTCTGTCATCAAGACACTGTCAGTGTTTGTACCCTTGGGGCTACCTGTCGCATCATCAGTTTTCCCGAGTGGCATCCACTCTCACTCCTGCAGTGCAACACCCTCACTATCACAGGTCCTGGGGAAAATCTAATGTGGTTACGTAGACAAGGCCCTTTGGTATGTCTGTGTCCTGTGGCCCAGTGGGCTTGCTAATCCCTTGCTCACCTTGCGAGCATAACACTTCTGTGGAATTGTTTTAATTATATTGATACTTTTAAAATGTTTAAATATTTTACTATTTTTGCACAAATAAAATCCTTGCAATGTGCTAGAACTCATACATACCGTATGTCCAATTTCTCCACTATGAGAAAAATAGCCTGATTTTTTTCGATCAGAGTTTAATTAGAGCATGGTTCAAGTGTCATTAGTCTTTCTCGCACAACAAGACAATAAAAAAAACTTTCTCCACCATCTAAACTTTGACAATCTGTTAAAATCATACCATACTCGGATGTCACCCGAATCCAGTACAGTTTTTAACAGGGCCATAGACAAGCATTGTTTCCATAATTTAACTTCTACCGCAGAGTCGGAGAAAAATTATGGACATGTGAAAGGTGCCATTGACAACTACTAGCACAATTGCCATCTGTGAAAAGTACTCGTATGTAAACATCTAATGCCTGAATAATGCCTTACGTTTCTCAATAATATAGTTATAGTCTATTTGGTTCTGGCTTTCATAAAGTCTTTAAGCTGCCTTGATGGCCTAATAGAAACCTGGAAATAAGGTTCCATTCTTTACATGGCTAGGGTCAGAGTGATTTCTAATCACCAGCATTAGACAAAGTATAAGCTTCATAAAGCAGATTGCATCTTAAAATGATGGTAGTACCACAACTTCTGTGCTAGTACCATCACTGCACAATAATAGCTTTGCAGTTTGATGTAAATGGTCCTTTTACATAATGTAGTATTGCAGTTAAATGGTTTAAAGAAATGCATACACATAATTTTGCATTGTATATTTTAAGTATATAGTAAAAATGGGCAAATTTCTTTGAGAGGAATTGAATTGTACTTGAAGTTTACGAAATCGGTATTCTCTAGAATGTGGATTTTTTTTGTAATGTGCTCTGTGCAAATTCAGAAAAATGGCAAGCGAAAGGCCACCAATTTAATGAACATGAGGGTTAGTAATAAGGAAAAAAAAGAATAGCAATACTCAATACTCACCACTCAACACTTCAGTCAACTTTGCTCCTCCTCATAAGTACCCTTGGCACACCATTTTACAGCTGCCACACACTGCATCCTCATACTAGGCCTTGCTTTTGTCTGTGACTAAGCCCAGGGAGAATATGCACCTTTATAGGGTAGTTACAAGTCTAGTAATGGCGAGAAGTCATAGCCTACAGTGTACATTGCAAGGTTGGGGCACACATTCGTGACAACCCTACAATGCACACTCACTGTCAAAGGTCCAAGCTTATCATGAAGCTGCAAAGGGCAGCAGCAGCATGATGAGGCACTGGTGACCTCAGAGCATAATAAAAGAAACTCAATTAGCTGTGGGTAAATTTATTGCAAATCAAATTTCTTGGTGAAATCTGCATGATTTGGCAAATTTGAATATCGTTTCTAGTGTATAGCCTTAGCATTAAAGGAGATGTACATCATAATAACCCAGCTAGGCATTCTGTGTAATTTTCCTTGTTATTGTCTATTTTATTCATACAAAAGTTACTGTCTGTTATTTTGCATTTAGATTGTGTTCGTCACAGATAGCCATAAAGTGGCTTCACCAATGCAAAATAAATAATGTGGTGCAAGCAACTGGATTTACTTAAAAATGAAAAGATTGTAGTAGGTAGATGTTTGATTCATTTCTATAGTAATATGATGAAAAAAGATAGTTTTATTGTAGAAATAGGAAGTGTTATGTTCTTTTAATATTGGAATAATTCACTTGTCTTCACTAAAGATTTCTTATCTAGAATGAAGTTGTGACAAAATCTCTATCTAGTAGAAACAGAATTGAATACTATACGTTATAAAGCCACTAAGCCTCATGGGATTTTTATACAGTCATTTAGTAAAAAGAAAATGTTTTCTTTGGGCTGTGACTCAAAGAATGGAATGAGTCTATGGATTTTACTACTGTGACAAACTAGCAGACAGTCTATACCAGTGCAGTGTTCAGCCTATATAATATGTTCACATTATATGGACTACTAAATGGGATTTATGTATTCTAACTAAAGACACACAGTTCACAATGATGAAAGATGGCACTGGAGCAATGTAAAAAATTCTGATTTATTCCTAATAACTACAGGGTAATCTTCTGTAAAGCATATAAAAAAGAATGAACATGGCTGTACAGATTCTCTCCTCTTGTGCTTAGAGCGCTTGAAAAGCTATAAAAATGTTCTTGTAGGTTTATTACCATTGATAAAGTTAAACAAAAACATAAAAATGTTAAAAAGCTGCTAATAATAGCAGTGTCATGATACGATTTATATATTAATATGGAATTGTGTTCAATATTAATTACAAGTATGTTCTTTATTGGTTATGTAGTCTTAACCCCTTCGCTTCAGAGCCTGTTTCCACCTTCCTGACGAGGCCGATTTCTTTCAATTCTGACCAGTTTAACTTTATGAAGTAAACACTCTTTAAAGCTTCAACAGATTCCACTAATTTTGAGAATGTTTTTTCAAGACATATTATACTTCCCATTAGTGTTAAATTTAGTAAGATATATTCTGGGTTTATTTTTGAAAATATTGGACATTTGGTAACATTTTTTAAAATTTTGCCATTTTCAAACATTGAATTTTTAACTCTTTAAGCCAGAGAGTTTTGTTACAAAAAATAGTAAATAAATAACATTTCCCACATGTCTATTTTACATCCGCACAATTTGTGTGAAAAAAAAAAAATGTAGGGACCACATCACAGTTGAACTGACTTTGAGAAATCTATATAACAGAAAATACCCCAAACTGACATTAATCTAAAAATTGCACCCCTCAGACTGCGCAAAACCACATCCAAAAAGTGTATTAACCCTTCAGGTGCTGCATAGGAGCTAAAGAAATATGGAAGGAAAAATGAAAATTTTACTTTTTCCCACAAAAATGTTACTTTAGCCCCAAATTTTACATTTTTACAAGGGTAAAAGGAGAAAAATTACAATTGAATTTGTTGTGCATTATTTTTCCTGAGGACACCAATGCCCCATTTTTGAATGGAAAACCACTGTTTGGATGCATGGCAAGGCTTGGAAGGGAAGGCACGTTATTTGAATTGAATTTTTAGAAGGCAAAATTATCTGGATTTGATTGTGAATGCTGTATCGTATTTGCAGAGCTCCTGGTGTGCTGAAACAGTAGAAACTGTGCACAAGTGATTCATTTCATACAGTAGAAGCCTCAAGGAATTTATCTAGATGTATGTTGAGCACCTTGACCCCACAGGTGCTTCAAAGAAATTTACAACATTGAGTTAAGAAAATAAAAGCATCTTATCTTTCCTACAAAAATGTTGTTATAGCCTCGCATTGTTCATTTCACAAGGGGAACAGGAGAAAGTTCACCATAAGATTTGTTGTGCAATTTCTCCTGAGCATGAAGATACCCTATATGGGGGTGGAAAACTACCATTGGGGTTCATGGCAGGTCTTGGAAGGGCAGAACCAACATTTGACTTTTGGAACTCAAAATTGTCAGGAATCGTTAGCAGATGTCATGTCAAGTTTTGAGAGCCCGTAATGTTTTTAAGCAGTGGAAACCCAAAAAGTGACTCAGTTTTGCAAAGTAGCCCCCTCAAGGAATTCATCTAGATGTGTGATGAGCACCTTAACTCCCAAGGTGCTTTACAGAAGAGTGTTGAGCCTTTAAAATAAAAAAAATCTCATTTTTCCCACAAAATGTTTTTTAGCCCCACATTTTGTATTTTGACAAGGATGACAGGAGAAAATGCATTATAGAGTTTATTGTGCAATTTCTCCTGAGTAAACAGGTATCCCATATTTAATGGAAAACTACTGTTTGGGCGCATGGCAGGGCTCGGAAGGGAAGGAGTGCCATTTTTGCTGGAATAGATTGTGGACGCCATGTCACATTTAAAGACCCCCTGACTAGAGTTGAACGCGGTTCATGGTTCGAGGTTCTCCAGTTCGCGGCTCGAGTGATTTTGGGGGCTGCTCTAGATAGAACTAGAACTCGAGCTTTTTGCTAAAGCTCGATACTTCTAGATTCATTTGAGAACGGTTCTAGCAGCAAAAAGACCAGCTAATTACTAGCTGGCTTTCCGCTGTAATAGTGTAAGTCACTCTGTGACTCACACTATTATGAAATTTCAGTGTATAGTGTGCAGGAACAGTGCATTCAGATCACTGCTGTATGGATAATGGCGATCGCCATTTTTTTTTTTTCCTTGTCTTCCTTCCCTAAGCGCGCGCGTGTAGTGGGGAGGGCCAGCATGTCAGCCAATCCCAGACACACACACAGCTAAGTGGACTTTTAGCCAGAGAAGCAACGGCATGTGTGATAGGATGTCCATGTCACATGTCCCTGCATTATAAAAATGGACATTTTCCTCCAGCACGCCATTATCTGCCTTCTGCGTCCTTGGTGTCAGTCATCACTGGCGCAGCTCCTATCTCCGATACTGCTGTGTATGCTCCATACACAGCGCTGTACAGAATAGGGATAGAAGTTTCTATCAGTCCTTTTAAGGGCTAATACCGGCAGGGTCAGAGCCATAGGTGACTGGTCCGTGAAAACAGAGTTTAACAGCTACACAAGATGACAGTGCCTGTGTAGCTAAGGTCAGGGATTTCCTCGCTGCATTTCCCCATTAGGAGGGATAGAAAGGCAGACTTCCTTTCCTCTACCCAGAGAACCACAACCCTGCCACTGTACCCTCCTGCCCTTTGCACACTCAAACTCATTGTTACTAAGCCATTATACTAGCAAACACTGAGTGAACTTAGTGGCATCCTAAAAGTGGCTGTTGGACTTCTGTATTGTCCCACTAGTGCAAAGATATTTGCAGCACCTCTACCTGCATTGCACACTCAAACTCATTGTTACTAAGCCATTATACTAGCAAACACTGCTGCCAGTTTAAGGGCCGTAGTTGCATTGTCAGGGATAATTATTGTTGTTTATTCTGCTGTTAATAAAGCTAGACCACCGCTGAAATCTACACCACCTCTCAATTTTTACTACCACATTTTAAGTGCACAATCTTGTCGCAATCAAATTGAGTGGCAAAATGACAGATGCTGGTGTAAAGGGGAAGAGGCGTGTTGTAAAAGGAAAAAAAGGGTTTGTCCGTGGGGAAGGTGGCAAATCTCCATTAACATCTGCTGAAGATAGACCATCTTCCAGCAAAAGTAAGATGTCTACTACTTACCGTGGACAATCCGATGTGCTCCCTTTTTTACGGACACGAACAACTGGAACAAAGGTAGATGATGGCCAAAAAAGGAAAATGCTTGAATGGATCTCAAGTGGTCCAACAAGTACCCTCTCCACCACCTCAACTACCGCATCCAAAAAACACCAGTCCTCTGAGTTGTCATCCCAATCAAACTTGCTTTCTCCCAGCTCTGAAGTCTCCATCCGCCCTGCACAGTAAGGTGGAACTGAGATGGCTGAGTCTGCAGAGCTGTTCAGTCACACTATAGCCTGGGAATCAGAGGTCTGCTCCCAAGCTACAGTGAGTACAGACCAGGAAATGGTCTGCAGTGATGCCCAGAACCTTTGTGACTCTGATTCAGGCCGTGAGGACCAAGTTTCTGAGCATAATGTTGACCCTTTTTCACAAACTGTAACACCTGTTGTTATAGACAATGAGGAACATAGTGATGACGATGAGACGCAGATACCAGATTGGGATGACAACTTAAATATTTGGTCAGGGCAAGAAGAGGCTCGGTCTGAGGGTGAGGGGAGTGCAAACACAACAATTCATGAGGAAGTTCTAGATCCCACCTACTGTCAACCCACACTCAGGCCTTCGAGGAGGTCAACAGAGACGGTGGAGGAGGATGCAACTGACGACGAAGTTACCTTGCGCCTTCCTGGACAGAGTAGGAGTACTGGTAGCACGTCTACAACTGCATCCTCAGCCACCACTCTGCCTCTGAGCACTAGTCGGGGTGGATCAGCAGGTCGCATGCCCTCTAAGCCTTGCCTAGCCTGGTCCTTTTTTGACATAGCAAAATATCGCCCAAATTATGTGATCTGTAAAATTTGTCGTGATTCTGTTAGTAGAGGGCAAAACCTCAGCAGTTTGACAACTTGTTCCATGAATCGTCACATGAATAAATATCATATGTCCCGGTGGGAAGCTCACCGTGCTGCAATGCGGCCTAGCGGAGCGAACCATCCACCGCCTGCCCCTTCTAGTGCATCCGCACGCTCTTCATCTTTTAGGACTGTGGGGACAGCTGTCACACCTGGTTTTCCACACACAACTTCCACCACTGTAACCGCAACAGGCAGTTTGCTTGGTAGGTCGTCAGTTGGTTTGGAAGGGGAAACAAGTACGTGTGTACAGCTCTCTCAGACATCGATAGCACCAACGTTGGATGAAGGCGACATCATGTCTATGCATGCACTTTCCTCACAAAGATGAATTTTTCCAGGGACACCCTACTCCACACCGTCTACACATAGCAGCCAGATCTCTGTCCCTCAGATGTGGACAAATAAAAGGCCATTTCCTGCGACCCATGACAAAGCTAAGAGGTTGACTTTATCCCTCTGTAAGCTCTTGGCTACCGAAATGCTGCCTTTTTGCCTGGTGGACACACAGGAATTTAGAGACCTTATGTCTGTCGCTGTGCCCCAGTACCAGATGCCCAGTTGCCACTACTTCTCTAAGAAAGGTGTGCCCGCGCTACACCAGCATGTCGCACACAACATCACCGCTTCCTTGAGAAACTCTGTGTGTCAACGGGGGCATTTCACCACCCATATTTGGACCAGTAAGCATGGACAGGGACGTTACATGTCGCTGACTGGGCACTGGGTAAATATGGTGATAGATGGTGAAGGGTCTGCTGCACAAGTCTTGCCGTCCCCACGACTTGTGTGTCAATCCTCTGTCTGTCAAAGTTCCGCCACTGCTTCTGCCTCCTCCACCTCATCTGTGTCCTCCACCTCCGCCCCAAGCCTGCCTGGTCAGGCCACCAGCGTTCTCACTGCGCAGAAGGAATCACGCACCCCTCATTACTATGCTGGCAGCAGAGCGCAACGGCATCAGGCGGTCTTTAGCTTGACATGTCTTGGGAATAAGAGTCACACAGCTGAGGAGTTGTGGTCAGCTCTGCGGTCCGAGTTTAATAAATAGTTGTCTCCACTCAACCTGCAGCCTGGTAAGGCCTTGTGCGACAATGCTGCAAACCTGGGTGCGGCCCTTCGCCTGGACAAGGTGACACACGTGCCTTGTATGGCTCACGTGTTGAACCTTGTTGTCCAGCAATTTTTAACACACTATCCCGGCCTAGATGGCCTTCTGACCAGGGCACGAAAACTGTCTGCTCACTTCCGCCGTTCAACCGCCGCAGCTGAGCGACTTGCATCGCTCCAGAAGTCTTTCGGCCTGCCGGTTCATCACCTGAAATGCGATGTGGCGACACGCTGGAATTCGACTCTCCACATGTTACAGCGACTGTGGCAGCACCGCCAAGCCCTGGTGCAATACGTCATGACGTATAGCCTGGGCCAACGAGATGCAGAGGTGGGGCAGATAACCCTGATGGAGTGGTCTCAGATCAAGGACCTATGCACCCTTCTGCACAGTTTCGACATGGCGACGAATATGTTTAGCGCTGACAATGCCATTATCAGCATGACAATTCCAGTCATTTACATGCTGGAGCACACGCTAAACACTATTCGGAGTCAGGGGGTGGGACAACATGAAGGGGAGGAACTACAGGAGGATTCATATGCGCAAGGGACAACAACATCACCAAGGTCCAGACGTTCCTCATCACCAACGCGGCAGGCATGGGACCATGGGGGACAGGGATCAACAAGGGCGCATGGTAGCAGGAGAAATGTTGAGGAAGGTGCAGGAGAACATGAAGAAATGGATGACGAACTGTCCATGGACATGGAAGACTCAGCGGATGAGGGAGACCTTGGTCAAATTTCTGTTGAAAGAGGTTGGGGGGAGATGTCAGAGGAAGAAAGAATGGTTAGCACCTCTATGCCACAAACACAGCGTGGACTTGGTCCCCATGGCTGCGCAAGACACATGAGCGCCTTCTTGCTGCACTACCTCCAACATGACCCTCGTATTGTCAAAATTAGAAGTGATGATGACTACTGGCTTGCCACACTATTAGATCCCCGGTACAAGTCCAAATTTTGTGACATAATTTCAGCCATAAAAAGGGACGCACGTATGCAGGATTATCAGCAGAAGCTGTTACTCGATCTTAGCTCGGCTTTTCCACCAAACAACCGTGCAGGTTCAGGAAGTGAATCTCCCAGTTGTAACTTGACAAACATGGGACGGTCTCGTCATCTTCAACAGTCTACCCGTACCAGTAGCACCGTATCTGGAGCTGGTAACAGCAATTTTATGGAATCTTTTCATAATTTTTTTAGACCGTCCTTTGCAAGGCCACCAGAGACAACAAGTCTGACACATAGTCAACGGCTGGAGAGGATGATACAGGAGTATCTCCAAATGAACATTGATACCATGACTTTGCAAATGGAGCCTTGCTCATTTTGTGCTTCAAATCTTGAAAAACGGCCAGAGCTCTCCAGTTACGCCTTGGAGACTTTGTCGTGTCCAGCTGCCAGCGTTGTCTCTGAGCGTGTCTTCAGTCCTGCTGGGTGTGTGCTGACAGATAAGCACACGCGTCTGTCCAGTGACAATGTGGACAGACTAACATTCATCAAAATGAACAAGTCATGGATCCACAAGGAATTTACTACCCCTGTGTCATCCTGGGGAGAGTAAATGCTTGTGGATTTGAAATGTGCTTGATGCAAATCAAAACAACAGGTTTGCAACTAGGGCACAAACGCTGCCACTGATGGGGTGTCTGTGTGGCCCAATTTTTGGAAAAAAGGAAGACTCCGCTTGGAGTAACCCTTGCTTACTGTGTTTTTTAAAAGGAGCCAAGATGAACAGAGCTGGGATCAGGAAAGACTTTGCTACCTACCCCAGTGTCATCCTGGGGACGGTTAAGAATGGCGTATTTTGAATGTGCTTGATGAAAATCTAGCTGTGAAGTGTACAACTGGGGCACAACTGCTGCCACTGAAGGGGTTAGTGTCTGTGTGGCCCAATTTTTGGAAAAAAGGGAGACTCCGCTTGGAGTAACCCTTGCTTACAGTCTTTTTAAAAAGGAGCCAAGATGAACAGAGCTGGGATCAGGAAAGACTTTGCTACCTACCCCGGTGTCATCCTGGGGACAGTTAAGAATGGCTTTTTTTGAATGTGCTTGATGCAAATCTAGCTGTAAAGTGTACAACTGGGGCACAACTGCTGCCACTGATGGGGTGGGTGTGTGTGTGGCCCATTTTTTGGAAAAAAGGGAGACTCCGCTTGGAGTCACCTTGCGGTGTTTTACATGATTTTAGAAGGGCGTGCCATGCCTATATCTGTGTGTCCTCCTCTTTTTCTTTGTCCAGCTCTTTTGTTCTCGCATGAGTATATGTCCTTGTCACTTTCCCATGTGTTTGTGTTGTGTTGTGAGTTGTTTGTCACCTTTTGGACACCTTTGAGGGTGTTTTTTAGGTGTTTTTATGTGTTTGTGAATGCCTGCCATTGTTTCCTATGTCGAACGTTCGACGAACTGAACTCGAACGGGACCTCCGTTCGACGAACCGAACTCGAGCCGAACCACGACCGGTTCGCTCATCTCTACCCCTGACATGGTAAAACAGCATGAACCCCTCACAAATGAATTTATTCTGGAAACAAACATCTCTCAAGGAATTCATCTTGTGGTGTACTGAGCAATTGCAACCCTTAGATGATTCATGCAATTGTATAACATTAGGCTATGAAAATAAAAAAAAAATATTTATTTTCACGAAAATTTTGCTTTGGCAACAAAGTTTTAATTTCAAAAAAGGGTAATTGGAGAAAATGGACCATTCAGTTGTTACATAATTTCTTATGCATCCGCCAATACCCTAAATGTGGTTTAAAACTACTTTTGAGGCACAATGCATAGCTCAGAAGGGAAACAGCGCAATATTACAGTTCAGATTTACAGTACTTGAAATGTGTTGGGGGTGTCATGTCATATTGGCAGTGCTCCCTGAGATGTCAAAAAAGCAGACACCTTAGGATTGACACTATTTTACAAAGTAAATCTCTCAATGAGTTCACCTAGGGGTGCAGTGAGCATATTGACATCACAGATGTGTCACAACATTTTTTACCATTGAATGGTAAAGAAAAAAATAATTAGATTTTTACCGCAAAAACGTTTGATTACCCAAAACTTCCAACTTTTACTAGGGAAATAGATAAAAAAAGGCCCTAAATGTGTTACACAATTCCTCCAGAATGTGGAAGTACCCTACATGTGACTGTATAGTACTTTTATATGTAAAAGTGTAAATACAATAGAGAGGACACTTAAAATAATAATTTGTCAGTTCCAAAGAAAACAACCAGTGGCAAATTGGCAATAAAAATGTATAAAGAGGATGACTTATAAAGGGTTACCTGGTCTAAAGTAGATAAGCAAGAGCAAGGGGCAGAAATCACTGTGGGAATAGAAAGGAAGCATCCCACTGGGCTTTTCGTGTGTAGCTTCAGCCAAGGTGGACATTGCACTTTAGTCCTTTTTTTATTTTATATCCAATGTTATGGATGCTTATTTTTTTTAAGTAATAGTAATAATAATAATAATATTTTTTTATTTCTATAGCACCAGCACAAACCATAATTACTTTCAGGATCAAAAAAGTGTATATTATTGTACTGTATATTCTGCAGCACTTTAGAATTGATTTATTATCATTGTTTATTTCACCTATTGTTCAACCAATTATTTTAACGAGGCTATTCAGCTGAATAG
The DNA here is from genome assembly GCF_048569485.1 of Anomaloglossus baeobatrachus. Classification (NCBI taxonomy): domain Eukaryota; kingdom Metazoa; phylum Chordata; class Amphibia; order Anura; family Aromobatidae; genus Anomaloglossus; species Anomaloglossus baeobatrachus. The sequence goes on from NC_134356.1 coordinate 356,584,628, forward strand.
TTTTCTATGTATCTCTGCACTCTTAAATGATTTTATCAATTAGATTAATAAAGTTTAGTTTGCTCATGTTTTTGACCTACACTCAATTTTTGTTGTTTTTTTTCATTTATGGAGCCCCTAAATGCCAGAAGAGCAGTAACCTCCTCAAGTGACCACATTTTGGACACTGCACCCCTCTGGAAATTAATTTACGAGTGTTGTGATGATTTTGTCTCTGTAAACACCTATAAAGTCAAACACATTGAATGTTTCAAAGTTAAAAATATAAGAAAAGCCCGTGGAGTGCAAATACATTGTAGTAACCATACATTGTGCCCAGCTCGTGCTTCTGGATACACATATCCTGAACAATAAGCAGTTTCACTTCACTAAAACATGCCAATCGAACATTAATTGTGGTTTAGTCACATTATGGTGCTCAAAAGGGAGGGTAACTTTTGGATTTGAGAGTGCAGATTTTGCTAGTTTTTATTTTTTGGGGGATGAGTCATAGTTTCAGCACCTTTGTGCTACCAGTAATATGGAAGCTGCCCCCTATATTTTCTTTAAAATATGACAGACCTGAGTGTGGACTTTTTTTGTGGTTTGAGTTGAATGCTATTTAGTGGCAATTTGGGTACAGAACATTTGGAATCAGTTCATATTTATCCTGTGCTCTATGCTGAGCACTTAAAAATATCAAGACCTTTATACCTAGTTTACTTGCAAATTAACAGCAGGCAGTACTAACAATACCAAGAAATGTGATTGACTGCGTAATTTTGAGCAGATGATGAAAACTGCCAAGACCTTTGTACCTAGTTCACTAGCAAATTTACCGCAGGCACTACTAACTAATAATACCTAGAAATGTGATTGACTGGCTAATTGGGAGCATGCTGTAATAAATAGCAATAGCTATATAGATCCTTCACTGGCAACTCTTTAGCAGGCACTGACAAGTGCCTATCCCTATTTCAATCATTAAATGCCAATTTGTGGCAGACAGCTTTCCCTACACTGAATTTCCCTAATCTACATACTTGCTCTCTTATCTATCTCAACTACATATCATTAAACCCCCAGCTAAGCTAACTGTCTAGCTGTCCCAGTGGCAGCACCTTCCATAACTTTTCACATTCACAAAATTGAACCAATGCCACATTTTATATGCAGACAGATGTGGGATTTAAGGCCACGTCTCACTAAGCGACATCACTAGCGACATCGCTGCTGAGTCATGGTTTTCGCAACAGCGATCTCGTAAGCGATCTCATTATGTATGACATCCAGCAACGACCTGGCCCCTGCTGTGATGTCGCCGGTCTTTGCTGAATGTGCTGGATCATTTTCTTCAAAGGCGATGTCCTGCTGGGTAGGACGCATCGCTATGTTTGACACTGTGTGACAGGGTCCCAATGACAGCAGAGATCGTTATACAGGTCGCTACTGTGACCTGTATCGTTACTGAGTCGTTGGTAAGGGCTGACTGTGTGACATCTCACCAGCGACCTCCCAGCGACTTACCAGGGATCCTTATCAGGTCGCATCATTTTCGGGATAGCTGGCAAGTTGCTAAATGTGACGTTGGCTTTAGGAAGCCAATGACACAAGTGCTTGTGTCTGAACCTTGTGGATGTTTGCTATGCCGTGATTGGCTGCGGGAACATCCAGAAATAAAGTTAAGAATAAAAAATGTTGCTGCCTGCATCTGGCTTCTCCCGAGTCCCCACTCTCTCCACTCATTTTATACATCCCCCATTCATCATACATCACCCCAATCCTATCCAAGAGCATAACATTTTAATAGAAAAGCAATTTTTAAAACGCGATCAGTGATCGAAGAAAATCAAACATTATCGACTTTTGGGCAAAGTGATCAGTTTACCAAGCCCGAACTGAGCAGGCTAAGGCTAGTACCAAATTTAAAATTGGCGAACCTTTGTCGTACAGGTTTGCTCATCTCTAATCACGACCTCATGTGGCCCTAGATACAATCAGGACCTTGAAATTGAAAGGTACTGCTCCTGCTTGTGTGAGCTGTCACATAAGCTGAGCTTCTGGTGAGGATTGTGCGGGCTACATGATTACTATGACGTACCTATACATCATCGGTGTTGTCTCATAAATGACCTTAGTCTCATATTGGTAGTATATGGTAACAATGAATGATCAGCATGATTAAATCAAATTACACAACTGTTGGTAGAACTAAATTATTAAACCATGGAATTCAAGGTAGCTTTGTATCCATTGAAAACAAGAAAACCTACAAGTCTGATACACAATGGAGGTTATAATAAAAATATCTTATTTGAATAATATAAACTGACTTTAAAATAGCAATATGGGAAGGAACTACTAGCAATATACAGATATTTTTATTATTACCTTCATTGAAAATCAATCATACTTGTAGGTTTTCACGTAGGTAGAACTAAGTGCCAGCACTGCAATGAAAGTGACATGTCATTTTGTTAATGTCTTGAGCATTTTATTGACTTCATGACTAGAGATGAGCGAACCTCTGAAGGCTCGAGTTCAGTTCAGTTCATTGAACGGAGCCCCTGTTCGACGAACGTTCGACGAACCGTTTGATGAATGTCTCAAACCCCATTGAAAACAATGGGAGGCAAACATAAACACATTAAAACACATAGAAAACACCTTCAAAGGTGTCCAAAAGGTGACAAACAACTCCCAAAACACCACAAACACATGGGAAAGTGACATGGACATATACTCATGCGAAAACAAAAGAGCTGGACAAGGAAAAAGAGGAGAAAACACAGATATACGAGTATATGCAAGTGAACATCAATGCCATTATTGTGCAACTTGAGCCTTGCTCATTTTAGGCTTCCAATCTGGATAAATTGCCTGAGCTCACTACTTACGCCATTGGGGATCTTGTCATGTCCCGCAGCCAGCGTTCTCTCGGAATGTGTCTTCAGTGCTGCTGGGGGTATGCTGACAGATAAGCACACGCGTCTGTCCAGTGACAATGTGGACAGACTAACATTCATCAAGATGAGGAAGTCATGGGTCACAGAGGATTTTTCTACCCCTGGGTCATCCAGGGAGGCAAAAGGCTGGTGTATTTTTGAGAGTGCTTCATGCAAACCATCTTTTTAATATTGCAACTGGGGGACAACTGATGCCAGTGAAGTGGTGTGTGTGTGTGGCCCAATTTTTGGAAACGAGGGAGACTATGGTTGGAGTCCCCTTGCTGTTTTTTACATGATTTTCGAAGGGCATGATATGGCTTAGAGCAGGGGTCTCAAACTTAGCTGGGTGCATGGGCCGCATATAGAAAAAGAAATTGTGGGGGGCTGCATTATTTGCAGGACAAAGTGAACATTTTTAATGAATCCATGTTTTTTTTCTATACATCTTGGATCACTTTTTTAAACATTTTTCGCTTATTTATTATACGTGCACTTTTTTTGTTAAGTTTATAGACAGTAAAGCATTTTTAATGTAAAAAAAATGTCATGCTTTTATGATTTTTTATTTTTTTACATTTTATCACCTTCTTGTAATTGTTTTACAATTAGCAGCATCATATAGTAATCTTAGCCAACATCTTGTAGTAATGTGCCCATGCTGCAGTAATATCCCCCATCCGTGTGTCCTGTAGTAAGGTGCTCATCCTTGTGGTATTGTGCCCAGTAGTATTCTGTCCATCCTTGTATTTTTGTGCCCAGTAGTATAGTGCCCATCCTTGTACCCTGTAGTATTGTGCCCAGTAATATTATTCCAATCCTTGTAGTTTTGAGCCTATCCTTGTAGTATTGTGCCCAGTAATATTGTGCCCATCCTTGAAGTAATGTGCCCATCCTTGTAGTATTGTGCTCATCCTTGCAGTATTGTGCTCTGTAGTATTCTGCCCAGCCCCGTAGTATTCTGCCCATCCCTGTAGTATTCTGCCCATCCATGTAGTATTCTGCCCATCCCTGTAGTATTCTGCCCATCCCTGTAGTATTGTGGCCATCCCTGTAGTAATACGCAAACAAAAAACATTCTCCTCACCTTTCCTCCATTCCCTGTGAGCCCACGATCAGTATTTGCAGAGTTTTGGATGCAGCATGCTTCAGCTGCGTCCAAAACCCTGCTATGTACGGTAAAACCACAGTGGGCATGGGATTTCTAAAAACTCCATGCCCACTGTGCGTGTACGGCCCGCAGTGAAAAACGGAACTGCGGTGCGGCTTCCAGAGGCCGCAGCATGTGAATTTATGCTGCGGAGTCGGAAGCGTCCTCCCTAGGCAGAACACAGCGAGGAGACCACAGTGTCCCGAACCCTGATCGAGGGCACGGGCAGCTGCGGTCTCCTAAGGAGGAGACTTGCGGCCCCGCCGATCAGGACCCGCTGCGTCCAGGATGCAGGGAGTCCTGACCTTGAGCACATACCTTACCTGCTTGTTGCGGGTCGTGACGATCACGGCTCTATGCTGAGGGTCGGCGCCGGCAGGAACTTCACTGCATTTGAATCCATTTGCGGTGCCGCGCAGAGGAGCTGTGTTTGGACCAATGGCTGCTGCCTGCCAATCAGATGCAAGGAAGTGACGTCGCTGTAGGACGTGCTTGCATCTGATTGGCAGACAGCAGCAGAACCTGGGATAGAACTGACAGCTCATTGCGCGGCACCACAGATGGATTCAAATGCAGAAAAGTTCCTGCCGGCCCTGACCCTCAGCATAGAGCCGCGGTTGTCATGGGGTCTGCGGGCCGCAACAAGCAGCCTCACGGCCCACGTGTTTGAGACCCCTGGCTTACAGGGGGACTTTCAGCATCTGCAAACTGTTGGCTACAGAAATGCTGCCTTTCCAACCTTTTGAACAGAGGATTTTCGAGACCTTATGCCCATCGCAGTGCCCCAAGAGCCAATGCTCAGTCGCCACTCCTTCTCTAAGAAAGGCGTGCCCGCGCTACACCAGCATGTCGCACACAACATCACCACTTCCTTGAGAAACTCTGTGTGTGACAGAGTGCATTTCACCACAGATACTTGGACCAGTAAGCATGGACAGGGGCGTTACATGTCGCTGACTGGGCACTGGCTAACTATGGTGAGAGATGGAGAAGGGTCTGCTGTACAAGTCTTTCCGTCCCTACGAGTTGTGTGTCAATCCTTCCTCTGTATGTAGAAGTTCCTCCACTGCTTCTGCCTCCTCAACCTCGTCTAGGTCCTCAACCTCCGCTCAAAACCTGTATTGTAAGACCACCGGCGTTGTAACTGTGCACAAGGAATCCCGCACACATCCTTACTATGCTGGCAGCAGAGCTCAATGGCATCAGGTGGTCGACTCTTTACTTTGAAATGTCTGGGAAATATGAGTCACACCGCTGAGGAGTTGTGGAAGATAAGCCCTGGAGAGTGAGACCGAGTTTCATCAATGGTTGTCTCCACTCAACCAGCAGCCAGGGAAGTCCGGGTGTGACAATGATGCAAACCTGGGTGCGGCCCTTCGCCGTGACAATGTGACACACATGCTTTGTATGGCTCACGTGTTGAACCTGGTTATCCAGCAATTTTTAAACCACTATCCCGGCCTACATGGCCTTCTGCAGAGGGCACGGTGTAAAGCCTGCCTGGATCCACATACTCAGACGGGCTGTTAAGGATAGGCTACAGGGAAGCCACTCACCAAGCAGGACCCCGAGAACCCTGAAACCCTTTAACCCCTATACAGGTATGTGGAATGACACAGGGCCCAAAGTGATCAATACCTGTGAAAGACTGCAGTCCGAGAGAGTAGTAGTCAGGCAGGGTCAAACCATAAATTGAGGAACATGAACAGAATGGGACGGCCAGGACTTAATCAGAAAACAAGCAGAGGTCAATTGTGGATCGGGCAATGAGGTACATAAACAGCAGGCAGGAGACGTAGTCAAGAAACAAGCAGTAGTCAGCACACAAAATCACAAAACAGAACTGGGCGGAACAGGAACCAGAGGTTCAGAGCTATGTCTGGCAGTGGTCAACAGACAGGATGGGCATAAAAAAGCGTGTGGTGTCTTCCCATTGGTTGTAGCTGAATGATGGTATTTCAGCTGTGAGACACCCACCACCTACAGTCAGCCAGTGGTTCTGCATATCTCAAGGTAATCCAGCCCAGTGGGTGAGTGGAATCTGCGGCCACCGGCATCACTGGCATCGACTCCTCTCCCATCATTAGCACTATCTATGAAAGGAACACAGTGTCACCTGGCGATCGGAGTACAAATTGATGGAGTGTACTCCGGTGGTGACTTAATAGCTGTGTGAGACAATGATGCAAACCTGGGTGCGGCCCTTCGTCAGGGCAATGTGACACACGTGCCTTGTATGGCTCATGTGTTGAACCTGGTTGTCCAGCAATTTTGAAGCCACCATCACAGCCTACATGGCCTTCTGCAGCGGGCATGCTCGCTATGTGCTCACTTCCACTGTTCACACCCAGCAGCTCAACAACTTGCATCGCTCCAGAATTCTTTCGGTCTGGCGGTTCACTGCCTGAAATGTAATGTGCCAACACGCTGGAATTTGAATCTCCACATATTGCAGCGTCTGTGGCAGCACCGGCGAGCCCTGCTGCAATACGTTATGACGTATAGCCTGGGCTAAAGAGATCCAGAGGTGGGGCAGCTTACGCTGCTGGAGTGGTCTCAGTTCAAGGACCTATGCACCCTTCTTCGAAGTTTAAAAATGGAGACGAAGATGTTTAGCGCTGATGTTGCCATTATCGGCATGACAATTCCGGTCATCTACATGCTGAGGCACACTGTAAACAGCATTCATAGTCAGGTGGTGGGAGAAGAGAAATAAGAAGAAGTACAAGAGGAGCCATATGCGCAAGGGATAACAACATCTACAAAGTCCAGATGGTAAGCAGCACCAAGGCGACAGGCATGGGACGGTGGGGGAGAGGGATTAACAAGGGCGCATAGTATCAGCCTAACTGTTGAAGATGGTGCAGGAGCCCAGTAGGAAATGGAGGACGAACTGTCGATGGGCATGGAAGACTGAGCAGATGAGGGAGAGCTTGCTCACATTTCGGTTGTGCAAGGTTGGGGGGAGAGGGCAGAGGAAGGAGGCATGATTCTCACCTCTCCGCCACCAACACAGCAAGGACTTGGTCCTCCTTGATGCGCAAGACACATGAGCGCCTTCTTGCTGCACTACCTACAACATGACCCTCGGATTGTCCGAATTCGAAGTAATGCTGACTAGTGGGTTGCCACACTGTTAGATCCCCGGGACACAACAAAATTTGGCAAAATAAATCCTGCCATACAAAGGGACGTACGTATGCAGGAGTATCAGCAGAAGCAGGTACGCAATCTTAGCTCGGCTTTTCCACTAAACACCAGTGTTGCACAGAGTGAATCTCAACGCTTTGTCATGGCTAGGAGGAAATGGTGTTTTACTTGTCCACTTCTGAGGGACCGAGGGCTGGCTGCTGTGCTGAGACGACGTTGACTATGGTGTCCTTGCAGAGTTGCAAATTAGTAAATATACAAAATGAGTGGCAAAAGGCCATATGCTGGTGGAAAGGAGAACAGGTGTGTTGGAAAGTAGAAAAAAGTTTGTGTCCGTGGGTTTGGTGGTTAAGCAACAGTAACATTTGCTGAAGAAACACCATCTGTTATAGGGGGACTGGCAGATTAGGATAAGGTGGTATATATCCCAATCGCCAGACGGGGTCCACCGTGCTCACAGATGGAAAAGGAGATGCTGGCAACACGAAGGTTAGGCGGAGGATACAGAGCTGGGTGGCTCTGAAACTAGTAGTAGGTAGCCTGAACTAAGTTAGACGACACTCAGATCTGGAGACTGGGAACCCTGTTAGCGTCACAGGATCCACACACCTACCCAGCCCAGAAACTCCCTGTTAACAACACAGGGGCCATTGGGTACGCTGTCCGTGTGCGTAGGGGGCACACCTGTGGACAGCAGGCGCAGAAGCAGCCCAGTTAATGCACTAGCAGGACTGTAAGGACAGGAGTTGGTCTTAACCGTTCTGCGTTACCAAGTGTGGCGGCGGCCTGCATCGATGCCCTATCCCTGCCTACCTCTGGCCTAAAGCCGCAATGGGTTCAACACATGGAGGTGTGCTCTTTTTAAGCATAATAGAAGACTGTGCACCTCCTTGTTGGCTCCAGCCCCTTTTATAACCTGGGTCCGCCCTAACCCAGGGTGGACCACAATGCACCTCCTGGAGCCAAAAGCAGAGTGTCATGTCATCAGTAAAATAACCAGCGGCCTATTCGGAACCGCCACTTCAATGATGACCTCATGGCAGCCGCGACCCAAACACCTCACCAGTCATCGTTTAACGAACAATAATGAGGTGACAAGTCATATAGGCGGGCCTCTACAAGCCAGTCCGGAGTGGCCTGGCCACAACATCAGGACACCTGATGCCCTGTGGCCTATCTGGGCCTGCCACGTCACGGACAGGGCCAAAGAGTTCATTACCGGACCTAGCCTCTGATGCACTAAGTGCCTGAGCATGCTCAGTAGCCTGAATAATAGTCTCAGAAAAAAGACTATCAGCTTCAGCATGCTCTCTAGGCACAACACAGGACTTAGACACAGCACGGAGTCCAAGTACCTGTGCAAAGAGGTTTTTCGCATCAAGTGTGGGAGCATGCGCTGTTGCCCAAACTGAGGACTTAAGCCCACTTTACACGTTGCAATTAGTTGTACAATCGCATTTGCGATGTGACACGCCCAGGTTGCATACGGGATCTTATGAGATTGCACGTTGGTCGTTCATTTGCTGTCACACGTGCGTTAGTAGTCTATGTTAAATTGGTCAATTTTGTGTGCGATCCTTTAGATCATGTGTTCTGTGATGTATGCATTGGGCACCTTTTTTTTTTTTTTTTTTATTTATTGACTTGCCAAGCGTGTGTACTGTGTAGGGATGCGTTTTTACTATGTCATCTGCCATTCAGCTCTGCTACATGTCCGCTAACAGCAGACACAGACAGCCATGTAGCAGAGCTGAATGGCAGATGACAGCAGACAAAGACAGAGCCGCACTGTCAGAATGAACTCGGGTGAACTTCACCTGACCTCACGGTCATGCTGCGGCTCTGTCTGTGTCGCGCCCTGATTAGCGGTCACCTGTGAAGGACTCACCGGTGACCGCTAATCTCCTAAGTTACTGAAGTTAGCAGCCCTCTCTCATACTCACCAATCCCCGATCCCCAGCGCTGCACGGCGTTCACACTGCTCCGGCGGCTTTTACTGTTTTGAAAAAGCCGGCCGCCCATTAAACAATCTCGTATTCCCTGCTTTCCCCGCCCACCGGCGCCTATGATTGGTTACAGTGAGACACGCCCCCACTCTGAGTGACAGGTGTCACACTGCACCCAATCACAGCAGCCGGTGGGCGTGTCTATACTGTGTAGTGAAATAAATAATTAAATAATGAAAAAAAACGGCGTGCGGTTCCCCCCAATTTTAAAACCAGCCAGATAAAGCCATACGGCTGAAGGCTGGTATTCTCAGGATGGGGAGCTCCACGTTATGGGGAGCCCCCCAGCCTATCAATATCAGCCAACAGCCGCCCAGAATTGCCGCATACATTATATGCGACAGTTCTGGGACTGTACCCGGCTCTTCCCGATTTGCCCTGGTGCGTTGGCAAATCGGGGTAATAAGGAGTTATTGGCAGCCCATAGCTGCCAATAAGTCCTAGATTAATCATGTCAGGCGTCTATGAGACACCCTCCATGATTAATCTGTAAATTACAGTAAATAAACACACACACACCCGAAAAAATCCTTTATTAGAAATAAAAAACACAAACATATACCCTGGTTCACCACTTTAATCAGCCCCAAAAAGCCCTCCATGTCCGGCGTAATCCAGGATGCTCCAGCGTCGCTTCCAGCGCTGCTGCATGGAGGTGACCGGAGCTGCAGCACACACCGCCGCTCCGGTCACCTCCACACAGCTAATGAACACAGCCGCGCGATCAGCTGAGCTGTCACTGAGGTTACCCGCTGTTACTGGATCCTGCGGTGGCCGCGGGTAACCTCAGTGACAGCTCAGCTGATCGCGCTACTCACCGCTGCTCCTATCACCTCCACGCAGCAAGTGAGGTGAGTAGCGCGATCAGCTGAGCTGTCACTGAGGTTACCCGCGGCCACCGCTGGATCCAGTGACAGCGGGTAACCTTAGTGACAGCAGCTGATCGCGCGGCTGTCTTCATTACCTGCGTGGAGGTGACCAGAGCGGCGGTGTATTCTGCAGCTCCGGTCACCTCCATGCAGCAGCGCTGGAAGCGACGCTGGAGCATCCTGGATTCCGCCGGACATGGAGGGCTTTTTAGGGCTGATGAAAGTGGTTAACCAGGGTATATGTTTGTGTTTTTTATTTCTAATAAAGGATTTTTTCGGGTGTGTGTGTTTATTTACTGTAATTTACAGATTAATCATGGAGGGTGTCTCATAGACGCCTGACATGATTAATCTAGGACTTATTGGCAGCTATGGGCTGCCAATAACTCCTTATTACCCCGATTTGCCAACGCACCAGGGCAAATCGGGAAGAGCCGGGTACAGTCCCAGAACTGTCGCATATAATGTATGCGGCAATTCTGGGCGGCTGTTGGCTGATATTGTTAGGCTGGGGGGCTCCCCATAACGTGGAGCTCCCCATCCTGAGAATACCAGCCTTCAGCCGTATGGCTTTATCTGGCTGGTTTTAAAATTGGGGGGAACCGCACGCCGTTTTATTTCATTATTTAATTATTTATTTCACTTCACAGTATAGACACGCCCACCGGCTGCTGTGATTGGGACACCTGTCACTCAGAGTGGGGGCGTGTCTCACTGTAACCAATCATAGGCGCCGGTGGGCGGGGAAAGCAGGGAATACGAGATTGTTTAATGGGCGGCCGGCTTTTTCAAAACAGTAAAAGCCGCCGGAGCAGTGTGAACGCCGTGCAGCGCCAGGGATCGGGGATCGGTGAGTATATGAGAGAGGGGGATAGACTGACATGGACAGAGAGTGAGGGACAGAGATAGTGACCGACTGACAGAGATTAGTGAATGACAGACATTGTGAGGCGCTTCAGAACGCAGCTTTTCAGTTGCGCTCTGAAGCGGACCTTTTTTAAGCTGCGGTGCAGAGCGCACACCTGCGCACATAGCATCAGACACCAAAATCGTATGAGGGATGTCACACCTTACAATTCACTAGGTTCGTGCAACAAAACGCTCAATTCTAGAGAATGATACGATGTGTTTGCGATCAACGGTTTTGCGTTCAATCCTAATCGCACATAGCTGTCACACGCAGATACCTCACAAACGATGCTGGATGTGCGTCACTTACAACTTGACCCCAACGACGGATTGTGAGATATATTGAAGCGTGTGTAGCGGGCTTTAGCCTCAGGAATGGCACAATCAGGCTGAGCATACTAACTAGGCAAAACACTGGACTAAAGCCTGCTTTACACGTTGCAATTATTTGTACAATCGCATTTGCGATGTGACACGCCCAGGTTGCATATGGGATGTTATGAGATTGCACGTAGGTCGTTCATTTGCTGTCACACGTGCGTTAGTGGTCTATGTTAAATTGATCAATTTTGTGTGCGCTCCTTTAGATCATGTGTTCTGTGACGTATGCATTGGGCACCCTTTTTTTTTTTTTTTTTATTGACTTGCCAAGCGTGTGTAATGTGTAGGGATGCGTTTACACTATGTCATCTGCCATTCAGCTCTGCTACATGGCCGCTGACAGCAGACACAGACAGCCATGTAGCAGAGCTGAATGGCCGATGACAGCAGACACAGAAAGAGCCGCACGATCAGAATGAACTCGGGTGAACTTCACCCGACTTCATTGTCATGCTGCGGCTCTGTCTGTGTCGCGCCCTGATTAGCGGTCACCTGTGAAGGACTCACCGGTGACCGCTAAACTCGTGAGTAACAGAATTGAGCAGCCCTCTCTCATACTCACCAATCCCCGATCCCCGGCGCTGCACGGCGTTCACACTGCTCCGGCGGCTTTTACTGTTTTGAAAAAGCCGGCCGCCCATTAAACAATCTCGTATTCCCTGCTTTCCCCGCCCACCGGCGCCTATGATTGGTTGCAGAGAGACACGCCCCCACTCTGAGTGACAGGTGTCACACTGCACCCAATCACAGAAGCCGGTGGGCGTGTCTATACTGTGCAGTGAAATAAATAATTAAATAATTAAAAAAAACGGCATGCGGTCCCCCCCAATTTTAAAACCAGCCAGATAAAGCCATACGGCTGAAGGCTGGTATTCTCAGGATGGGGAGCTCCACGTTATGGGGAGCCCTTCAGCCTAACAATATCAGCCAACAGCCGCCCAGAATTGCCGCATACATTATATGCGACAGTTCTGGGACTGTACCCGGCTCTTCCCGATTTGCCCTGGTGCGTTGGCAATCGGGGTAATAAGGAGTTATTGGCAGCCCATAGCTGCCAATAAGTCCTAGATTAAACATGTCAGGCATCTCCCCGAGAAACCTTCCATGATTAATCTGTAAATTAGAGTAAATAAACACACACACCCGAAAAATCATTTATTAGAAATAAAAACACAAACATATAACCTGGTTAACCACTTTAATCAGCCCAAAAAAGCCCTCCATGTCCGCCGGAATCCAGGATGATCCACCGTCGCTTCCAGCGCTGCTGCATGGAGGTGACCGGAGCTGCAGCAGACACAGCCGCTCCTGTCACCTCCACACAGCTTTTTCGGGCTTATTAAAGTGGTTAACCAGGGTATATGTTTGTGTTTTTATTTCTAATAAATGATTTTTCGTGTGTGTTTATTTACTGTAATTTACAGATTAATCATGGAAGGTTTCTCGGGGAGACGCCTGACATGTTTAATCTAGGACTTATTGGCAGCTATGGGCTGCCAATAACTCCTTATTACCCCGATGTGCCAACGCACCAGGGCAAATCGGGAAGAGCCGGGTACAGTCCCAGAACTGTCGCATATAATGTATGCGGCAATTCTGGGCGGCTGTTGGCTGATATTGTTAGGCTGGGGGGCTCCCCATAACGTGGAGCTCCCCATCCTGAGAATACCAGCCTTCAGCCGTATGGCTTTATCTGGCTGGTTTTAAAATTGAGGGGGACCGCATGCCGTTTTTTTTAATTATTTAATTATTTATTTCACTGCACAGTATAGACACGCCCACCGGCTTCTGTGATTGGGTGCGGTGTGACACCTGTCACTCAGCGTGGAGGCGTGTCTCACTGTAGCCAATCATAGGCGCCGGTGGGCGGGGAAAGCAGGGAATACGAGATTGTTTAATGGGCGGCTGGCTTTTTCAAAACAGTAAAAGCCGCCGGAGCAGTGTGAACGCCGTGCAGTGCCGCGCCGGAGATCGGGGATCGGTGAGTATGAGAGATGGGGTAAGAGGGATAGACTGACATGGACAGAGAGAGAGGGACAGAGATAGTGACCGACTGACAGAGATTAGTGAATGACAGACATTGTGAGGCACTTCAGAACGCAGCTTTTCAGCTGCGCTCTGAAGCGGACCTTTTTTAAGCTGCGGTGCAGAGCGCACACCTGCGCACATAGCCTCAGACATCAAAATCGTATGAGGGATGTCACACGTTACAATTTGACTAGGTTCGTGCAACAAAATGCTCAATTCTAGACAAAGATACGATGTGTTTGCGATCAACGTTTTTGCGTTCAATCCTGATCGCACGTAGATGTCACACGCAGATACCTCACAAACGATGCCGGATGTGCGTCACTTACAACTTGACCCCAACGACGGATTGTGAGATCTTTTGAAGCGTGTGTTGGGGGCTTAAGGCTGTGGCTGGGGTAAATCGGCACACACATGCGCACTAGCCGCCTCTACACACTTAGATGTGGAGGAGAAAGCAGCCAGCTGGACGACCCGAGGCACAGGTGAAAATTGCAGCTGACGCCTGGGCACAACTGGAATCGCAGCAGACTGCTTGCGTCTACGGTCGGTGGCACCGATTCGTAACACTAACTACCAGCCAAAATAACAGGTGTACTTCTTCCCTTGGATAATGTGATATGATCCCTTTTTTCACGGACACGAACATCGCTACTAAATTTAGATGAGGCACCAAAACAGCAGCTGCTTCAATGGATCTCAAATGCTCCATAAAGTGGCCTCTCCTCCACCTCAAGTTCAATATCCAAAATACTCCATTCCTCTGTGATGTCAACCCAATCGCACTTGCTTCCAAACAGCTCTCAAGTTTCCACCAGCCCTGCTGAGTATGGGGTAACAGAGATGGTTGAGTCTGCAGAGCTGTTCAGTCACACTATAGCCTGGGAATCAGAGGTCTGCTCCAAAGCTGCAGTGAGTCCAGACAAGGAAATGATCTGCACTGATGCCCAGAAGCTTTGTGAGTCAGATCCAGGCCCCGATGAAGAAGGTGTTGAGAATAATGTACATCCTCATTCCCAAACTGTAAATCCTCCTGGTGGAGACAATGGGGAACATGCTGAGGAGACTCAGATACCTGATTGGAATGACAACTTTACTATTTAGTCAGGGCAGGAAGAGGTTGTCTCGGAGGACTCAGGACGAGGGGAGTGAAAACACACGGGGTTATGATGAGGTTGAAGACCACACTTACTGTCAAACCAAAGTCACCCAGTCGATGAGGTCAGCAGAGGAGGTGGAGGAGGATGCTACTGACGATGAGGTTACGTTGCGTCTTCCTGGACAGAGACAAAGTACTGGAAGCACGTCAACAACTGAATCCTGTATGTCATTAACCTTCTTCTTAATCTTGTATGACATTAACCATGACATACAAAGCCATGCACAACCTGTCTCCTCCCTACATTTGTGACCTAGTCTCCCGGTACCTACCTGCATGCAACCTCAGATCCTCACAAGATCTCCTTCTCTGCTCCTCTCTTATATCCTCTTCCCACAATCGCGTACAAGATTTCTCCCGTGCATCCCCCATACTCTGGAATGCTCTACCTCAGCACATCAGACTCTCCCCTACCGTGGAAAGCTTCAAGAGGAACCTCAAGATCCACCTCTTCCAACAAGCCTACAACCTACAATAGCCCTCAGTCCAGAAGACCACTGTGCAACCAGCTCTCTCCTCTCTCCTCCTATACCAGTCTGTTTTGTACTGTTGATGCTTGTTGTACGTATACCCTCTTTCACTTGTAAAGTGCCATGGAATAAATGGCGCTATAATAATAATAATAATAATAATCCTCAGCCACAACTCTGCCTCTGAGCAGAAGTCGTGGTGGCTCTGAGGGTCGCATGGGCTCTAAGCCATGCCTAGCCTGGGGCTTTTTTGACATCGCAAAGGATCACCCAAGTCATATAATCTGTAAGATTTGTCACCAATCTCCAAGTAGAGGCCAAAAACTCACTACTTTGAGTAATTCGTCCATGAAGTGTCACATGGATATGAATTGATAGCGTGAGGGTGTATTGATGAGCTTTATTCACTGTGAATGCAACATGCTTATTTGCCGTTCATTGCATGCATTGTTGCAGACTACCCACAAGGGGCTGCTGTTTTTTTTCATCTGCCTTTGTCTGTTTGGTCACTATAGCAATAGCAAAACGGTCTTCGGCTGTGGACTTGGAGAGTGGAGGAGATTCTGTCTATGAACAGAAGGAAAAGCTAAAGGTGTGTGTTACAGCAAGGAGCCACCACGGAAACACTTCGGTCAATTGTGAGGGGAGTTGCGTTGGAGTTTGGTGCGGAGGACCGTAATGCCTGTGAGCAGCAGCTGTGCCAGAGACCAACATTCTTTGTGTGCTGTCTATACTGTTTACCGTGAGAGGAGTGTAAAGTCTGTATTTATGGCAACTGGAAACCACAGTACCCGGGTACGGTAGGGTGGGCCCATACAGTAATGCATGCATGCAACACTTTGTTTTATTAGCAAAACACATCTCATCTGGTTAGGCCGACTATATAGACAATAAAACTTGCTGCCTCTGCAATGTCAAATTGTCACTTACAGTTAAAATCACAGAAGGAATGCGACACATGTTTGTATTGACTGTTGCTTTACAAGATTTCCAGGACTGTGTTTCTGAGCTGTGTGGTTTAGGGTACCTTCACACTTTAGCGATGCAGCAGAGATCCGACCAGCGATCTGACCTGGTCAGGATCGCTGCTGCATCGCTACATGGTCGCTGGTGAGCTGTCAAACAGGCAGATCTCACCAGCGACCAGTGAACAGCCCCCAGCCAGCAGCGACGTGCAAGCGACGCTGCGCTTGCACGGAGCCGGCGTCTGGAAGCTGCGGACACTGGTAACTAAGGTAAACATCGGGTATGGTTACCCGATATTTACATTAGTTACCAGCGCACACCGCTTAGCTGTGTGTGCAGGGAGCAGGGAGCCGCGCACACTGAGCGCTGGCTCCTTGCTCTCCTAGCTACAGTACACATCGGGTTAATTAACCCGATGTGTAATGCAGCTACATGTGCAGAGAGCAGGGAGCCGCGCACACTGCTTAGCGCTGGCTCCTTGCTCTCCTAGCTACAGTACACATCGGGTTAATTAACCCGATGTGTACAGCAGCTACATGTGCAGAGAGCCGGAGCCGGCAGCACAGGCAGCGTGAGAGCTGCGGAGGCTGGTAACTAAGGTAAATATCGGGTAACCACCTTGGTTACCCGATGTTTATCTTAGTTACCAGCCTCCGCAGCTGCCAGACGCCGGCTCCTGCTCCCTGCTCGCTTCATTTGTCGCTCTCTCGCTGTCACACACAGCGATCTGTGTGTCACAGCGGGAGAGCGCCTTTGAAGAAAACGAACCAGGGCTGTGTGTAACGAGCAGCGATGTCGCAGCAGGGGCCAGATCGCTGCTCAGTGTCACACACAGCGAGATCGCTAATGAGGTCACTGCTGCGTCACAAAAAGCGTGACTCAGCAGCGATCTCCGCAGCGAGCTCGCTGTGTGTGAAGCACCCCTTACATTCACACTGTTATCATCTGCCTTATCTATGAGGCTTCAGCTAACAACGTATTCAGGGGGGGGGTAATTGGTTTTGTCTATGTTTAGGTAGATAAGTTGTAAGCTCTTGTGATGCACGACTGGGAAGTCATGTTCGCACACACAACACACGCACACACACACACAATTACTCCTGCAACGCAGAGGGATTACCAGGTAGTAGGCAACTGTTTACACAGCCCCTTGGTCAGTCCAAATTTGGTGAGCCGGGTGTAAAAATCGCCATTACGAGTGTTGCAGCATAGGGGTGTAGGCTTTTGGAATTTTGAATAGATTGTTCTATTCTTTCAGTTTTATGCATGCTTCTTATTGTTTGTTTTGGGAAAGTTAAACAATCATTTATCAACCCAACTCCCAAGAGTCCTTTTCCTGTTGCGTGGTTTTGATGCATACTGGGGAGCCCACCCTGTACACGACTTTAAATGAAGCATAAGTCGCAATGGGAAGTTCACTGTGCTATAATGCGGCCTAGCGGGGCTATGCAACCACCCTATGCCCCATCAAGTGCATCTGCGTGCTCTTCATCCTCTGTGACTGTGGGGACAACAGTCACACATGCTTTTTCACGCTGACCTTCCACCCCTTTACCCGCAACAGGGAGTGTGATTGGCAGGTCGTCAGTTGTTTTGGAAGTGGAAACAGCTGGTGGTGTTGAGCTCTGTCAGACATCGAGACAAAAACCTTTGGATGAAGGCAACATTATATCCACGCCTGCACCTTCGTCACAGATTGGCTGGACTACCTGCAGTTAATAATTACGTAGCAGAAATGGAGAGGAGTGTAGAATGCACATGTGGTGTACCTTTCTTGGCAGCAAAAGAACACTAAGGAAGTCCCCCAGACAATTGGAGTATGCCAGTAACAGTGGAAGCACTTTTATAAATTAAAATTGCATAGCAGAAATAGAGAGGAGTGTAGAATGCACATGTGTTGTACCTTGCTTGGCAGCAAAGGAACACTAAGGTAGTATCCCGGACAATTGGAGTATGCCCCTGACAGTGGCAGCACAGTTTGCAATTAAAATTGCGTGACAAAAATGGGCAGGTGGGTAGAATGCACGGGTGCTGTGGTTCAGTGGACAGCAAAGGAACACTAACTTAGTATTTCAGACACTTTTAGGATGCCACATAAAGTGTCAGCTCTTTGGGGAAATAAAATAGCGTGGCAAAAATGGGCAGGTGGGTAGAATCCATGGGTGCTGTGGGTCAGTGGACAGCAAAGGAACACTAACTTAGTATTTCAGACACTTTTAGGATGCCTCAAAAAGTGTCAGATCTTTGGGGAAATAAAATAGCGTGGCAAAAATGGGCAGGTGGGTAGAATGCACGGGTGCTTTGGGTCAGTAGACAGCAAAGGAACACTAACTTAATATTCCAGACACTTTTAGGATGCTACAAAAAGTGTCAGCTCTTTGGGGAAATAAAATAGCGTGGCAAAAATAGGCAGGTGGGTAGAATCCATGGGTGCTGTGGGTCAGTGGACAGCAAAGGAACACTAACTTAGTATTTCAGACACTTTTAGGATGCTACAAAAAGTGTCAGCTCTTTGGGGAAATAAAATAGCGCGGCAAAAATAGGCAGGTGGGTAGAATCCATGGGTGCTGCGGGTCAGTGGACAGCAAAGGAACACTAACTTAGTAATCCAGACACTTTTAGGATTCCCCAAAAAGTTTCAGCTCTTTGGTGAAAGAAATTAGCGTGGCAAAAATGGCAAGGTGGGTAGAATGCTCGGGTGCTGTGGGTCAGTGGACAGCAAAGGAACACTAACTTAGTATTCCAGACACTTTTAGGATGCCACAAAAAGTGTCAGCTCTTTGGGGAAATAAAATAGCGTGGCAAAAATGGGCAGGTGGGTAGGATGCACGAGTGCTGTGGGTCAGTAGACAGCAAATGAACACTGACTTAGTATTCCAGACACTTTTAGGATGCCACAAAAAGTGTCAGCTCTTTGGGGAAATAAAATAGCATTGCAAAAATGGACAGGTGGGTAGAATCCATGGGTGCTGTGGGTCAGTGGACAGCAAAGGAACACTAACTTAGTATTTCAGACACTTTTAGGATGCCTCAAAAAGTGTCAGATCTTTGGGGAAATAAAATAGCGCCTCAAAAATAGGCAGGTGGGTAGAATCCATGGGTGCTGCGGGTCAGTGGACAGCAAAGGAACACTAACTTGGTAATCCAGACACTTTTAGGATTCCCCAAAAAGTTTCAGCTCTTTGGTGAAAGAAATTAG
Source organism: Anomaloglossus baeobatrachus (assembly GCF_048569485.1). NCBI lineage: Eukaryota > Metazoa > Chordata > Amphibia > Anura > Aromobatidae > Anomaloglossus > Anomaloglossus baeobatrachus. Next base: position 356,603,839 of record NC_134356.1, read on the forward strand.
CGTGGCAAAAATGGCAAGGTGCGTAGAATGCTCGAGTGCTGTGGGTCAGTGGACAGCAAAGGAACACTAACTTAGTATTGCAGACACTTTTAGGATGCCACAAAAAGTGTCAGCTCTTTGGGGAAATAAAATAGCGTGGCAAAAATGGGCAGGTGGGTAGGATGCACGAGTGCTGTGGGTCAGTAGACAGCAAATGAACACTGACTTAGTATTCCAGACACTTTTAGGATGCCACAAAAAGTGTCTGCTCTTTGGAGAAAAAAAATAGCGTGGCAAAAATGGGAGGTGGGTAGGATGAACGAGTGCTGTGGGTCAGTAAGCCGCAAAGGAACACTAATTTAGTATTCCAGACACGTTTAGGATGCCACAAAAAGTGTCAGCTCTTTGAGGAAATAAAATAGCGTGGCAAAAATGGGCAGGTGAGTAGAATGCACGGGTGCTGTGGGTCAGTGGACAGGAAAGGAACACTAACTTAATATTCCAGACACTTTTAGGATGCCACAAAAAGAGTCAGCTCTTTGGGCAAATAAAATAGCATTGCAAAAATGGGCAGGTAGGTAGAATGCACGGGTGCTGTGGGTAAGTGGACAGCAAAGGAACACTAACTTGGTATTCCAGACACTTTTAGGATGCCACAAAAATTGTCAGCTCTTTGGGGAAAGAAAATAGCGTGGCAAAAATGGGCAGGTAGGTAGAATCCACTGGTGCTGTGGGTCAGTGGACAGCAAAGGAACAGGTATCCAGACACTTTTAGGATTCCCCAAAAAGTGTCAGCTCTTTGGGGAAATAAAATAGCGTTGCAAAAATGGGCAGGTGGGTAGGATGCACGAGTGCTGTGGGTCAGTAGACAGCAAATGAACACTGACTTAGTATTCCAGACACTTTTAGGATGCCATAAAAAGTGTCAGCTCTTTAGGCAAATAAAATAGTGTTGCAAAAATGAGCAGGTGGGTAGAATGCACGGGTGCTTTGGGTCAGTGGACAGAAAAGGAACACTAACTTAATATTCCAGACACTTTTAGGATGCCACAAAAAGTGTCAGCTCTTTGAGGAAATAAAATAGCGCGGCAAAAATGGGCAGGTGGGTAGAATGCTCGGGTGCTGTGGGTCAGTGGACAGCAAGGGAGCACTAACTTAGTATTCCAGACACTTTTAGGATGCCACAAAAAGTGTCAGCTCTTTGGGGAAATAAAATAGTGTGGCAAAAATGGGCAGGTGGGTAGGATGCACGAGTGCTGTGGGTCAGTAGACAGCAAATGAACACTGACTTAGTATTCCAGACACTTTTAGGATGCCACAAAAAGTGTCAGCTCTTTGGGGAAATAAAATAGCATTGCAAAAATGGACAGGTGGGTAGGATGCACGAGTGCTGTGGGTCAGTAGACCGCAAAGGAACACTAACTTAGTATTCCAGACACTTTTAGGATGCCACAAAAAGTGTCAGCTCTATGGTGAAATAAAATAGCATGGCAAAAATGGACAGGTGGGTAGAATCCATGGGTGCTGTGGGTCAGTGGACAGCAAAGGAACACTAACTTAGTATTTCAGACACTTTTAGGATGCCTCAAAAAGTGTCAGATCTTTGGGGAAATAAAATAGCGTGGCAAAAATGGGCAGGTGGGTAGAATGCACGGGTGCTTTGGGTCAGTAGACAGCAAAGGAACACTAACTTAATATTCCAGACACTTTTAGGATGCTACAAAAAGTGTCAGCTCTTTGGGGAAATAAAATAGCGTGGCAAAAATAGGCAGGTGGGTAGAATCCATGGGTGCTGTGGGTCAGTGGACAGCAAAGGAACACTAACTTAGTATTTCAGACACTTTTAGGATGCTACAAAAAGTGTCAGCTCTTTGGGGAAATAAAATAGCGCGGCAAAAATAGGCAGGTGGGTAGAATCCATGGGTGCTGCGGGTCAGTGGACAGCAAAGGAACACTAACTTGGTAATCCAGACACTTTTAGGATTCCCCAAAAAGTTTCAGCTCTTTGGTGAAAGAAATTAGCGTGGCAAAAATGGCAAGGTGGGTAGAATGCTCGGGTGCTGTGGGTCAGTGGACAGCAAAGGAACACTAACTTAGTATTCCAGACACTTTTAGGATGCCACAAAAAGTGTCAGCTCTTTGGGGAAATAAAATAGCGTGGCAAAAATGGGCAGGTGGGTAGGATGCACGAGTGCTGTGGGTCAGTAGACAGCAAATGAACACTGACTTAGTATTCCAGACACTTTTAGGATGCCACAAAAAGTGTCAGCTCTTTGGGGAAATAAAATAGCGTGGCAAAAATAGGCAGGTGGGTAGAATCCATGGGTGCTGTGGGTCAGTGGACAGCAAAGGAACACTAACTTAGTATTTCAGACACTTTTAGGATGCTACAAAAAGTGTCAGCTCTTTGGGGAAATAAAATAGCGCGGCAAAAATAGGCAGGTGGGTAGAATCCATGGGTGCTGCGGGTCAGTGGACAGCAAAGGAACACTAACTTGGTAATCCAGACACTTTTAGGATTCCCCAAAAAGTTTCAGCTCTTTGGTGAAAGAAATTAGCGTGGCAAAAATGGCAAGGTGGGTAGAATGCTCGGGTGCTGTGGGTCAGTGGACAGCAAAGGAACACTAACTTAGTATTCCAGACACTTTTAGGATGCCACAAAAAGTGTCAGCTCTTTGGGGAAATAAAATAGCGTGGCAAAAATGGGCAGGTGGGTAGGATGCACGAGTGCTGTGGGTCAGTAGACAGCAAATGAACACTGACTTAGTATTCCAGACACTTTTAGGATGCCACAAAAAGTGTCAGCTCTTTGGGGAAATAAAATAGCATTGCAAAAATGGACAGGTGGGTAGAATCCATGGGTGCTGTGGGTCAGTGGACAGCAAAGGAACACTAACTTAGTATTTCAGACACTTTTAGGATGCTACAAAAAGTGTCAGCTCTTTGGGGAAATAAAATAGTGCGGCAAAAATAGGCAGGTGGGTAGAATCCATGGGTGCTGCGGGTCAGTGGACAGCAAAGGAACACTAACTTGGTAATCCAGACACTTTTAGGATTCCCCAAAAAGTTTCAGCTCTTTGGTGAAAGAAATTAGCGTGGCAAAAATGGCAAGGTGCGTAGAATGCTCGAGTGCTGTGGGTCAGTGGACAGCAAAGGAACACTAACTTAGTATTCCAGACACTTTTAGGATGCCACAAAAAGTGTCAGCTCTTTGGGGAAATAAAATAGCGTGGCAAAAATGGGCAGGTGGGTAGGATGCACGAGTGCTGTGGGTCAGTAGACAGCAAATGAACACTGACTTAGTATTCCAGACACTTTTAGGATGCCACAAAAAGTGTCTGCTCTTTGGAGAAAAAAAATAGCGTGGCAAAAATGGGAGGTGGGTAGGATGAACGAGTGCTGTGGGTCAGTAAGCCGCAAAGGAACACTAATTTAGTATTCCAGACACGTTTAGGATGCCACAAAAAGTGTCAGCTCTTTGAGGAAATAAAATAGCGTGGCAAAAATGGGCAGGTGAGTAGAATGCACGGGTGCTGTGGGTCAGTGGACAGGAAAGGAACACTAACTTAATATTCCAGACACTTTTAGGATGCCACAAAAAGAGTCAGCTCTTTGGGCAAATAAAATAGCATTGCAAAAATGGGCAGGTAGGTAGAATGCACGGGTGCTGTGGGTAAGTGGACAGCAAAGGAACACTAACTTGGTATTCCAGACACTTTTAGGATGCCACAAAAATTGTCAGCTCTTTGGGGAAAGAAAATAGCGTGGCAAAAATGGGCAGGTAGGTAGAATCCACTGGTGCTGTGGGTCAGTGGACAGCAAAGGAACAGGTATCCAGACACTTTTAGGATTCCCCAAAAAGTGTCAGCTCTTTGGGGAAATAAAATAGCGTTGCAAAAATGGGCAGGTGGGTAGGATGCACGAGTGCTGTGGGTCAGTAGACAGCAAATGAACACTGACTTAGTATTCCAGACACTTTTAGGATGCCATAAAAAGTGTCAGCTCTTTAGGCAAATAAAATAGTGTTGCAAAAATGAGCAGGTGGGTAGAATGCACGGGTGCTTTGGGTCAGTGGACAGAAAAGGAACACTAACTTAATATTCCAGACACTTTTAGGATGCCACAAAAAGTGTCAGCTCTTTGAGGAAATAAAATAGCGCGGCAAAAATGGGCAGGTGGGTAGAATGCTCGGGTGCTGTGGGTCAGTGGACAGCAAGGGAGCACTAACTTAGTATTCCAGACACTTTTAGGATGCCACAAAAAGTGTCAGCTCTTTGGAGAAATAAAATAGTGTGTCAAAAATGGGCAGGTGGGTAGGATGCACGAGTGCTGTGGGTCAGTAGACAGCAAATGAACACTGACTTAGTATTCCAGACACTTTTAGGATGCCACAAAAAGTGTCAGCTCTTTGGGGAAATAAAATAGCATTGCAAAAATGGACAGGTGGGTAGGATGCACGAGTGCTGTGGGTCAGTAGACCGCAAAGGAACACTAACTTAGTATTCCAGACACTTTTAGGATGCCACAAAAAGTGTCAGCTCTATGGTGAAATAAAATAGCATGGCAAAAATGGACAGGTGGGTAGAATGCATGGGTGCTGTGGGTCAGTGGACAGCAAAGGAATACTAACTTAGTATTTCAGACACTTTTTAGGATCCACACTATACCTTTTTACAAACATAACGGTCAAAAACTGATATAGTGTAGACAACAAAACAACATAGTATAAGGCCAAAATCAATCAGTTTATTGAATTTTTTTTTTATTTAACATGGAGCATAAAAAACATACATAAGACTACAATGCCAACAGGTATTGGGAGGACAGAGGATATTGCACAATTTTAGGGTAGATCAAAAACTATATCCAAGGATTCATAAATATAAAGTGAAAAAGTACTTGTTAACATCGGAGGATAAATATAAATAATCAGCCTGTATTGTAACTTATAAGGTTATAAGGTGCAAAGTGCAAGTTCTAGCAGCAGACAGCAGGGGGAGCCCAAACAATTAGTAAATATGGAGATCCTGAGTGAATAAATAGTATAAATATGCAGAGCAAGTTTAAAAAGAATTAGGGCTACTGCAATATGCAATAAAAATGAGGAAACTAATAACCCTGGGCAAGGCAGGCAATAGGAGTTAAAGATCTACTGATAAATAAATAAAAGCTTACAAGTAGCGCATATTACCTCTATCCACACACCCACGCCTCCAACGCACGTTTCGTGACAACTTCTTCAGGGAGCGTAGAATGCACGGGAGCTATGGGTCAGTGGACAGCAAAGGAACACTAAGTTAGTATTCCAGACACTTTTAGGATGGCAGAAAAAGTGTCAGCTCTTTGGGGAAATCAAATAGCGTGGCAAAAATGGGCAGGTGGGTAGAATGCACGGGTGCTGTGGGTCAGTGGACAGAGAGGTAAGCCTCATTTTTTATCCCTGCTAATGAAAAAATGCAGCAAGGAATTGCCTGATTTGAGGTAGCCAGACGCTGTTATCTAAAGCCCTACACAGCGTTTACATGGACCTGCCTAGCAGCTATGGCTATGAACGCCTGTAAATCAGCCCTGAAAAGGGCTAAAATACCCAGTAGTCCCTAATCCCTAAAGCACTGTGTATATTGCACTGTATCTCTCTAGCGCACACAGCAGCAGCAGCGGGAGCGGTGACTGTCACCCACACACAGCAGAGAGATAATTGCGGCGACGGGGAAAATGGCCGTGTGTTATAAGGCAAAGACATGTGACATGCACAGCCTAAGACACATGCCCTTGCTTGTCTAGGAAAAATCCACTTTGCAGTGTGTGTCTCTGTGCATTGCTGACAGCCTGGACCGCCCCACTGTACCCACGGTTTGGGGGAAAAAAAAAATATGGCCATCGGCATTCTCTCAGCACTGATCTAAACCCCCGTCCCCCCCGCACACTATACGCTGAATTTTGATAATAGCATGATTCACAGTGACTCACACTATTACAGTGAAAAGCCAGCTAGTAACTAGCTAGGCTTTTTGTTGATCGAACCGTTCTCGAGCGTAACTCGAACTGTTGAGCTTTTAGCAAAAAGCTCGAGTTCGTCAAACGTCTCGAACACCCCCCAAAATCACTTGAACGTGAAATTGGCGAACCTCGAACATTGCTCATCTCTATTCATGACTATTGAAGTTCTTCCAAGATATTGCAGGCTCTAAAGGACACAGTGCAGGATTACTGCCATGTCACTTCATTTTAGCTATTTAATCAAATTTTCTACACTATATTGGCGGCACATCATCGTTATTTAGCCAAAATATCTTCAATAAGAAATACCCTTTAAGGTTGGCTTCATAAATTCAATGTTCATGGTCTAACATATAATATAATCTACCCTCAATTCAACAACTTCATTGGCGTATAAGAGGCTATAAAGTTTGGGTGAGGAGACTAAGGGGTACTTTGCAAACTACGACATCGCAAACTGATGCTTGTGATGCCGAGCGCGATAGTCCTCACCCCCGTCGCACATACGATATTGTGTTATAGCTGCCGTAGCGAACATTATCACTACGGCAGCTTCACACGGACTTAGCTGCCCTGCGATGTCGCTCTGGCTGGCGAACCGCCTCCTTACTAAGGGGGCGGGTCGTGCGGCGTCACAGAGATGTCACATGGCAGGCGGCCAATAGAAGCGGAGGGGCAAAGATGAGCGGGACGTAAACATCCCGCCCACCTCCTTCCTTCCACATAGCCGGCGTGAGCCGCAGGACACAGGTAGGTGTTCCTTGCTCCTGCGGCTTCACACACAGCGATGTGTGCTGCCGCAGGAACGAGGAACAACATTGTAACATCGGTCCTTCCGAAATTATGGAAATGACCGACGCTACACCATTGATATGATTTCAACGCTTTTGCGCTCGTTAATCGTATCAAAAATGATTTACACACTCCGTTATCGACAGCAACGCTGGATGTGCGTCACTTTCGACTTGACCCCACCGACATCGCGGCTGCGATGTCGTAGTGGGCAAAGTACCCCTTACAGACAGTCCATACATCATGGTCTGCATCGTAGACCATGAATGTGAAATGTCTGAAGTCAGCCTAAGGTTTGGAAAAGTTATAAGCTGTTATTCATAATGAATACATTTTGATTATCTTGTTACCTAGATCTAATATTATAGAACATTAGTGATTGTTAACTTGAAATACAAAATAACTCAGTAATTTAAAAAGTGTATAATTTCTGAAAACTGAATATCGGTGCTGCTAAATCTCTCCAGAGGAAGCAAATTTAATTTAAAGTTCAAATTGACAGAGCATGTAACACAGTTTATTTTTTAATAGAAAATTTTATACATTTTTTTTTCATGGAGTCTTTGATGCTGATTGTAAGAAACTGTTCAGGAATCTGTTATATTGCTGCTGGACATTTTCTGTCTATGGACAAACTGGATGTCTTGTTTTCCTACTGCATTGCTCATACTAGATTTCTTCATAAGATATTCACTATAGCAAACAACTAACTATTTTATATAATAAATCAACATATTTTTTATTGAAAGCATGTGGCAAGTAATGGATAAATATTAGTGAGGAGCAAGCACTAAAATGCTTAAGTGCTCATTATTCGAAACAAGCAAGTCGGTCTCTTGGATATGCTCGACTCGAATAATGAGAATAATGGAAGGAAACGTGAAACTTGAGCATTTTTCTTGCAGACCATCCCAAAAGGACTGGCAGGGCAGTGAAATCACTGAAATGTATGGGAAAAGTGCTTAAATGGCATGGAAACAGCATGGGGAAGATGCCTGGACACATCTCTGACTCCCAGGTCACTGCTGGGATCAATGTTGTCAGAGTATTATGCCACTTTTAAGGACTGAAAATTAAATATATCAAACCAAAAGAAACATCGATTTTACAGGAAAAATGGTAGGAAACATTCGTTGCTTTATAATGGCTTCTATATAAAGCAAATTTAACTGGAAAGAAAAGCCTGCTCCTCCAACCCTTAGGCTAGGTTCCCATGTAGCGTGTTGCTGTGTTTTTGCCCAAAAATTCTGCAAAAAATCTGAAAGTATTGACATAGGCCATCTTTAAAAAATGCATCCATTTTCCATTTCAGTAAGGAAAAAAGGAATTTTAAAATTTCATTCCAATTATAAGGATTCCTAGACTGGTAAAATCTATGCACTAAGTGCAAGGGCTATAAAAAGTTGAAAGGATCGATAGCAATACACTCTGGAATACAAATAGAGGATAGCCTCAGAAAATATTTTTTCCCCATTTGGAAGGAGTGTGACTCCCAAACAGGTAAAGCGTGTGCACTATGTGCAAGGGCTGCCAAAAATTAGAAGAAGGCACTCCAATACACACTGGAACAAATGTACAGTAAGGTCTCAGAAAACATTTACAGTTAGGAGGAGTGAGACTTCTTTGGCCAACAACAAGGAGTCAAAGTTTTGATTCCACTACTCAGGGTACAAGTGGCACAACAAGGACCTTCAAATATACAACTTCAACTTTGCTTCATCTAAGGTGGGCAGCAATTCCTTCTGTGTCGGTTCAGGGCATGAGGAAACCCCCAGAGCTTTAAACAGATTGAAGCAGGGGATTTCAAACTTTTTTAATTTCTTTGAAGACTTTTGACAGTGAAAATTCATGAACCACGAATCCTGGGGAAAGAACACCACAAGTCCTGTGTTCATTCACCATAGGTGAATTTGAGCCTTTCTCTCATTATATAAATGAATGCATCTTTATTTCTTTATTTTTAAAACGTTTCGGCAAATATGAGGCTTGAAGGCTGCGGTCACTGCTTCGTCCATACTTAAGTTGGTTCCTTGGGTTTTTAGCGCCACCGGGGCAGAATAACTAATAGTTTCAACTGGCTGTCAACTCAAAGTGATGTTCTCAAAATGATCACGGCTTTATTGACTCCAAGTTTTCAACCCTAGTGGATGACATTAGCTTAACATAAAAGCCAATTCAACTGTTTTTTTCTGATGTATTCCCATGCACCTGTTCTAACGCCAAAAAGGGCATATAAATCATGGTTTATTTTTGTGTTCTCCTCTTCCTCCTTTTCCTCCTGCAACATAACAACAGTGTTATCATGCAGACCTCATCCCAAATATTCTATTCTTAAAATGGACAAGGCTTCAATTAGCCACAACTTCTCAACCTCAGCAAATGACATTAGCAGAACATAAGGCCAATTCAATTTTTTATCCTTGTGTATTCCAATGCACATCTTCCCATCCCAAAAAGGTAAATAGTTCATGGTTTATTATTTTTCTTATACTCCTCCTCCATCTCCTCCTACACCATATCAACAGAGTTATCATGTGACCCTCAATCTAAATTTTTCCAGGTCCATCAGGAAGCCCTTACTCATAATTTGACTCACCACAGACTTAAGCTAAATCAGAGTCTCTCAGGCCGCATTTACAGGTCCCTACATGCTTAAGTTAATTCTTTGGGTTTAGTGCTGCCGGGTGCATAATAATTGATAGGCGTATCGAACTGTCAGCTAAAAACACTATCAGGCTGACTTTTCTCAAAATGACTAAGGCTTGGATTGACCGCCATTTCTTAACCCCAGTGGATAACATAGGCGGAACACAAAGCCAATTCAAATGTTATTTTTTTTCTGGTATATTCTTATGCACCCCTTCAAACTCAAAAAAAGGGTATATGTGTCGCCCCAGGGATGCTGAGCCTCTTCAGGGATGCCACAGAGCTTATTTGATATGGCAACAGGTAATGTCAGTTTTATTTTATGCGTCGTGACGCACTCATGGCTTGCGGTCTGGGATGTGGGTGACCGCCGCTGTAGGTTTTATGAGCGTCTGGGGCTGATGGAGTCTGCAGCCAGGTGATGTAGCCTCCCGTGAGTGAGGCAGGCCCCAGGGGATTGGGTGAGCAGAGAAGCAGGTCCAGGAATAACATAGGCTAAGTCCAAAATTCTTTAACTGATTTTTACACACTTTGTTGTTGCTGTGAGCTGACCCGGGCATTGGTGTGATGAACCAGGTGGGACCAGGGGGCTCCTTCTGGCCAGTCTGAGGGTAACCAGTTAGCTTGCCTTTCTAGCACTTCTGTGTTCGGATAACCCCCTGACTTGAAGTACCATGGAGGTCTATGCAGGGAGTCGCAACTGCCTTTTCTCCCCTGTGTTTGGCCCATTTGCCGGCAGCGTGGACCAGGTGAGATGGCTTTAAGCTCTGTCTCCTTATGAGTCCCTGTGTTGCTGCTGAAGCTCGGACTCTGTGTGGTTGGTGAGGTACTTGTAGTTCCCCTCCCCGGCAGGTTTAGCAGATAGTTAAACTGGAGTCTGCTCTAGGGACCTTTTCCCCGTACGTGCCTAGTCACAAGGAGCACCTCTTTATTCTGACTATTCGGTGACCGTTCTCCCCGCCAACTGTGACTACACCGCGCAGGGTCTGACTAGTGGCCACGCACGTATTTCCTAGCGACCACCGCTCACAACTAGCTGGCTCGCCTCTCTTACTGACAACCTCTCCATCTACTGGTGTGGGAGACCTGGTTGCTATGTGTCTGTGAGTACACACCTCATTCTGGCCCTTAGGATTACCTGGAAGTACTGTCCCAGCATGGGTGCAGTACTCAGTGGTGCCTGACCGGGTAAAGGGCACCACATATACAGTTCATGGTTTATTATTTTTTTGGTTATCCTCCTCCCCCTCCTCCACCATAGCCACAGAGTCATCATGCAGCACTTGCTCATAATTTTTAGAAGGCAAGCAACCAGCCCTCAACCATAATTTTAAGAGGGTCAGTAGCAGGCTCTTGCTCAATTTTTATAGGGCCAGCAGGCAACCATCACTCATAAATTTTTGAAGGCCAGCAGGTGGCCCTCACTCCATCTTTTTGAGTGCCAGCAGCCAGCCCACATTTAAGTTTTAGTGGGCTAGCAGCTGGCTTTCACTTAGTTTGTATGAGGCCAGCAGCTGACCCTCACTCATAATTACAAAACATATACAGCTGCACAATAAAATGCTAACAATGAATAAGGGAACTCTGGTATTGCATTACTGCTATAGGAATATTTGAAAAAAAAAGAGATAGAGATATTTAGCATATGTATTGAACAATGCATGTGAGACCGGTCACCACGGCAAGGTAATCTCTGTATACCGGTAACTTAACCTGAAATGCCCCTATCTGGGTTAAAAACCTCCATGTCTGGGCAGCTATATTCCAGCCATAAATGGGAGTGAACACAGTCTGGTCATAGGGCAGAGTGCTCAATCAGAAAGAGATGCACAATAAATATACAAAAAGACTGACCCTCACATCCAACAGGTAGGAACAGGTGCTAGCTGAAAACACATTATAACTACTAAAAGAAAGATATTTAGCATATGTATTGGCTAATGAATGTGAGCCCAGTCACTATGGCAAGGTAATTTTTGTATACCAGGAGCCTAACTTGAAATGCCACTAATTGGGTTAAAACCTCCATGTGTGGGCATATAGATTCCCACTATAAAAGGGAGTGTACACAGCCTGGTATGCTAAATATCTCTTTTTTTTTTTTTTTTTTTTTTTTTTTAATATTCCTATAGCAGTAATGCAATACCAGAGTTCCCTTATTCATTGCTACCTTTTCAGTGTGCAGCTGTATGTTTTGTAGTTATAATGTGATTTCAGCTAGCACCTGTTCCCACCTGTTGGATATGCAGGTCAGTATTTTTGTATATTTATAGTGCATCTCTTTCTGATTGAGCACTCCACCCTATAACCTGGCTGTGTTCACTCCCCTTTATAGCTGGAATCTAGCTGCCCAGACATGGAGGTTTTGACCCAGATAGTAACATTTCAAGTTAGGATTTTAGTCTAGCTGTCCAGAAATGGAAACACCCAAATAGTGGCATTTCAAGTTAGGTTCCTGGTATACAGAGATTACCTTGCGGTGGTTACCAGGCTTACATGCATTGGCCAATACATATGCTAAATATCTCTTTTTTTCCAAATATTCCTATAGCAGTAATGCAATACCATAGTTCCCTTATACATTGTTAGCATTTCAGTGTACAGTTGTATATGTTTTGTAGTTATAATGTGTTTTCAGCTAGCAGCTGTTCACACCTCTTGGATGTGCAGGTCAGTCTTTTTCTATATTTATCTCACTCATAATTGTTAGTGGCTAGCATGCGGCAATCACACAATTTTAAAGAGAGCCAGAAGCAAGACAACACTTAATTTTTAGAGAACAAGCAGCTGGCCTTCACACATAATTTTTTGAGCTCCAAATGGCAGCCCTGGATCAATATTTAGAGGGCCAGCAGCTAGAACAGTCTTATACTTTCTGGAGGGCCGGTAGGTGGCCCCCACTTATACATTTTAGAGGGCCAGTAGCCATGCTTACTCATAACTATAGAGGGCTAGCAGGCAGCCCTCATTCAATTTTTAGAAGGCCAGCAGCCAGCTCTCACTTAATTTTTAGAGGGCCAGCAGTCGTCCTTTAGTAAATTTTGAGAGGGCTATCAGAGGCAGTGGAATGGCCAGAGATAGAAGGCTGGCAACTATGCTAAACAGCACATACACGGGCAAGAAAAAGGGTTAAGTATTCCCCATCATTGCACTTTTTAAAGAAAGTGTGACTGATAAAAGAATGGTCATTTGAAACCTGTGCCATACTAAGATCAGTAGGGGCCTGAAAACTATCAGCCTGACCACCACCAGCATGCTCAGGCACATGTCATCAAAGCACCTGACTAGATGGGCCAAACGCTTGAATCCAAAATCAGTGTCTTGGGGTGATACCACTGCCTCTTACCCTGTGCTACTTGCTTACCAATACTCTGTCCACGATGCAGGCACAGATGCCCACCACCCTGCACTGCCATTGCAATTCATAACCTCCATCAGAAATGTTCTCAGATTCTTTGTCCCTGGGCAGCGTTTAGCTGTCCTTACCCCAGGCTTTGGAACACAAGTATAAATACTCAGCCACCCACACATCCAGAGGACCAAACACTAAATGGGCACAATTCTAGACTTCTTGTCTGAGAAATATTGCCAATAAAGGCTTGTGCACACTCAGGATTTCTACCACCTCATGGCAGCATTTATTCCTTGGTACTTGTTCCTCAGCTGGCTTACCATTCCTGCCTTAAACTAGTATGTGTCCCACAACATCACATGTGCCCTCACTAATGCAGTTACTGGATAGGTCCACTTAATGACAGACATGCGGAAAAGTGCATGTGGACAGGGATACTACATATGTCTGACAGGACACTGGTTGAACCTTATGGATCCCAGGACAGAGTCAGACCCTGCAATGACACATGTGCTTCTGATGCCAAGGATTGCAGATTTTAGTTCCATCTGGGTTTTTCCACCTCCTACACCAGTTGCTGCACCCCCTCCTCCTCCTTTATCTCTGAATTGTCATCTCTGGGTATGCTGTCTATATCAATTGCAAGTTATAAGCACTGAAGCACTGCCTTGGTGAAGCGGCAATAGGCTATGGTGAAACTAATTTCTTTAGCTGAATAACAGCACACTGCCATAGAATTGATAAAATGTATAAAAAACAGAACCGTGACTCTCGCCACTTAATCTATAACCAGGCATGGTCAAGCCTGATAATGGCCATAACCTGGTGGCAGCTCTGTAGCTTGGCAAGCTAGCACACATACAGTTGAAACCAGACATTTAAACACACTATCTAAAAAGACACATTTGCATGATTTTCTCCCTATCTGACATGAAATCAGAAAAAACCTTACCTGTTTTAGGTCAATTAGGATTACCAAAATTATTTATATATGCTAAATGCCAGAATAATGAGAGAGAATGTTTTAAGGCATTTCTATTACGATCTGCAAAATCAAAAGTTTACATACATTTTATTATTATTTGGTACCATTGCCCTTAAACTATATAGAGAAAAGGAAATTTTCAGCTCACCTGTAGCCTGGGCTGTGGAATCCAGTAAGTGCACGGTATCCACCGGCAGGTCCCAGCCGGTAATGCAGAGGTAAGAAGTTGAAGGAAGGATCCGGCACAAAAAACTCCTTATAGTCATCTATTCATATTGATCTATTTATTCTTATAATCATGTGCTATTAGCATAGTATAATCTGGACTTATTTTTATTTCTGTTATTGTTCATATTCACATTATTTACATCCATGTGGATGGTCTTGCATCTTATAAGATCTAATGAGTCACTTATGTGCATGTAAGTGTGCATGCGTGCATGTGTATGCATGCATATATAAATACATATATGTATACTTATATATAATAATGTGATCCGATTTAATGTGAGCTTCTCTTCTTCACCTGTTTTCCCATGCAATTATGTTGCTTCCGCCCCTCGCCAGTGTCCGACTGATGGGTTAGTCTATTTTAGTAGTCTTGTGTTGCAGACGGGGCACTTATGACTAAGGACTTTTTTGTTTTTATTCAAGTCCGAAACGCGTAAAGCTCCCCCGTTATAGATACAATCTTGGGTCTCCACTACATGTTGGTTTTTAACGTTTAAAATAAAGGCTACGATGTTTTTACTATCAGGAGTTTTTTTGTGCCGGATCCTTCCTTCAACTTCTTACCCCTTAAACTATATAACCTGGGTCAAATATTTTGGATATCTATCCACAAGTTTCTCACAATAGTTGGTAGGAATTTGGGCCCATTCCTCCTGACAGAACTGGTGTAACTGAGCCATGTTTGTAGGTCGCCTTGCTCGAATCTGCCTTATCAGCTTTTCCCATAAATTTCAATAGGATTGAGATCAGAGCTTTGTGATGGCCACTCCAAAACATTGACTTTGTTATCTTTAAGCCACTTTGTAACCAGTTTGGCACAATGCTTTGGGTCATTGTCCATTTGGAAGACCCATTTCCACCCAAGCGTAAAATTCCTGGCTGATGTCTTGAGATGTTGATTCAGTATTGCCACATAATCTTCTTTCCTCATGATGCCATCTATTTTGTGAAGTGCATCGGTCCCTTCTGCAGCAAAGCAACAACATGATGCTGCCACAACATGATGCTGCCATCCCCTTGTTTCACAGTTGGGATGGTGTTCTTAGGATTCAAAGCTTCTCCCTTTTTCATCCAAACATAACGATGGTCATTATGGCCAAACAGATCAATTTTAGTTTTGTCAGAGCACAGGACATGTCTCCAAAAATTAAGCTCTATGTTCTTGTGTGCATTTGCAAACATTAGACTGGCTTTTTTATGTTTCTTCTGGAGTAAGGTTTCTTCCTAGCAAAGTGGCCTTTGAGCCCATATTGATAGAGTACTTGTTTCATTGTGGAAAATGACACAATCTTATCAGCTTCTGCCAGCATCTTCACAAGCTCTTTTGCTTTTGTTCTTGGGTTCATATGCGCATGTATGACCAAAGCACGCTCAACTCTGGTACAGAACCAGTCTCCTTCCTGAGCAGTATGATGGCTGGACATTCCCATCTTGTTTGTACTTGCATATAATTGTTTAAATAGATGAACGAGGCCCCTTCAGGTATCTGGAGATTGCACTCAAGGATGAACCGGACGTGTGCAAGTCCACAATTCCTTCCTGAGATTTTGGCTGATTTCTTTTGACTTTCCCATGATGCTGCACAAAGAAGCAGTGTGTTGTAGGTGTGCATTAAATTCATCCATAGGTGTATGTCTAATTAACTCAGATGTTGACAATAAACAATCAGAAACTGAAAAAAACATGACCAAATCCAATGCGCTGTACCATATTGTTTAAACACATAGTACTCTTCCTGTATGTAAACCTTCGACTTTGGAGAAACTAATAAAAATGCCTTAAAGCATTTTTCTTCTAATTATTCTGGCATTTGGCAAATTTTAATAATTTTGGTAATCTGGACACATGGCATGAGCTGTCCTAATCCTTGGAGGGGCTGGTCTGCCCAATCACTTGTGCTTTGACACAGTGGGATTTTAGTGTAAAATAATAATTGATGATCAAATAAGTATGCTGACAGGCTGACTGTTCTCAAAGTGAACAAGGCCTGGATTGGCCCAGACTTTTCAAACCCAGTGGATAACAGCAACATAAGCCAAATCAAATGTTCATTTTTTTTCCGGTGTATTCCCCTGCACCTTTTACTACCCCTAAGGCCTCCGACACACTCACGTGAAAATCACGCATGTGCCGCGAGACACGTATTTTCCCTGCGTGTTGCGTGTAGGTAAGTACGAGTCTCTGGTACGTGCGGGCCACGTGTGTTCTCCGTGTGCTATTCGTGATAACATACGGAGAACAGGTCATTTAAATACTCACGTGGTCCATTCTGCTGTCCGTGGTGCTGATCTTCGGTCTCCGGTCCTGCCAACTCCTCGCTGCTGCTTCCGGCCGCTGTGAAGTGAATATTAAATGAGAATAATGAGCGGCCGTCGGCAGAAAGTGACAGCAGCGGCAGAGACAGGAGGGCAGGAGAAGGTGAGTTATAATTTTTTTTTTTTTTTCTCTGACACGTGAGTTTTCTCCGGCGCGTGTCACACAGGACCGCATCCAAACTACATCAGTGTGGTACGGGTGCGGCCCGTGTGACACCCGTGATGCCAGAGAAAAACTGACATGTCAGCATGTAGAAAAATGTACACACGTACAAACAGACACGGACACACGTTCTGTGTGGTTTTACGTGTGTGTGCCTGCTACAATAGGGTAGCATTGCTGTACGTGTCTCCGTGCCGCCGGTACGTGTAAAAAATGGCAAACACGTCCCGGTGGCACGGATATGTTCGCAGGCCTAAAAGAGTATACCGTTCATGGTTTGTTTTTTTCTATTCTTCCAGCTCTTCCTACCCCAAATCAAAAGGGGCCCTCGCTCCAATTTTTTGAAGGCCATCATCCAGCCCTTAGAATTATGGAGGGCCAGCAGGCGGCCCTCCCTAAAAATATTTGTTGTTGCAACATTTTTTTATTTAAAAAAAAACAAAGTATCAGGTGGGAGCACAACAAACATGGTCATCCACAACACTCTAGAAGCCAGACCAGTGCAAACAAGTCGTTGTCAGGATAGCAGATAATGCTTCCCTTCTGATTTCCAGCACCACCCTGTCTTCTACATGGTCCAGTCTCATAAGCCAAGAGTCTGGAACACATAATCCTCAACCTAATCTTCCTTCCTCCCTTCATGATGAGTCCTAAGAAAGAAGTGATCTCACACTCAGACACTTCGAGGAGCGAGTCTTTACATGTCCCCTTCAATGGAAGTCTTCAAAAATAGACTGGACAGACATCTGTTTGGGATACTTTAGTGAATCCTGCTTTGAGCAGGGGGTTGGAGCAGATGACCCAGGAAATCCATATCAACTCTACCATACTATGATTCTATGGTAGCAAGTCACAAAGGGGTAATGTTAACGCACAAAACAGTGCAACTGACCCTGCCGGTTCCTGTAAACACTAGAGATCCCAACCCTGCAATCCCTAGTGGTTCATGCTAAAGTTAGAATAGCCCTGACTAAAGACTAAAAGATTACTCGGCCTATGCTGCCTGATCAGCCATCGAGCATTTCATTTTCTTCTTAATGAACTGGAGAGCAGAGCAGAGTACAAATTACCTACAGAAGTGAAGGTGTGCTAAAGTAGAAAGTGAACCCAGATTGAGTAAGACAAACAACAAATACAAAATACCACAGAAGGTGAATATTGCTAAAGAATATACCGACAATATACTGACAGCAAACATTAAAGAGGTGCAGAGTGGAAAACAAAAATAGCAGAGAAATATCCTTTCTAGTATTGCAATGACTGACGGAAACTAACAGCAATACAGCTGGACTTCAAAATGAGAATATCATCATCACGAAATACCAGCAGGAGGAATTTACTTAAAGCCACACCTGATAGGTGTGAGGGGCAAGTAAATTAATATTTGTAGATAAATTCAAATACATACAACCTGCACCTTACAAAAAGGACTAGAAGTGGAAATGAAAAGTACAATAAACAATGAGCAATAAAATATCATCAGCAAAAAAAGGGTGGATAAAACACTTCTGTCAGTTGTCAAGCTTGCCAAGTGTTGCAAGCATGGCAAAGGTGCATTCAGACCTCCGTGCATCTAATGCACAAAAAAAACATACAAAAAGGCAGGCATCGGGGACACAAAAACAACAGGATGCCCTGGAACTAGTGAGAGGGGTAGGTGGGCACCTCCCAACCTCACTTCCAACTGTCTCTTTTCTTCTCACAGTCCCTAACTGTTGCCAAACAGGAACATGGGACCCTGTAAAGGCCTTATAGTAACTCTGACTAGTGAGGGGCAGGTGGAGTTCACTAGATCTCACCGCTGCACTAACAACATACCACAGAAGAAAATACACACAGGGAGAAAATTAACAAACAAAAGCATATAGCCTGAGCACAGGAACTTGAACTGATGAACCTTCCTCAAAAGCGGCCAGGACACAAATGACTTTGTTTTTTCAGCAGAGAATGCTGGGGTACACTACTATTTAAAGCTGAAGGGCGAAACTACATAGTAAGGGCAGCTGATCACTCAGCAACAAACCATTTTGAAAAAGCTGCAATAGCAAAACTGGCACTTAACCACCTTAGTGCCAAGAGAAATGAAACCAATTTACATGAAGCCACATGAGAAGCTAAAATCCAAAGGCTGTCACTGGTCTCAGCATAACACAAACATTTCCTCTGAAGAATAAACTCGCCACATTTTTAAATGTGTAAGGGTTAGTACAAGCCTTCTCGGCCTCTGTACTCTGCCTGTGTCAAGTCACATGCCATTCTGACAATGTTGCTTAGCTTTACTGCTAGGATAGCCACCAGCTGAGGCATTCACAGTGGTAGCATTGCAATCCCACAGCGTGGGTTAGCAATTCTGACAGTGCTTATCCTCACAGCAGTCTCCAGCTTCCTGAACCTCTTGGAATTATTACTCTGCATAACATGGTATTTATCTCTACCCACCTTCTATTTTTCAACTCTATTTTTGGATTTTTCTTGTGGACTCTTATCTGGAGATTCTATTAACATGCATATGCACTCCAGCTAATTGTTTGGGGGGATCTCTGTACAGACATTCCCTCCAGCTGATTATG
Source organism: Anomaloglossus baeobatrachus (assembly GCF_048569485.1). Taxonomy (NCBI): domain Eukaryota; kingdom Metazoa; phylum Chordata; class Amphibia; order Anura; family Aromobatidae; genus Anomaloglossus; species Anomaloglossus baeobatrachus. The sequence continues at coordinate 356,622,872 of NC_134356.1, forward strand.
ATAATTAGCTATCAACCCTCCTGCCTTCTTATTCTCTTCGTCAGAAATGATTTCAACTTTTATGGTGTCTAGTGCAGGGGGTTCTTTCTTATATTTTGAAATGAATATACCTGTTACCCTAAAAAAATTAAAGCACGGATGACATAAAACAAACATCCAAAGAAAAGGTGAATCTACTGTGGTGCAGCGGACAGAAAAGCCAATGACAGAGCACAGTTGTATGATAGGGAGAAGTCGGACAACTGCTCCCCAGAGCTCACACACACAGCAAGTTTGCAGGGAAAGGGTTAGTTGTTTACGTTTTCTGGTGTATTCTCTTGCACTTTCTAACACCTAAATAGTTATACGGTTTATGATTTACTATTTTTTTTGTCCTTTTCATTCTCCAGCATATAAATAGGGTCAACAAGAGATCCTTGTAATAAAGTTTTAGAGGGCCATCAGGCGACCTTCACTTATAAATGTTGAAGGGAGTCCAAGAGAGCCATAACTGGGTGCTTCATCATAATTTTTAGATGGAAATCAGGCAGTCTTCACTCACAGTTTTTAGAAGGTCATATCTTAGTACTCAGTCTCCAGCCACCACAATTTTTTCACTGTGTGCCATCCGTGTCTTAAAAGAGCACTTGTCCCATAACACCTCCGTGCTCTCACACAATGCAGTAACGGGGTTACTAGGAAGGTCCATTTAATGACAGATACGTGAACAACTATTTGCAGAAAAGGGATGTTATATTTCCCTGACAGCACACTGGGTGAACCTTATTAAGTCTGGGACAGAGTCAGATCCTGGAACACCGCACATGCTACTAATGCTAAGGATTGCTGACCCTAGTTCAATCAGAGTTTCCTCCACTTCCTACATCAGTTCCTGCACCCTGTTCTCCATCTCCGAGTTGTCATGTTGGAGCACGTTATCTATATAAATAGCCAGCAGAAAGCACTACAGCACTGCCTCAGTGATACAGCAATAGACTTTGCTGAAAGTAATTTGTTTAGGTGAAAAATAGCACAGCGCTGCAGAGTTGTTGAAAGCTATAACAGACCAGGCAGACTAAGGTTATTGCCACTGAACCTACAACCAAATACTGTCATATGTGAAAATATTCGAAACCTGGTGGTGGCTCTTAAGCTTGACAAGCTCACACATGTACTAGGCCTGGCCCACTTGCTCAACTTTTGGTTCTGTGCTTCCTGAAAACCTACCCATATTTGCCTGAGCTTCTTGTGAAGGTGCGCTGCATGTGTGCTTATTTCTGCAGTCAGCTACAGCTGCCACCAGTCTGGCAGTGCTGCAACAGTGTTTGCGAGTGTCAGCTCACCGACAAGTGTGGGACATGACTACACACTGGAGCTCCACATTACACATGTTAGTGTGGCACCCCAGGGTTCAGTTGCCACAAATATACCTGTACCTGGGCAGGGAAGGATCTCCACATTAGGTAATCCCACATACAACATTTCCACTCCAAGCCTGGAGGGGGAGCTCTACAAGTCGAGTTCAAGTGAGGTTCCCTTTAAAGCCAGGTTTGGAGGCGGAGTCAGAGAGACAGTTGACAGTTGGAGAAAAGGAGACTGTGCGAGCAGAGAGTGAGGGGAGACATCAAAATGGAGAGGGCAGTGCTTAGCCCGCACAAGTAACTGTGTGACCGCCTGAGGGATCAAGAGTGAGGCAAAAGAGGAGTGACCGGGGAGGTGGAGCCAGACCGGTTCATCCCCAAGGAACAGCGCTGATTATCGGACACCAGCATCCGAGATTGTGAGGGATCTAATCTGCCCAGCAATAAAGACCGGGGGCCAGGGAGACTGCAGATCTCCTGGCCGCAGCAGCACCTGAAGGCAAAGCCGCTATACAGAGCTTAGGGACCGCAGTGAGTACAGCAGTGCCCCTTAGAGAAGCTCCCGCCGCCTGCCATACAGGTGAAGACAGTGTGAGAGGGACAAGGTACAGCTCCAGGCAGCCTAGTACCAAGGAGAAACACAGCGCAGCAGGGAGGCCACACAAATGACCTGGTGCAGAGATCTTGAACTGTTCCCAGATCACCCAAGAACTGTAACATCAGAAATTGAACCCCTTTTTAACACCTGCAAGTAAAACCTGGTCAGAGTTAATGAATTGGTGTGACGCACTTTATTTCTTCATCTGAGGAGCTATAGGCTGCTGCACTAAAGTGACAGTTGAAAAGGCTGTGAAGAAAAACCGCCATATCTGTGTACTACTAAAACTGCCCTGGGGACCCCGCTTCACCTACGGGAAGCGTAAACAACTGGCTGCCTAACCATCACCCCAGAGGTCTGACCTGCAGCCCCAGTAACCATACTGGAACCGTAGGTGGCGTCACGAAATACTTTTATTTATTTATTTATTTTTCTTTATTATTTTTTTTTTTCTTTTTTTTTTTTATTTTTATTATTTATTGACTTTCAGCGACCACCAGGGCCACGGAACCGGGCACAGGCCCCCGGGACATAATCCCATTAACCAACACCCGGAACCGAGTACCCCACGGCCCTGGGGCGGGTCAGCTTTTGGCGTCACGAACAGGATCTGGACAAGGCCCAGTAACCCTGGGTAACGTGTGCCTAGAAAACTGTTTAATAATAACTGAACTTTGCCGCCATTTTGAGCATTTGAAAAACTAACTGCGCCACAGTGAGGATGGAGATGCAAGGCGATGCTGATGCCGCTGGAGCAGCTGCAGCACCTGAAGCTGTAGCCCCGATCATGCCGCTTGCTCTGCCGTATGTCCCAGGGGCGGCATGGTTACCGCAATATGCTGGGGAGCCCAATACCCTAGCTGAATTTGGAGAAAAGATGTGCAATTTCCTGGATATATACTCTATGACTGACAAGCAAAAAGTGTCTGTTTTGCTGGGGCAACTGACGGGTGCAGCAGAGCGAGAGGTTAAATCCTGGCTGAATACAGCTAAAAGGACAATAACCCAGATATTTGCTAATTTAAAAGCTGCTTTTGAAACTCGTACTGTAGCTGAGCTAAGAATGAGGTTTTACAACTGCAAACAAAGACCGCAGGATAGCATACGGGATTATGCATTGAACCTTCAGGAGGCGCTGCAGGCTGTAAAGCAGGTAGACCCTGAAAGTGCACGAGAGGAAGATAAAATGTTAATTGAACAGTTTCTTGAGGGGCTACATTCACCAATTCATCAAACACAGCTGCGTCTATGGGTCATGGAGCATCCGAGTCTAGACTTCGTAACTCTGAAGAACCGGGCCATTAGAGCACTGCGAGTCCCTGTGACTACAGACCCCGCACCTCAACCATGGCAAGCCATCACCTCTCCCTCAGAGGTGGCGTCCCTTTCCTTAACTCCAGCAGAAATCAATGGACAGACTGTAATACCTGGTGCCTCTGATGACTTGCGTTCCCAGGTACAGCAGCTGACAAAAGATGTGCCCATGCTCCTAAAGGCCATGCAACTCCAGCAGAAACCACAGTCGTCGGAGGGGATCCAGTTGGCTGTCAGCCCTGAGGACATTCCGTGGATGCGAGGAAGGAGGAACCCACCGCCCAGAGGAAGACCCAACGACCGCTACGACTCGTCAGGACAACCTATCTGCCGCCGTTGTAACTAGGCGGGCCACTTTGCCAGGTCATGTCCTTTAAACCAGCGACTCCTGGGGCAGCGGGCCGGCCACCAGGAATAAAACAACCAGGCCCATCGAACTGGCGCAATAGATATGTGGGAGGACGACCATTCCTATCTATCGTGCTAGATGGCATTCCCACACTTGCTCTATTGGACACTGGCTCAAAGGTGACGATGATCCCGCATATCCTTTACAAAAGTTTTTGGGCCGATTCTGAGCTCACTCGCCCAGACCCAGACTTTACTATATATGCTGCTAATGGACAGCCGGTATCACAAGTAGGGTACAAGGAGGTGACGATAAAGGTGGGGAGGGAGGAGCTAAAGGGCCAAGGACTTATTGTGGTGGATACTGATTGTCGTGAAAGAAATCCAACAATGATATTAGGTACTAATGTTGTTGAAAATTGTCTAGGATAATTTATTTTCTTGCTCCAGCAGGTTGCAGAAACTGCCAGCATCGGGCAGCAGAGGGTCCTACAGAAAGAAATCAAAGCCCTTCTGCAGAGACAACAGGTAGAGTTGTCTGGTGGAGAAATCGGCAGTGTACGGGTAAGCGACCCATTCCCCATTGTGTTACCCCCAAGAAGTGAAGTGATGATTTGGTGTCGGGCAGCTATAGGCCTCAGAGGGCGGGATTACCAGGCAATGGTAGATCCCATGTACTCAGATAGTAGGCCCACAGTCCTGACAGCCAGGGGGATAGTTGATGTACGGAAAGGGAGGGTACCTGTACGAGTTTTAAACTGTGGAGAGGAAGAGGTCAAGCTACCCAGATATGCTACTGTTGCCAAGTTGTTCACTGTCAACAACAACTCAATTCAGGCAGTGGAACCCTTGACCCCGTCCGACCAGGCGGAGGACAACAGCTCCAAGGGACAGCTGGAGGACTGGTGTCAGAAGCTGCATGTCGGCACTGATTCCACCCCTTCTTACCAAAGGCACGGAGTTTATCGGGTGGTGAAGGAATATGAACGGGTATTTAGTAAGCATCCATTAGACTTTGGGCGGATAAAAGGGGTACACCATCGCATACCCACGGGAGACCATCCACCTATAAAAGAGAGATACAGGCCTATACCACCAGCTCACTATCAGTGTGCTAAAGATATGTTATGGGAAATGAAGGAAGCTGGGGTTATTAGAGATAGTTGTAGCCCCTGGTCAGCTCCACTTGTCCTGGTAAGAAATAAAGATGGCACAATGAGGATGTGCGTTGACTATAGGCAGATAAACCGCATAACACACAAGCATGCTTACCCGTTGCCCCGCATTGAGGAATCACTTGCTGCACTGAAAGCTGCTAATTTCTTTTCCACCTTAGATCTTACCAGTGGGTATTGGCAGGTTTCCATGGCAAAAGAAGATCGAGAGAAGACCGCATTCACGACACCGATGGGTCTGTGTGAGTTCAACAGCATGCCGTTTGGACTCTGCAATGCACCCGGCACATTCCAAAGGCTGATGGAGTGTTGCCTGGGGCACCAAAACTTCGAGACTGTACTGATATATCTTGATGACGTCATCGTGTATTCCAAGACATATGAGGAACATCTGGAGCACCTGGCCGAGGTGTTTGAAGCATTGTCAAAGTTTGGTATGAAACTAAAGCCTTCAAAATGCCATTTGCTGAAGCCGAAGGTTCAGTATCTTGGGCATGTGGTCAGTGCGGATGGTGAGGCACCAGACCCTGAAAAGGTCACTGCTATCAGAGACTGGCCAAAGCCAACAACCGTCAAAGAGGTGCGTCAGTTCTGGGGGCTGGTAGGATACTACAGTAGGTTCATAAAAGACTTCACAAAAATAGCGGCGCCTTTGCAAGATCTCCTGGTAGGCCAGACCAAAAAGGGCAAGACTTCCGGCCCTCCGTTTGAATGGGGTGAAAAAGAAGAAGACTCCTTCAAGCACATGAAGTGGGCCCTAACCGGTGAGGAAATCCTGGCCTACCCTGTTTATAATCTTCCATTCGTGCTGTACACAGATGCCAGTAATCTGGGATTGGGAGCTGTGCTGTCGCAGGTGCAGAATGGCAAAGAACGTGTAATTGCCTTTACAAGCAGGAAGCTCCGTCCTACTGAGAGAAACCCGGAAAACTATAGTTCGTTCAAGCTGGAATTCCTGGCCTTAGTCTGGGCCGTCACTGAACGGTTCAAGCACTACCTGGCGGCTGCGAAGTTTACCATATTTACGGATAACAACCCGCTTACTCACTTGGACTCTGCAAAGCTAGGTGCACTAGAGCAGTGATGGATGGCCCGTTTGTCAAACTATGACTTCACCATCAAATATCGGGCAGGCCGCAAAAGCGCCAGCGCTGATACATTGTCGAGAATGCCCCATTTACCAGATGCAGGAGAAGACTCGGATGAGCTAGAAGAGATAGAGCTGCCGGCTTTTCACCGCAACAGTGCATCCCAGTGTAACCAAGGTTATAAAGGCAAATGCCAAGAGGCCACGCTGAACCTGTTACCTTACCACGGGTGGGAGGAAACACAAGACAGCGATCCAGCTGTTCGCCTAGTTAAAGAGCTAATAATCCAACCAGACTCAAGTCTTAGCCCAGATGCCCCACCGGAAGCGCAGCACCTGTGGAAGGAAAAGAGCAGATTGTTCATCTACAGGGGTAGGCTATGCAGACATTACATCAACCCCCGAACCTATGAGAGGGTGTGGCAAATAGTGGTACCGAAGAGAGATGTTCAGATGGTGCTGGAGGCGTACCATGACGGAGCAGGACACTTCGGGTGGAAGAAGCTTGAGGTACTGTTACGCCACAGATTCTATTGGGTTGGCATGAGAACTACCATTGAGAACTGGTGCCGAAACTGTGGCCCATGCAACCTGAGAAGAAATGATCGTGACAGTCAAAGAGCTCCACAAAAACCAATTGTCACCAAGCAGCCGCTGGAACTTGTAGCCTTGGACCATGTGAAATTGACACCCAGTAGATCCGGTTATACGTATGCCCTCACTATGGTGGACCACTATTCCCGGTTTCTGGTGGTAGTACCTGTAAAGGACTTGACAGCAAGAACTGCAGCGAGAACTTTTCAAGCCTACTTCTGCAGACCACATGGCTACCCGGAACAGGTGTTGACGGATCAAGGTTCTGCGTTCGAAGCTGAAGTGTTCCAGGAGTTTTGCAACCTGTATGGATGTAAGAAAATCCGAACCACACTGAATCACCCACAGACAAACGGCATGTGTGAGAAAATGAACCAGGTGGTTATAGACCTGTTGAAAACCTTGCCCTTGGAAGAAAGAAGCATGTGGCCAGAGAAGTTGCCTGATTTAGTGGACATGTACAACAACATCCCTGTGAGTTCCACCAATTGCACGCCAGCATACTTGATGAGAGCAAGACCCGGGAAGTTACCAGTTGACTTAGAAATGGGAATTGTTGTTCCTGAAACCAGTTCACTTGAAGCTGATTGGGACACTAAGTGCCAAGAGCAGTACAAAAAGGTGCAGGAGTGCGTAGAAAGAAACCTAGACCAAATTAGAGAAAGGCAAGAGAAAGATTATAACAAGAATGCACCAGCTGCTCCTTTAATACCTGGAGAGATGGTTCTAAAAAGAAAAAGAAGGACCCATAAGCTTGATGACCAGTGGGAAGCAGAACCATACACAGTATTGCCCTCTAAATTTGACAACAAGAAAATCTGCTTAATCAGCAAGGATAAGGGAAAAACGTCAGCAGCAGTTTCTAGAGACCACCTTAAAAAATGTCCTGAACAGTTGAAGCAAAAAGAAGTAATCCCCTGTATACCTCAACCTAAAGAGGAAAAGAAAGAGAAGATGATAAGAACAGTACTTGGTGATTTTCCTGAAAGTTGGCCTCAGTACAATGGAGCCATAATTATACCATTATTGACTGGCGCTCAACCAGTAGAAGTCCCAGAAAGACTGGAAGAACCGGTCAACATTTCAGAAGAACTACCTGTCGCAGTAGAACCAGAGAACACTGCTATTGGGGATCCTGCCAGTCCTATGGTAAGACTAAGACAACATTCACGCATACCAATATTCCGTAGATCCTCATGCAGACCAGTAGATAGTGCACGCATAGCACCAGCACTAGGTACCAGTACACTGCACCGACCAGTTGTGACCCAGGCATTACGTAGGTCTAGCCGTAGCAACTTTGGTCAGCCCCCCTCCCGTTATATAGTAGAATATTAAATAGAAAGTGTAGTAGTTAGTAAAATGTAAAAATATTTTATTTATTTGTTTATTGCAACTAAGTAAATCTGTAACCATCAAGCGTGTTGAGCCTGCAGGACTTTTTGCATGAACTTTTGCATCTTCTTGAACTTTTATGGACCAATAGACCACAGAACTGGTAGTGGTCAAAAACTTTCTTATATTTACCATACTCACATTTTGCAGCGGAAGGACTGCATTTTTCTGTTTTATTGGTTTTTGTAATTTTTATTTTTTAAGACTTTGTACTACTCTTTATTGTTCCTAATGTTTTATAAGTTTGTGTTTCCAGTCCAGGAGTACTGAATTTAACTAAGGGGGAATGTGGCACCCCAGGGTTCAGTTGCCACAAATATACCTGTACCTGGGCAGGGACGGATCTCCACATCAGGTAATCCCACATACAACATTTCCACTCCAAGCCTGGAGGGGGAGCTCTACAAGTCGAGTTCAGGTGAGGTCCCCTTTAAAGCCAGGTTTGGAGGCGGAGTCTGAGAGACAGTTGATAGTTGGAGAAAAGGAGACTGTGCGAGCAGAGAGTGAGGGGAGACATCAAAATGGAGAGGGCAGTGCTTAGCCCGCACAAGTAACTGTGTGACCGCCTGAGGGATCAAGAGTGAGGCAAAAGAGGAGTGACCGGGGAGGTGGAGCCAGACCGGTTCATCCCCAAGGAACAGCGCTGATTATCGGACACCAGCATCCGAGATTGTGAGGGATCTAATCTGCCCAGCAATAAAGACCGGGGGCCAGGGAGACTGCAGATCTCCTGGCCGCAGCAGTACCTGAAGGCAAAGCCGCTATGCAGAGCTTAGGGACCGCAGTGAGTACAGCAGTGTCCCTTAGAGAAGCTCCCACCGCCTGCCATACAGGTGAAGACAGTGTGAGAGGCACAAGGTACAGCTCCAGGCAGCCTAGTACCAAGGAGAAACACAGTGCAGCAGGTAGGCCACACAACTGACCTGGTGCAGAGATCCTGAACTGTTCCCAGATCACCCAAAAACTGTAACATCAGAAACTGAACCCCTTTTTAACACCTGCAAGTAAAACCTGGTCAGAGTTAATGAATTGGTGTGACGCACTTTATTTCTTCATCTGAGGAGCTATAGGCTGCTGCACTAAAGTGACAGTTGAAAAGGCTGTGAAGAAAAACCGCCATATCTGTGTACTACTAAAACTGCCCTGGGGACCCCGCTTCACCTACGGGAAGCGTAAACAACTGGCTGCCTAACCATCACCCCAGAGGTCTGACCTGCAGCCCCAGTAACCATACTGGAATTGTAGGTGGCGTCACGAAATACTTTTATTTATTTATTTATTTTTCTTTATTTTTTTCATTTTTTTTTTATTTTTATTATTTATTGACTTTCAGCGACCACCAGGGCCATGGAACCGGGCGCAGGCCCCCGTGACATAATCCCATTAACCAACACCCGGAACCGAGTACCCCATGGCCCTGGGGCGGGTCATTAGCAAGGCTTTAAGAGCAGCAGTGGGCAATATATGAATATTAGCTTCAATATGCATGTTGCTATTCTGGTCAGCCTCTGCATTTAAGAACGAATTAGTAGGCATGGATTTCTGTCATCTGTGAGGTGCTACAAAACTTTGAGGATTCAAACAAGATGGTGAGCAGCGATGACGCCTTAATCAGCATAACTATCCTGCTTCTGTATTTACTCAAATACTCTCTGCTCACAAAAAAAAGTTAGCGGGCTACGTGCTTGCATTTTCTGACTGCTTGCAATAGAAATGTTGTCATTAAGGCTTTTGAACTCTGGACTTTTTGCAAACTGATGGCGGCTGTCATCTTGCAGAACTTGGTTCCCAGCCACCAATATATTTTCCAGTAAGCCATCCCCACCTTACACCAACACATGTCCCAAAATATCACCCATGTCCTTTCCAACGCAGTTAGGTTGCAGCAGCAGAATACCTATAGAAGGACTGTAAAGAAATAAACTCTTACTATGTGCCTCTAATCTAAAACTGTCCCTCCTCCAGAAGCTATCTATACACTGAATGCAGCTCACAGCAGTATTAAAAAAGAATAAAATAGATGTAGGCCTGAAATTGACTTTCAGTTTTAGGTTGCAGCAGGAAGGACTGTAAAGGCCACTTTACACACAGAGATAAATCTTTGGCAGATCTGTGGTTGCAGTGAAATGGACATATTGTTCCATTTGTACACAGCCACAAACCTGGCACTGATTGTCCACAATTTCACTGCAACCACAGATCTGCCGCAGATTTATCTCTGTGTGTAAAGTGGCCTTAAGACTAGAATCTCCCTGCCTACACATCTCTAATACACTATCCGTTCTCCAGCAGCTTACCCTACACAAAATACATAGTAAAACAACAAGGAAAATATCCTGAGAGGAGACACTATGCATAGCCAGAAAACCATGGGAAGTGAGAGTGTATAAAGTGCAAAAATAGTGAATTATGTAGGATAAAATGCAACATGTCAATAATATTGGATTAATAGCTCCTTCAAAGCACTCAAAACAACTCAGTTTTAAAACACCCATGAGGAACACAAACATGCAATAAATATTAATTTGTACACTATACATTGATAAAATTGACGTGCCTATGAGGTCCCAGGCAGAGTATCTATAAGTTCCCATTGTTTGCCAGGTTAAACATAGTGTCCTCTCAGGAGATTTTCCTTGCTGTTTGAATATTTTAGATTTATTTCAATAAAGATTCACCATTTAATCACTATATCATTTTTGCATGAATCTCTTATTCACTGGTCAAAATTTCTACTGGTATTTGGTGTATGCTTTTATTGTTTGACTTAACCCTAGAATGCGTATCCCGGGCCCAAAGCTTACTTATTTGCCATTTTCTGCAAGATTACTTTAGTTTGAATTTTGAAACTCTAGGTATTCCTCAAGAATATCATTGTTGCTAATATCCATTTGTTCATATAATTTTATGTGATAGGCATTTTGGTATTACAATGTTTTTTTGGGCAAACCCCATATACACGTAACCTGGGTCTTTTAGGCTCCTACTATGTTTATCATTTACTCATCAGTGTTTGTGTCTCAAGTTACTGTGTTATTGTAGTAAGGTTTGCTCGGGAGGAGGGTGAATCATGCATGTGTGTTAAAAGATGTTTACTGTACTTTTTTTTCTGAAGATATTGCAGATGAGGTGCTTTTCTGTAGCAACCTAGAAGGAAGATATTTTGCTTCTGGAAAAAAGAAAACATGGAAAAATATCTCAAAAGAGAATTTGCATGCTTATATTTGACTAACACTTGTGGCAGGGTGTAAAAAAATCTTATGATGTTCCTATCAGAGAATTATTTCTGGATACACTTTCTGATCCACACTTCAAAGCAACAATGTAAGTGGATAGATATGATGAAATTTGGAGACACCTTCGATTTGATGATAAGCAAACTCATTCGAAGAGGTTGGAAATGGATCAATTAGCACCTATTAGTTACATCTAGAATATTTTAATCAAGATTTGCACCAACCTCTACAATAATAGCACTAGAGTAACAGTGAATGAGCAACTTGCAGCCTTTAGAGAACATTGCAAATTCATTCAATATATGCCTAGTAAACCAGCCAAGTATGGAAATTTATTCTGGATGTGTGATTCTGTAAATTATTATGGGATGAATGGCAAGAAGTTGGCGCTCCAGTGCAGAAAGACCTAGGTTTTGACATTGTAAAAAAAACTTGCTGTACCAATTTACAATTCTGGTAGAAACATTAAAATGGACAATTACTTTACTAATGTTGAACTAGGCAATTTTTTTGCTTGAAAATGATCTTACAGTTGTTGGTACTATGAAGCCTAATTGACAAGATATTCCCCAGTGATGAAGCACATTCCACAGCGAGCACTTTATAATATCGTCTTTGGTTTCAGCAACAAAGCAACAATGGTGTCTTTTACTCAATACCATTTATCCTGATTCCAGTATTGACAGAAAACAGAAATTAGAAATCATCCTGCACTATATTAAAAATAAGAGGAGGTGTGGAAAATGGTTGGAGAATATTCATGCAAGAGGCAAACAAAATGTTGGCCTGTAGTATTATTTATACTGAAACTCATCCCAATTACCTTGTTAGGAGGAAGGACAGGGGACACTTCTTCCTGAAGGACCTTTGCCATGAACTTGTAATGCCTGAGGCTATGTGCCCACGGGACTCTGTATCTGTGGATTTTTCTGCATCAAAATCCGCAGCTTTCCTGAAATGTACCTTTTCGGAATCCGCGCCTTTTCATAGGTGCGGATTTTGTGCGGATTTGACGCGTATTTGACGCGGATTTTGTTGCGGATTTTGTGATTTTTTTTTAATTCAATTGAATAGGCAAAATCCGCACGAAAATCTGCAACAATAATTGACATGCTGCAGATTTTTCCGCACGAAAATCCGCACGATTTCCGCTGTGGAAAAATCCGCAGCGTGGGCACAGCTTTTCCCAAATGCCATAGAAATGGCTGGGGAGTAGCTGTGCTGCAGATTTCTGGAAAATCCGCGGCTTTTTCGCAGCGTGGGCACATAGCCTAACATGATGCAACAAAGCAACATAAAATGCTTGCCAAAGCAAACTAAAGAAGCTATGAAACGGTGTGGCATAGGTTTTCAGGCAAATCCAGAGCCAGGAGAAAGAAAAAGGAAGCATTGTTTTATTTGTCCAACAAACATAGACAGAAAAATTGAGCGTTCCTGTACCATTTGTGGAGAAAATGTCTGTAAGGTATATTCTTCAGATAAGATAATGTGTAAATTGTGCGGAAGATCAATAAAATTGAAAAGGAAAAGTTGGAAAAAAAATGTAGCTGCAGCTAGTTTACTTTAGCATTTACATACCCTTGTCTGTGTCTTTTTCATACCTTTGTTTGAAATTTGAAAAAAAATTGTTAAATGATAAAAAGTATTCATCACATAGAATGCATAATAGGGATTTATGATTTGCCATATGATTTGCGCAAGGGCCTAAAAGGCCCGGGTTATGTGAAAGTCTATATTTCAGATGTCACGCGTTCTAGGGTTAAAATACATTCACAGGTATGTCTCTAATTAATTAAAATGTTGCCAATAA